>NW_020954551.1:3406616-3522497 GCF_900497805.2 Vombatus ursinus | reverse complement strand
TTTTTTTTTGAAGGACCGTGTCCACGGATGAGGCTCCACTGGCTGGCTTGTTACCCCAGCCAGGGCAGCCCACAGACAGAAAACCTCAGCCTTTCAGGCACATCTCCAGTGATTTATGTGCATCTGTTCCTGGTCATAGGGAGAAGGATGGAGATAGACCTGTTACTCCACTAGTAGATGGAACTCTGGTAAGGAAAGTCTTTCTACCATTCTACCAACAATTTCTCTTTGACCTACAGCCTAAGAGAATTGTCTAGAAGGCTGCTAGGTGTCAAACTCATGGCTGGCTGCTGTGGGCATGAAGCCCACAAAATTCTGGAGTGTGGCCCAAACCAGAGCAAAATGTAATTGAAAAATGTTTAGCAAAATAAATAAAAATACAATAAAATATAGATGATGTTAATTTGTGGTTTTCTAAATCAGTATGTACCGGTAGGGATCCCTTTCTATTTGAGTTTGACACTCTTGGTTTAGAGAGCAGAGGGGTAAAAGTAACTACTCTGGGGTGTGTGTGTGTGTGTAGAAACATAAGTATATGTGTATAAATGTATGTATGTATAGTGTCCTGCTACTGTTGGCATATTATTTTTGGACACTGGAAAAAATCAACTACTAAGACAAAATCAACCCCCAAAATGGAATGTTTACCCACCAAAGAAAACCCTGAGGTGGAAAGTATGAAAATATCAACTTTCAAATTTGAATAAACAAACTCCACACACATACAGATACTCAACCCTAACATCCCTTACTGTCTAAACGGACAGAGGGATCGAGCAGGAATGGTTGGTTTTGTTTTGTTTTTTTAAAAAAATTTCTCTTTCTACACTAGGGGGGACGGATGACACAACTTGAGATACCAAAATAATGCGTACACAGGAGCTATCTGATCATCCCCAATGCGGCCAATGAAATGTCCTCAATTCTAGGCCCAGACTAACAACTGCTTCTCAGCTAAGCAATCGAGGCACGTTCAATACAAAAGGGTCCCAATTAAATGCGTTGCTTCCCTTCCACTCCTCTCCTTGGAATGGGAGTGGAAGAGATGGAAGGAGGCAAGAAGAGAGAGGGAAAGGAGGGAGATTGGTGGTAACTGGACTCAGCCAGAACAGCACCGCCCCCCCCAGCCCAGACACTCACTCACACACGCACACACACACTCTTTCTCTCTCTCTCTCTAGAAAGGGAGCTGAGCCAGCCAGCCTTCCTTCTCAAGAAAAGGTGGAAAGACTGCAATAAATAAACCCAAGCCTCAGTCCTCTGGGAGAAAGCTTACCATATTAGTACAACAGGCTAGCTGGCCAGCAGACTGTCCACCCAGGTCTGGCTGAACATCTGGCTCCCACCACACGTGGGAATTTTCCAGTCCCCTCCACAGAGGGCCCAGGCACTATCTTTCCAACAGGGCCAAGAAACCTCACACAGGGAAGCCCTGCCCACTGCTTCAATTGTTAAATTCTCAGTGTGAGCATATATATCTCAGAAATATGCAAATGCTACAAATTCAGGCTTGATTTTTTTTCCTCTGTTGATTGTCTAGACTTAAGAAAGTGATAGAGAAAACACTGATAATGCTAATCTGCATAACTTCAAAGTGCCAGGTGCACATTATTTGGGGAGCCCATTGTTTATTTATTTAACATAACTACACCAATCACACACAAGTACACACAAAGTTCTAGTTGGCCCCTTTCCCAAAATAGAAAGTGACAGATTATCATAGAGACTAAAATGTTTACTGACATCAGCCAAGTCAATCAAATGCACTACAATCCTCAGGGCCACTCCACAAATGAATGAATGAAAGAGCAAAGTGCTTACTATGGGCAAACATCAGCTATTATTGTCCTGGGATTACAAAGCCACTGTTGGTAATCTAAGAAAAGTCATGGAGCTTGGAAGAGGTGCTACAGGATTGGGGAGAGTCTGAAATCTATAGTTGAGTTCACTTGACTCAAAAATAACAGGCAAAACTCTAGAACGCATTATTGCCATAGGAGGGAAGCCCCGTCAGAGCAGGAGCTATTTCTTCTTGTCTCGGTACCTTCAGCTCCTGGCATACAGTAGGTGCTTAATTCATGTTTGTTGAATTGAACTAACATAATAGTTTAAACATTTAGACAGGGAAACAACAATGACCTTGAAGAACAAGTACAAGAACACATCATGCCAGACTAGCCTGGTGTTATTAGACTGGGAGACCAGCTAAATTTGGTAAGGCACAGCTTACCTAGAGTTCACTCAAACATTCATCAAAACTTCTCATAGTATTCTTGTCAAAAAGGTGGAGAGATGGGGTCTATGTGAGTGGGTTCAGGACTAGGTAAAAAACTAGATCCAGAAAATAGTCACTGATGGACAGATGCCAACCTCCAGGGCAGCATCTCATGGAGAACCCCAAGCATATGGCCATGGTCTTATTTTGGTTACCATTCATACCAGCAACTTGGAAGAAGGAACTGTTGGCACACTGGTCAAACCTTCAGAAAGTTGTAAGGAAGTGTTAACCCACTAGGTGACAATTGGGCTCCAAAAAGATTTCACCAACTAGACCCACGGGCCAAAGCTTATAAGACGAAACTTAACAGAAATAACTGTGAGGTGTTTCATTTGTTTTGTAAGCATCAACTGCCCAAAAAGAATGCAGGAGACAAGGGCTGGATGAAGAAATCCCTGGGCATTTTAATGGACTGCAAACAATACAAGCCAGCAGGATGAGGGGGTAGACAAAAAGACTAACGCAATGTGAGGCTGAGAAGGTGATACTCCCACTGGATGTGGCCCTAATCAGACCACAGCTTAGACAAGCTGAAACACATCTGTACTAGGGTAACCTGGAAGGTGTTAGAATCTGCCACATGGGGCCTGGCAGAGGGAACTGGGGATTTTTAGCAAAGAGAAGGGGGGAGGTTCATGGCTGTCTCCAAGGATGTGAAGGTTGCTGTGTAGAAGAGAGATATGCCTTGTTCAACTCAACGTCAGAGCCAAGAACCTGGAACAATAAGTGAAAACTGACATTTCAGTTTGATACAAGGAAAAACTTCTTAATTTGAGCAAGGGTTTTTAATCTGGCACCTATCTGCAGGTAGTTTTCATGAACTTGGATAGGGAAAAAATTACATCTTTGTTTCAAAATAATTGGCTTATCCTTTGTAATTATCTGTATTTTATTTTATATTTATTTCTCATTATTATAAGAAGGGGTTGCTAGGTTCCACCAGATTGACCAAGGAGTCCATGATACAAAAAAGTTAAGATCCCTGAAAGAGTTAGAGCCATCCAAATTAGTTATCCAAAGTGGAATGGGAGGCAGTAGATTTCTTCCCCTCCTCCAGGTCTTCAAAGGAAGGAGTATTGGAGAGGATCCCTGTAGGGTTGGTTTTGATGGCCTCCTCTATTCATTCCTACTCTAAGAATCTCTGATTCTGGGATTCTCCCAAGATCCAGCCTTCTCACCCATTTCCAGCTCTTGGACACTGCTGGAGCGAGAGACCCCACATACTTTACCCTGCTGACTCCCTCAACAACAAAAAAACGAAACCTCACCTGAATGAGTGGGAAGAAACACCTTACTTTGGACAAGAAGTCATTTTTTACGAAACACCATAATGATTCATCTGTGCTCTAAGGAAAAGGCTATATATTATATACCTTTGAGGAATGGCATTGGCTTAGTGGACAGCTAACCTCAGAGGCAGGTCCTGAGTTCAAATACTGGCCCTCCCACCCACCTAGCTATGTAACTCTGGGCAGATCCCTTAATCTCATAGATAAGTGAGAGGCAAATCTCTCCAGGCTAGAAAGTACAGAGCAGGCACTGATTTACGCCCATAGAAGGAAGTTATGTTTATTATCAGATTTCAAGAGTCCAGAAGCAGAGGTCAGTTTCTAGTGCAATCACCAATTTCCTGTTTGTTACCTGCCCTCCCCAATATCCATCCCAACTTTCACCTTTGGTTTTTGTGTAGACATGAGCGGAACAAAGTTGGAAGGATCCCAGAAGTTACACAGACCAACCCTGAGCCAGACAGGAATAGCCATGAGAAAAACTGGCCACATAACTTCTACCTGGAATTCTCCAGGGACAAGGAACCTGCTACCTCCTGAGGCAGCTCATTCCACTTGTAGACATCTCTAGTCATGAGGAAATTTGGAATGAAAAGAAAACCAAATGAGATAATATGTGGAAGCACTATAAAAAATGTCCAATTTTTATAAGGCAGCTGATAGCACAGTAGATAGAGCTTAGGGTCTGAAATCTGGAAGACCTGAGTTCAAATCTGGCCTCAGACACTTACTAGCTGTGTAACCCTGGGCAAGTCATTTAACCCTGTTTGCCTCAGTTTCCTCAACCATAAAATGGGGATGATAATAGCACCTACCTCCCAGGGTTACTTAAGGATCAAATGAGATAATAATTGTAAAGTGCTTAGCACATAGCCTGGCACATAGTAGGTGCTATATAAATGTTAGTGATGATTATCATTATTATTAAGTCACTTAACTTCTGTCTACTTAAGTTTCTTCAACTGTAAAATGGGGATAATAATAACACTTACTTCCCAGGGCTGTTGTGAGGATCAAATGCTTAGTACTATGCCTGGCACATAGCAAACACCATGTAAATACTAGCTACTTTTTAAAATATATTTTTATTTATTGTGTTAAATATTTCCCAATTGCATTTAAAAAAAAATTTTAATGTTCATTTTTTAAAATTTTGAGTCCCAAATTCTCTTCCACTCTCCCACCCCTTCCCCACTCATTGAGAAGAATGCTAGCTATTATTTTTATTAATTTATCCTGTATATGGCTTGCCTGTACATAGTTCTTTGCTTGTTGCGGTCCCTGCCCCCCCCCCATTAGATTGTGAGGTCTTCAAAGACAGGGATTATTTTGTTGTGTTTTGACCTTTCTTTGTATCCCTAAACATGAGCATAATGCCCAGCATACAGAAGGTACTTAATAAATGTTTACTGACTGACTGACTGACTGACAGATAAAGCTGAGATGGAAAAAACTGAATGTCAATTTTACTTTTTTATGCAAGCTAGTCAAGCCACAGATCAGGAGAGAGATGGTAACAAAGACTTCTATCCAAATAGGAGGAAAAAGAAACAGATAAAGACTTAAGGGGCTGGAAACCTGATGCTGAGAGGGAAAACCCTGTCCAAAAGGCTTGGCCCTCACCAGGCTGCTATGAGAGGGGGCTTGGAACCCCCGCCTAACTCTGCCTCCTCCTGGTTTCACAAGAAGGGCACCGAGGTCACAGCTGGAACGTCCTAGCTGATCAGGAGTGCTGGCTGTCCTTCTCAATAGCTCTCTCAGCCCAAGCTTCACAAACAGACCATCCCTGGCTTCTAGACTCACTCTCAGCCCAGTCGGCACCCACTGGGGAGATCATTCACATTACCTGCCCACGCCCCGCGTAACTCAGAGAGTGGGACGGCAGGCAGGATCAGCTGCCTGACTCAAAACGCTCTTTTTCCTCCCCAAGCTGAACGCCCAAAGGATGCTACTCCATTGTGTTCCTGAGAGTCCGATGTCATCTCAGTGTAAATCAAATCCCATTTTTTCAATGAACTCAAATCACAATTTCAGAGTGTTTTATCTTCATCTCTCCTCGATATTTAATTGGCAGTGGTTACAGACACTTTGCTTCTCCACCTCTGTCAAATACAGGCACATCCTGCCAGTTCCAGCAAAGAAAACATTTGGAGAAATGGAACCATAGCTGCAGAGGAACAATCAGCCCAGGGGCAGGGTCTACAAGCTGTTACGGCAGGCCGTGGTGACCACCCCAAAGGCTGTCCTCTGCGAAGTCCAAACAGAAGGGGGATTCCTTCGAGGTTAGTGGATGCTGCTGCTGGTGGGTGACGTGGGGCTGACAGCACCAAGCCCCAGACCACTCCAGGGCCTCTCTGACGAGAGCCACAGTGAAGAAAGGGATCAATTTGGTGATGAACTTACATTAAAAAAAAGCAAATAAACCCCAGGGACGAAAACTGCAGATTACCTATCTGAGAAGGAGGTCAAAGAACCAGGGTTTCCGTCCCTACAGCCATTTGCTATGTTGGCACCCTAGGGCCATGTATGAGGATAAGGGGGAAAAAACCAGAAGGGCACCTCGGTGGGGTGTCAGCGTCTACAAAATGTTCACAGAACCAAAGGAAGGTCTCCCACATGTTAGACCTTCCAGGAAAGATTTGTGGAAGGACAAGAACGAGAAGTACACAGACCAAACAGACGCCAAGGAGTGGAGAACGTATACAGACTCTACCACAGAAGGGAGAGGGTAGAAATTCCTGAAAGTACTGAAGTAAGCTGGTTAAAATGGGGTAACCACATTTACTGCAAAATGATGGGAAATTATTCAGGCCATACCTAGAGCTGGTGATCGGTAGACCAGCTATTTTAGTCAGTGGAGGTGAAGAACACAGCCTGGACCATTTTACAACTTTGTATGTGAGGTTGTCTTAAAGGAGGCACGTGTAAGATACTTTAAGGTCAAAAGAATCTAATGTAGAAAAATTACAAGGAACACAGGCATCCTGGGCCATTGCCAGTCACCTTGACTTTTGTCTAGCCACTGGACTTCGGTGACTGGAAGACAGAGTGAGCTGGACACTCAGCCTCACTTAAATCCAATTCCCAAGCAAGTCAAGACACCGCCCTTGTGATGTCATTGGTCCTCTTCCAGAACAAAGGACAAACAACGGCTAGGAAAACATCCCCCACCATATGAAGGAGATGCCCAAGCTACCCTACAACCTCATGAATTACCTCCCTGAGTGACTCTGCTATACAGCCAATCAACAGCAACTAGTTGACTGTCTAATTTCACCTGCAATGTCTTGGTAAACTGAAGGGACTTCGAAGCGCTCAATCTTCAACTTCACGCGCATGAAGTGTGTAGGTCAAGGTAGACCAGCCGGCCAACCAAACTCCGCTGCCTTGCACTTATTTACGGCAGAGTAGGTACTTGCTTACTTTGTTCTAAGTTAAACACTGGCATGAAAAGAGCCACATTCCTGCCTTCTGGGAGCTAGCCTAGCCAACCCAACCCATCCCATCCACACACATATGAACAAACGACCGGCACACATAAGCAGTATTTTTTTTTTTCAAATCCACACAAATGGTGCTCACAAAATAATCATAATAATAACTAACATTTATAATAATAGTGGCACTATGTTCCAGGCACTGTGCCAAGTGCTTTACAAATATTATCCCATGTGATCCTCACCACAACCCTGGAAGGTAGGTGCTGTTATTATCCCCATTTTACAGATGAGGAAACTGAGGCAGATAGGTGACGTGACTTGCCCAGTGAGTATCAGAGGTTGGATTTCCAAGCATGGTGTTCTATCCGTGGGAAGAACTTTACGATTCTTGTCCCCAGTTGTCCATCATTACACATGGGCTCTTCAAAATTGACTGTATCAAACATATATCATTTTTCTCATTAACTCGATGGGGGGGAAGAGCAAGGCCCCTTCTTTTCACATCACTGAGAATGATCTCAAAGATTTTCTAGTTAACTAGAAAAACATGCTACAATGGTATAAGGACATTTGGCCCCCGACAAAAGGGCCCATGACAGAGCATTACAGAACAGGGCACCCTGGAAAGGTGGATAAAATCAATATAAACATGGGAGGGTGTTACCCTTGTCCTCCTAAGGGCAACATGTATATTTATCGTTTCACAAAGTTCCAGCGGCTGAGCCATGAAAATAACAGATTCATTGTTTAGGTTCCCTCTGAGTACTATATCCCAGGAAGTTTTTAAGGCTTATATGTTGGGTTACCATGTATCTTGCATATATTAGGGACTTAAAAATGTGTAAGTTGAAATGAATTAATACTGTGGAAAATTTTGTCTTCAAAACATGATCCAGACAGAATTATCTACCCAACAACAAGGATCATCCATTCAGAGCTGGCTTCTTTAATAGACATAAGTGACTTAAAATATAAAAATTAACTAGTTAGCATCAATCAATCAAAAAGGATTTACTAAGGGCCTATTATGTGCCAGGCACTGTGTTGGGCACTGGTGATAGAACTGAAACAGTTCCTGTGCTCAAGAAGCTTACATTCTATTGGGAGAGGCAATGCGTGCGTGCGTGTGTACACACACATGTATATGCAGAGTAATTCAGGGACAACAGCACTAGCAACAGAAAGCCTCAGGAAAGGCTTCATGTAAAAGAAGTGTTTAACCTGAGCCTTAAAGGGCAGATCAGAGTGAAGCCAAGAACATTCCAAGCAGAGGATAATTCTCTTTCTCACCTCCTGCTCAATAACTTTCCAAGGTAAGGTTTTCACACCAACTTCATCTTATGTTCCAAGGCAGAGAACTAGGAGAAGAACAATTAACTTCCCAGAAAACTACTGGTGTCATCATCTTATTGAAAGGCACAACATGTACACAAATTAGCCCAAGGTTCTGCATCAGTCTAGGCCAGAGCTTGTTTTGTTTTGTTTTTTGGTTGGGCAATGAGGGTTAAGTGACTTGCCCAGAGTCACCCAGCTAGCAAGTGTTATGTGTCTGAGGCCGGATTTGAACTCAGGTCCTCCTGAATCCAGAGCCGGTGCTCTATCCACTGCACCACCTAGCTGCCCCCTATAGGCCAGAGCTTCTTAACATGGGCTCCGTGAACTTGCATGTGGAAAAAAGTCACATCTTTATTTCAATGTGATTGGTTTTCTTTGTAATCCCATGCATTTTTTTTCTTTTATAAATTTAAAAACATTTTTCTGAAAGGTCCCACAAGACTGCCAAAGGCATCCAGGACACAAAGAAAAAGTTAAGAACCCCTTATCCAAGCAAATACCATTTTAAGAAGTTTCTGAAACACATAAGACTGAATTCCCAAAGAGCAGAGACTGAGTTCTCCTTTTCTTTGTAACCCCAGCACTTAGTACAGTGCCTGGTACACAGTAGGCATTTAATAAATACTGGCTGACTTGACTAGAAAGCCAAGGAGTTTTACCACATGCATCATGCCTTAGAACCACAAGGGCATTTTAATAAAGACTTCCAAAATGAAAATGAAATACAGAGCTGAAACCCGGACCTACTGTACAATTTCATAACCCAAAGATAACGATTAATCTAACTTCACACTTGAATTCCAAATGGTCCTTCAGTCATACCAGCATGAATAGTTTCCTAAGAAAGGTGATCAGCAGGTCTGGATGGTAAATGAGGTCATGGCATTCGCAGCTGAAGGTCACATAAAGTGCATTAAAAGGCTTCTGAATATTCCAGTGATTAGCTTCTAATAACAAGCGTTGTCAGAGCTGTAGACATGGCATGAAGTACTCAGAAGAGCCACCAGAGCTGTTAGGAGGCCAAAACGCCTGGCTTGTTAGCTGGGGCACCTGAGGCAAGCCATTTCACCCCTCTGTGACTCAGTTTCCTCAGCTACAAAACAAGGGTGGGGAGCCTGGATGGCCCCTAAGGTCCCTCCCGGCTTTCCTGAAGTCTCTTAGGGAGCTCTTGCCACAAGCCAGTGCTCATAGCAGTCACATGTCTTGGCTGACCTGTGTTTCTTGGCAGACTAAAGCAAGCGGCGCCTACATGAAAAACCTCAAAAACAGAACAGTGGGTTCTCTGATCGGGCAGGGCAAGCAGAAACACATGCAAGGTTCTAATGAAAAGAAAGGCCCTGGAGCCCCAGGAAGGTCTGTCCCTGAGCGTCTCCTTGGATTGTCCCAGGAAGGAAGAGGGAAGGATTCCAAGTACAGAAGGTCACCAGGCACCCACAACGAGGCATACAACCCTGGCTTTACAGCAGAGATGGCATCCCCTTCGGGTGCGCTCTGGAGTAGATGCCCTCTGAAATTCCTGACGACTCACAAAAACAAGTGCCAGGTGACCGTCATTTAGGGCAGGGAGTTTAAGAATGTCTCCCCACAATGCTCCTGTCTTCACTGCACACTCCTCTTCTCAAACTCTACCATAATCCTCCTGTAAAAATTTAAAAAACCTTCCCTCCCTCCACCAGCACCGGAAATGTTACTTCCCTGGCACTGATGGCATCACCAGACCATCTCTTCTGCTCAAATTACTACCATAAATATCCCCCTTCTCTGTTTGTATGAGAGCTTTCCATCTCTGCACCACAGTCAGAAGCAAAACACTCCCTGTCCTCCATAAAAATGAAGGTTAAATCATTCAAACTAAAGCCAGGCACAGACTTATGCTCCAGATTGGTAAGTCTGACCATCTCGGCACCCTTTTAATGCTGTGATTTCTCCCCCCTCATTACTCATTTAGATTTGTGCTGCCAGTGGCCTCCCACCACACCCCCTATGCCTCCCTCCTCACTTAAATACCCAGCATTTACTTTGTATGACCTTAGAGGTGTACTCGTCTCCTCCCTGACAGTAGGGACTGTTTTGTGTCCCTGTATATCCAATGCCTGGCACACAGCAGGCACATAATAAATGCTGGCTGACTGCCACTTCTTTCTTCCATTCTCTTTTGAGAGCCTGCGTTTTCCAGCTCTAATTTACCTCCACAGGCCATTCCTTTTCCAAGACCATAAATCCGAAATCTATTTTTGCCATTATAAATCCAGATGCCTGAAAGATTTGGGGGGTTTTAGCCATTTTAGGAGAACTGAGGTCAAAGTAGAAAACTGATGTGCTGGCTCACTGCCACGCTCACCGCCCACAGCACAAAACAGATCCAGAGACTTCCAAGTTCCCAGCCTGTGGATGAGCACCCATTCATTCACGGCTGGGTCCTGGATGTTCCAAACACCGCCTAAAACTTGCTGAGGCAAAACCAGCTTCTTCCTTCCTGTAACCACAGCCACGCCACCCTTTCTCTTCCATTTGTCATCCTTAATACTCATGTGTTTCCAGAGTATTTTTCACCAGATCGTGATGAAGGGAACTTACTCATCCCAACGCTATGAATCAAGAGCGTTGACCTCAGCATTAGCTTTGCCCAGAGAAGCTCGGAGCTGACGCAACCTCTTCCAGCCTTTAATTTTGCAGCTGTTACGAAGGAGGGCACTCGTGAGAGACATTACAGTACTTCTGGTTAGCTGGGCTTTCAATGAGTCAGACTCCTGTGTTCAGCTCAAGGTTGTCCGAGGACCATTTCCTATTTCCCAAATAATGTTATCTGCATTTTTAATGAGAAGCGAGATAAACTTGTGACCCTATTAATTCCACAAGTTATTCCAGTATTTTAGAGTTGGAATTTTCAAAGAAAATGTTCTCTCCTTCAGTTAACTACACCACTCCAAAAGCTGTCATTTTCATCTTCACTATCATACATCTCAGGAGGATTCCCGTGGGCAGCAGAAATAGGGATAAACTTGGAGTCCTGGGCACCAAGCCCAAATCCAGCTTGCCATTTCCTATTACCTGGACACCCTCGGGTAATGCTATCCGTGTCCCTTCTCTGGGCCTCAGTTTCCTCAGATGTAAAATAGGGGTGTTGAACTATTTGTCTTCAAAGTGTCCTCTTTCAGCTGCGCTTCTATGATTTTCTTGTCGTTACAGAAAGCAAATCTAACAAGACACACTCCCCGAAGGTACAGCAAAACAGGGACTGATCTCGGAGGCATCCCCAGCGCAGCGTATCTGTGACCCAATCTGTTTGCTTTCCGCTCAAACCTACCACCTCTTTCCAACTCTCCTGTTCGGATTGAGAGTCCTAATACCCTTCCGAGTCTCCCAGGTTCACCATCTTGTGTCCATTCCAACTCCTCACTTTGACTTGGCCCAGGTGGCCAGTCAGTCGCCCAATTGGCCTCACTCTTCTTCATCCACGCCAGCTCCTGTCTCCATGCATTTGAACTAGCTATCTCCTGGATCTGGGTGTGGGCCTGGAATGTACCCCCTGCTCACCTCCACCTCCCAGAATCCATTGCTTTCTTTGAAACCTAGCTCAAGGCCTCCTTCTCCATGAAGCCTTTGCTGAGCACCCCCACCCACCCAGCCAGTTCTAGTTTCATACCATCTTCTGCATCTGACCCTTGCTTTCTACACATGCTTAGCTCAGGCCCTCATCACCTCTCACCTGGACTACTGTCATATCCTCCTATTTGGTTTCCCTAACTTAAATTAAGTCTCTCCTCTCTCCAATGAAGAGCTCCATTGAACTGAGAAAATGATTTTCCTAAAGCACAGATATCTGACCACTCACTACCCTACTGAACAGCAGGTGCTTAATAAATGCTCATTGACTCTTTTTAACTTGAATAAATTCCAATCGTTCCCTATTCTCTTTAGGAACAAATATAAACCCATCCCTGTGCATATACAATCCTTTCAAAACAGCCCCAGTGATCTTTCTAGCCTAGTAAGATTTCACTGCCCTTCAGGCACCCAGGTAGAGCCAATTTGGCCCTGCTAGCCTCATACACAATGCTGTCTCCCACCTCCATGCCTTTGCACTGGTAGTGTCCCCTACGACTGTAATGCCTTCTCACCTGACCTTCAAGACTCAGCTCAAGGGTCACCTTCAGGAAATCTTTCCTGATCATTTGTTCATTCAATAAACATTTATTAAGTGCCTGCTATGTGCCAAGCACTTTCTCCCAGGTCCTCTTAATACCCTTCCCCATTTTATTTAATTTAAAATTTACATTTTATTTAATCTGTAGGGATTTTGCACAAAACGTTTATAATATAGATCACTGTAAAGATATAATGTATTATATACTACAGGAAACTGCTAGGAACCCAGCTTCTAGTCAGGAAGCCTGGGCTCCTGTTCTGTAGCTATGTGACTCTGAGTAAGTCAAGTGACCTCTCAGGGCCCCTGGCCACTCTCTCCAACTGAAAGATGCACAACCATCATTGACCCGCAGTAGAAGGAGGTTTCCTCACCATGGGGTCAGAAAACTCAGGAAATCACAGGATGGGACCAAAAATATTTTGTACCTCTCACAGAACGGAGGGATACTTTCCTTTCTGTCTCGGCTCCCCAGTGCCTGGCACAGTGTTTGCGATGTGACAGGTGGGCGTTCAGTAAATGTTTGTCAAGGACCTCTATCTGTGGGACCCAGGGCAACGTACTCAACTCTCTGGACTCTGGCAGGGGTTGGTCCGAATGGCCTCTACTGTAGATTCCTGCTCCGGAGATACGATCTGTAATCTCTCCATCTCTCCTCCTATCACAGACTGGCCGATAATTTCATAGCAAGATGCTTGACTCCCAGCCCTAAACCTCAATCCTCCCTTGACCCATGCTCCCTGGAGAGCATTTCAGTGTTTAAAAATGCCACGTGATGCCTGCAGAAGAAGTGGGGAGATAAGCCACATAGAAAACATTCCCTTCATGGGATAATCATTTTCTCAATTGTAAAGGAAGAATTTGAAGAGGCAAAGAGAAGCTGAGGTGGCCCGTCAGTTACCTCCTTCACTTTCACAAAACACATCACACAAGGAGGAAACTGGGATCAGTAAACTCCATGTAAGTCGGGCCATTCTAGGGAGGAAAGGTCGCCTTTGGAGTCCACAGAACTGTCTAAACCCAAAGACAAACAGAAGGCTATTGTTCCCGTCCCCTCCAAGAAGATGAATTCCGAAAATACTCCAGTGGTAAACAAATGAGCTGAAGGGACCAGAATCTGACTGGTTGACCAGGAAAAATATTAGGGCTTAGGGAGGCTCTCTGTCTCTTTCACTTCATTCTTTTCAGAAGAAACTCTCCCTGCCCCCACCTCCCTCCTGGTCCGCCCCCCCCCCCCCCCCCCCTCCCCCCCTTCCACAAAAAACCCCCCCCCCCCCCCCCCCCCCCCCCCCCGCCCCAGGCTCTCTGAATTCTTTGGTCACTGATTTGTTTATAGATTGTCAATCACAAGGCACTGTGTCCATTTTTACAAAAAGGCAAATGAAAGTGAGTCCATTTAAAAACATATAGAAGCCAAGCAAAAGGCACCAGATTGGCCAGAAGTGTTGCCTGTGTTTACTACACGGACCTATCCCCACTCCAGGCTGTGCCAATGAATTTTAAGTGAAAATAAATGCCCACACAGTCATCAGCGGAGACTCCTGATTCCTGGCGAGGGCAGGTGGGAAGCCCAGGGTAGGAGGAGGGGGAAGGCAGGGCCCAGGCCATCCTCTGCACCCCTGCAGCTGCGGGCATCCCCCCCACACACACACCCTGGCTCTGTTCCCATTTGGTCTGGGTCATCTGGAGAATGTACACCACCACGACGGAGCCCCTGCCCCCTGAACATGCCACGGGCAAAGAGGGAAACAGAGAGTGGTCCAAGAGGAGCAAGGAGGGCATGGGTCAAGAAGAGGGTGGTGAAAGACAGGGTGTTCCTGAATGCCTCTGCCTCTCTCCAGCCTAAGGTGTGCCCAGGGCTCTCCACCACCATCATTACTCTCAGCATTATCACCACCACCACCACCACCATTACACCCATCATTACCATCACCATTATCACCACCACCATCAGCATCGCTATCACCACCACCATCACCACCACCACCCCCCACCCCCGCCCCAGGTGGGCAGGGAAGGTGCCCTTGCCTGTGTGGGGTCCCCTTGTCCCCAGGCCTCTGGCATCCTCCTCGGCCAGGACCCATCCTGCCTCCTCCCTCCCCCAGCGCCGGGAGCATTGCCTCCCCCCCCAGCGGCTGCCACTTTCCGGCGTTCGCTTCCACCCAGCAAACATTAGACACCTAGTGTGTACCACGGAGGGAAGGGAGGGATCACAAAGCCTTGGTTTCTGCTGGGCCGGACGCCCCGGGCCCAGAGCAGCGTCACCGGACGGTGGGAGCCAGGAGGGCTGCACTGGGGCGCGGAGGGAGCCCCGAGCCCGGGGAGGGCGCCGCAGGGGGGCTGGGCCTCCCGGGCAAAGGCACGGAGGCGAGAGACGGACCAGAGCGCCGGTCCGGCCGGAAGGTAAGGACGGCCGGGCGGAGGAGCCCCCACCCCCCACCCCCGCTCCCGGCGGGCCTGGCGGCGGCCCCGGCACCGCGCCCGCCGCGGAGGCCAGGCCCGGTGGACGGCTCACCGTGTGCGAGTGCAGGCTCTGGCTCGCCTCGATCCCCGCGCTCAGCGGCGCCGTGTCGTCCAGCAGCACCTTGCCGGCCGGCGGCTTCTCCATGAACGCCATCGCCGCCTGCCCTCCTCCTCCTCCTCCTCCTCCTCCTCCTCCGCGGGCCGGCGGCTGCCAGAGCCTCCGCCCGCCCCGGCCCGCCCCGAGCCCGGCCCGGCCCAGCTCAGCCCGGCCGGCCCCCGACAGCCCGCAGGGCCCTAGCGCCGCCCGACCCCTGCACGGAGAGGGAAGGACGGAAGGAGAGAGGCCCAGCCTCCTGCCTAGGGAGGGAGGGAAGGAGAGAGGCCCCGCCCACTGCCCGGGGAGGGAGGAAAGAGGGAGGCCCCACCCCTATCCTGAGGAAGGCGGGAAAGAGGGAGGCCCCGCCCCCTGCCCAGGGAAGAAGAGAGGGAAGGAGAGGCCCCGCCTCCTGACTGGGGAGGGAGGGAGGGAAGGAGGGAAGGAGAGAGGCCCCGCCCCCTGCCCAGGGAAGGAGAGAGGGAAGGAGAGAGGCCCCGCCTCCTGACTGGGGAGGGAGGGAAGGAGGGAGAGAAGAGGGAGGTCCCGCCTCCTGTACTGCCCCCCCCCCCACACATCATTCCCGCCCCCCACTCCCCAGGGACTCTGAGCCCAGGGCCCAACCTCCCCCCCCATCAGTCAGCGCCCCCTCCCCTAAGGGCCTGGGGACACACCCAGACACTGGCCTTGGTGGGGCACAGGTGGACCCCCTGCTGGGACTGCCTCCCGGTTCATTCAGGGCTTGCTGTGTGCCAGGCGCGTAGGGTCCCTGCCCCCCGAAGCTGCAGGTAAAGGGGGTGGGGCAGGCGGGCCCCATGGAAGGGGGCTGAGCATGGGCCTGGTGCATAGTAGATGCTTGGTCACCATTTGTTAATTGTTTGAGTCCTGGGTTCAAATCCCACCCTTGGCATTTACCTGTGTGACCCACTCAGTTTCCCCAGTCCTCAGTTTCCTCATCTGTAAAATGAAGGGTTGGCCTAGACGAGGGGCCTTCCAGCTGTAACATCCTGTGATTCTATAGTGTTTTCTGAGGGTGACCCAATGCTCTGTCTCCGAGGGCGTTTCTGTCTTGGGCTCTCAGAGCATCAGTAATGAGTGCCACCGAGAGGGGCGCATGCTGCCTCCAGCAGCCTTGGTAGATGTCCAGTGACCACGGCCCAGCCCACACTGTCTGACCCTGTGTCTGTATGAAGGTGGGCAAGACCGTGGGCACCCTGGCCCCACCCAAGGATCAACCTGGCTCTGCTGGTGATGGGAGAGGTGGAGCAAAGTCCATCGCTCTGCTCAGAAAGTGAGCCCAGCCAAAAGGCATTTCTGATGATAAACTGTAAACTGAGGCAGTCCGGCATGGTGGAGGAAAAACCCCAAAAGCTTAGATTCAAACCCGATCCTGCCACCACCCATAAAACCCTGGGTGGGTGGGTGGTAAGGCAGGAACTCACCTCCCTGAAACTCAGTTTCCTATTTGTAAAATGATGAAATTGGGCTAGGATCTAAATCCCAACCTAAATACGTTTTCTCCAGTAAAGGATAATGCTGTGATCCAAGAATTACATTTATCACGTTCTACTTTTTCATCAAGACATTCCTAAGTGAAAAATAATCACCGATAGCCCCACAAACTTAGGGAGATGGTCCTTTTCACCTTGGTAGGATCTAAGTTGGTGCTCGGCTGGCATTGATTTTGAGAACCGTGGCTGAGCTCCACACCCCAATTCGGGAGGGGGAAGGTCGCTTAATGCTCCCAAAGTCTAGGCTGCTTTTGCTTCCTTAGTGACAGAAAAAGACCCTGCGGGGAACAGGCTCAGTGACTTGGTAAGGGTTAAAGAGCCATTCTGAAACTGCTGAGGCTCCCAAGACACACTTATTTCAGTTCTTCCTACAGCAAGAAAACAAACTAGGGGAAGGGAAAGTGTGGGCTGGGTTGAGTAGATAGTGGTTTAAATTAGAGGAGAGGAAAATGTGGAATAAGAATGGGAGACCAGAGATGAAAATGGGGGAGGGAGTGTGGAGAAAACCCAACCCACCTGTAGACCTAAGGACGACACAGTTAGGAAAAGGAAACTGAAAGTGATTTCAGAAGCCTTGGAGGGAAGGCTGCCAAGGCCCCACTGTGGCCTTCCCTTTCGGCTTTTCTGTTCCAAAGCTCCCAATCCGGGGAACCTCATTGGGCAAAAAAGGGGGCAAATTTCAACCTATTTATTCATGCTTGAAAATCTGAACGCTTTGGGGTCCCGTGAGGACTCCTGGACCCCTACCTCTACCTGGGACCCTAAAATTGGGCTTCCATCATCCTTTGGACTGAGTCACAGGTCCTCTCTAGTACAGGTCTGTAGGCCCCCTCAACAGACCAGAAACAACTTTTCTTATTCCTAACTAAGCTGTCGCAAGCTGCATCAAGAATTGTGGGCTCATCAGCTTTCCTCACACAAAAAATATTAAGTCACATTTATACTGCCCTTTGTAAAGCTGAAAGTGTTTCTCTCATAACCTGAGGTGGGCTTTCACTTATTTTACAGATAAGGAAGCTGAAGCATAGATAAATTGCCCAGCATGTGCTTTCTCCCAGCTAGGAGATGAAAAATCTTTCCTGAATAGCAAAGTTCCTCTTCTCCTTTGTTGACAGATAGTTTTTGTTTGATTTCCTATTACTTTCAGGATCTCTAATTATACTAAGTGTGGGTTTCTTCCTTCACCAACACAAATGGGAACCACTCTTATCAATCAACAAACATCCATTAAGCATCTACTGCATACTAACTCAGTAACTTATTTTCCAGGCTGAAAATTCATCGCCCTGAACTCCACCTGGGCTTTGCTATGACCGTCCAGTATAAATCTATGTAGCTTGGTAGGTCCAGGGAGAGCCGGTACCTCAATGACTCAGCCTCCAAGAAGCTGATGCTGCTTCATGCCACAGTGATGGCATGAATCACAGAGCTGAAAGACACAGTCCCACCCAGGCCTGCACAAGATGCCATTCTTCTATAACGAGCAAGCAACCACTCGGCCTTTCCTCCAAGCCCTTTTTCTTCACTTTGCACACTTCTGAGCTTGCTAAGAATACCTGTCTCAACAAGAGTGGGGCACTTATTCTCTGAAGCAAGCAATGAGAACAAAGGAAAGTTTAAGCCCAGAACAAGAAGAAAACCAAGCAGGGGTGAATGAAAGCGATTTAGAGTCTTTAGATTTCCATGATGTAAAGTCAGTAAGTAATCTGTGATGGAACAGCGGCTCAACATAGTTACAATCAAGTCTTCAAAGGGTGTTTTAATAGAAAGACTTAAGTCACATAATTTAGTTGCAATTTTCTTTGGGATTAAATTGGTCTGAATCCTAGTCTAAAATTATAAAAGAAAAAAAAAACAAATAAGCCCACAGAAAATGAGAAATCTACCATTACCTAAAAGTTACCAGTGTGTCCCTTAATTACTTCTGCTCATTCTAGAACAATAAATAAGTCAGGTGAGAAAAGCCATGGTGACTTCAACAAGTCACCTTTCCTCTGCTCCAAAAACTCAAATTTGCTTTACATAAAAAGGAATGCGTGACAGTTCGCCAACATTGAAATGTTTCTAATAGAGTATAAAAATCTGTTAACCAATTTTCCAGGACATTAGGCTGAAATTGCACAAGATGAGTATTTCTTTCTGTTGCAGTCAAGAAAAGAAAACGGATTACTGAGTCCGGCGTTGCACCTAACATGATTTGGTCAGAGTTGTCGTGCCTTTTGTGCTAACTCATAAGCATGACCAGGGACAGTCACGGTCACCTCCCAATCTGAGTGTTTTATGATCTGCAGGTGAACTGGGCCAGACACTTCACCTTCCCCTGTTCCTCTGCTGCACAGAACACAAGCTTACACAGGTAAGCACAAGAGTTTACCCTGATAAAGCTCAACTGGTCAGTCTTTTGAGGGGCTTGGCTTCATTCTAGCAAAGGTACGACGGGACTGAGGAAATGATTCTGGGTCAAACTGACAACTCACCACTACCTGAACAGGACTGTGGCTCCAGAATTTTGTTCTATAAATTTGATTCAGAGAGCCAAAGAAACAGAGGCATCTGGGAAGCCACCAGTTGGGAACGTTCCTATTGAGAAGCCGGGTTTGCCAATAACAGAAATCAAAGGCTAGCCACAGCAATAACCAATGCTTCTACCCCGGGCCCACATAATTTTTCACATTCAGAGTCATTCTGTCAGATACTCTGCACAGTAAATCAGCAGTAACCGAAAGGTAACTTAGTCAAGGCTGGCATTAACAAATGGCACCCATTTACATTTCCTTCCATGCTTTATTTATTTGTAGCAGGGTTTAAGATTGTCATCTACTTAGTTTCTGAGAGTTGTAAAGAGAGAATAGTTCTGGTCTCGAACAGTAGTAAAGCTGGGTATGAGGGCACACAAAGAACAATGCATGCGACCCTGCATTTCTGATCCCCTGTAGCAATCCCCCCCCCCCAACTTTTTAAGTCCCAGGGGACTGACTCAAGCTAGGAAACTGACCCACATTCCAAAAAGAAATTCAGAGGCTCTCTTTTTTTTTTAAGGCAATTGGGGTTAAGTGACTTGCCCAGGGTCACACAGCTAGTAAGTGTTAAGTGTTTAGTCTAAGTTCAGATTTAAACTCAGGTCCTCCTGACTTCAGGGCCAGTGCTCTATCCACTGCACCACCTAGCTGCCCCAGAAGCTCTCTTAGGTAAACCAAAGCTTAATCTCCTTTGCACTGGAAATGTTTCAGTCATTGTTCCCACCTATTCAAATCCCAGGGTGGCCAAGGAAGAAGTCAGAGAAATGCCCCTGCTGGCACCTCCGTCTGCTGCTGCCCTCTCGTGAGTCAAAGGCACCGTCCCTCCAGCTACCAAGGGCTTGGTTTTCATTCCTTTCCAGCAGCTGTGATGAACCACACCTGATCCATCTCCACTCTTCCATGTGCAGATAGTAGGGAACCCAGCGGAACCAGTGGGCCCACCACAGCCGTCACAGTGACCTGTTTCCATCCCTCGCCCTAGCCTTCTCTCACATCTGGAATACATCCTCTTCTCACTTCTGTCTCTAAAGAGCCCTGGCTTCCTCTGAGACCCAGATCTAGGGACATGAAGTCTTCCCTGGTTTCCTGGAGGGCTCGTGCCCATCCTCCCCATAACCATCCCCATAACCATCCCCTATCGTTTTGGATGTAAGATGCAGGTACTTACACATACACCTGTTGTCTTCGCCATTAGAATGTAAGCTCCTTGAGGGCAGTGTTTTTGCTGGCACAATGCCTGGCACAGCATAAGCGCCCAGTAAATGCTGATTATTGACTTTAATGACTAATCAAATAATGGTATACAAGAATCACAGACTATATCTGCAATATGAGAAAGGGCATCACCGAGAGCAGAAATATGGTACCACCTATATGAAACGATGCTGCGTTTATATCCTGACAACTCTGCAAAGACCAAATAAAATCTGGGGAAATACATGGAACAATTCAGGAGACAGAGGAGCATTAAGGCCCTGTGTGCATATTAACTTCCCCAAGAGCACAAAGGGCCCCTTTTTTCATTCTTGCTCGTGCTGAATCTTTTTTGTTACTTTATAGTTATTTTGTTGACGTTTACCAAATTTAGGTAAAATTTTTTAAAAACCATTTAGCCTTCACTTCTATTACAGACTTTTGTCTTAGAGGCAGCAGAGACCACATATACATGACTATTTGACTCTCCCCACCTCACTAGTAAGAAGCAGGCCTCTTTAATTAGTGCCCCAAGTTTAAACAAGACTCATTGCAGACCTGCAGTCCCAATGCAGGGAGGGTGGTTTATAACTTTAAATCCCCAGGAATTTCATTATCTTTTTTTTAGGGGGGCAGGGGAGAGGTCCAGGTTATATGGTTTCATTAGCAACATACTGACTCAGTCATGGGATTAATACCAATAGTTCTTAAATTGAGCTTTATAAACTGGAAAAGTTTACTCCCAACTCCTAGTTACCAGGGAAACTGGACAAGAATGTGGATGGTTTAGTCCCCAAATAGTGCCACCACTACTGGCAAAACAAAAAAAAAACCTACGTACCACTGATGATGAAATCACTAAGTTCACCTGTGTACATGAAGAATAAATTGTTTCAATGCTGTCTTCAAAATAGTTTATTGTAGTCATTTAAAATGGACAAATTGTGTGGTTTCATTTCAACAGATGTATTCCCTCCTCCTTCTGTGCAGATCCCAGGCCACCCCCTCACCGTCGTCCCATGTGGTTCTTGTCTGGGCTCCCCTATGGACCCTCAGAGAGGAGCCATCCAAATGAAACTTTCCCCCAGGTCTTGTTCTACTTGATGGACCCAGTGATGCCCTGGGCCATACCCTTGCTCTCCCTGGTTCCCTGCACATCATCAGTTCTCCCCTCCTCCAATCACACATCCCTCCCTTTGACAAAGGCCCTTATATGCCCCCTCTCCACCTGACCACCAGCCATCATTTATGTTGCAGCCTACTTGAAAGCCCACCACCCACTTCTACAACACTCACTGGATCACCCCCAAGCTTGAGTCTTCGTAGATTGTGGGGCCCCAACATTCAAAACCAATGAAAACACTGGAAGAATATGTCTCTATGGCCAGTGCTGGACTTGGAAGTCAGGAAGACCAAGCTTTAAATCTTGCCCGAGACACTCACCAGCTGCACGATCCTCAGCAAGTCACTCATCATCTCTGAGCCTCAGTTTCCTTATCTGTACAATGTGGATAATACTATCAAATACCTTCCAGGGTTGTGCCAAGTATCAAATTAATCTACGTAAAAGTGCTTTGCAAAGTTTATAGCAACGACACTCACATTAAAAAGTTTTTTTTAAGAAGTTCTATTGTTACCTTTAAAAACTAAACTCCAGATGGGTCACAGACTCAGTCTAACATACACTGACATAGATAAGTCTATGAAATTCAAATACTATCTAGGTTTAGATAACAAAAGTAGCTCCCATAGTTAACATCACATTTAAAATATTTTTAAGTTTAAAAAAACTGGAGACAGAAGAAACTACTATTATACCAAAGAGTCTTTGGATGAAACAGTTGTGTGTAGGGCACGTGGACAATGGGGGGTGTGCATGCTGAAGGGAGACACGAAAGAGGTAGAAATGGAAATATTTAAATATTTAAATAATTTATTCCTTCCTTCCTTTCCTTTTATCAATAATTATGCAAAACTACAACTCGAGTATTTTCCATTATTTTCTCTAGTTGTACTTTTTTTTTTTAAGAAGTTTTCGTTTTTTTTTGGCTAGGCAACTGGGGTTAAGTGACTTGCCCAGGGTCACACAGCTAGTGAGTATCATGGGTCTGAAGCTGGATTTGAAGTCAGGTCCTCCTGACTTCAGGGCCAGTGCTCTATCCACTGCACCACCTCTCCAGTTGTACTTTAATTTTCACATGAATACGTTTCTGATTCTGTAGCTTTAACACATGGTTCAAGAACCAGGGGCATCTGGGACCATAACTTTAACTAGGCCCTCCATCACAGTTTTTCTTTTCTCTATTACACAACATGATACTTCAATAAAAGCAACACACATCTTCAGCCTTTTCACTTCAGCAGTCGCTAACACAGTCTCTCCAACATACAAAGGGGCTGGGAAGTTAATCTCCTGAGAAATAAACACACAGCCTGGACCAGGCATTTTGGTACCCAGAAGCGCAGAAATCAGCCCATTGATCAAAACTCCATGAACAATGGTCCTTTCAAACTTTGTCTGCTTTGCAAAGTCTTCGTTCAAGTGCAAGGGGTTGACGTCCCCTGTTAATTCTGAAAACGTAACAACGTCCTTCTGGGTAAAAGCCTTCGTGAGCTCTGCCCGGTCTCCAACTGTCACACTCAAATGTCGAAGGTGCTGCCTGGCCCAGTCAGAACTGCACGTGCTTCTTTTGTTCAGCCTCGGCAGCACTGGGAGAACTCTGGGCCCCACTGTGCTCAGCAAAATGCGTTGACTGGAAACTACTGTGAACATCTTTCTAAATTCTGAACAGTTACAAACCAGAGCTGCAAGTTCTTCTCTCTACAAATGCCACACACAGTTGGCAACAAAAAAAAAAAATACTGTTTCCTGACCATTCGTTTTCAGCGAATTCCAATTCAATTCCTACTCTTCCAACACGAATTCTCTACTATTACCAGATAACGCAAGAAGGAATGGAGAAACCTAGAAGAAAGAAAAGTAACAATCTTACAGTGGAAGAAAATTACACCAAGACACAAGCCATCAGGATGGCTAGCAAAGTGATTCTTTTTTTTCTTATTTGAAGTTAAACTTGAATCAAGGCCAGGTGAGGCTACGACACAGGAGTGGTGGTAGTAGTAATGGTGGTGGTGGTGGTAGTGGTAGTGGTTAGTAGTAGTAGTAGTAATAATGATAGTTAACGTTTATATAACATCTACTATGTGTCAGGCACTGTGCTAAGATCTTTACAATTACTATCTCATTTGATCCTCAGGACACCCCTGGGTGGTAGGTGCTGTTATTATACCCATTTCACAGATGAGAAAACTGAAGCAAACAGCAGTTAAATGACTTGCCCAAAGTCACACAGCTAATACTTGTCTGAGGCCAGATTTTAATTCAGGTCTTCCCAACTCCAGGCCTAGGGCTCTACCCACTGTGCCACCTGCCACCCTGTAATTAAACACTGAATCACAGCACTTAGGATTTGGAGATCTCTTAAGGTCATCCACTCCAGCCTGCATTTGACTCAAAACCCTCCCCCACAATACTGCTGACAATGGTCTTCCAGTCTTTCAGAGAGGAGGATCCAACCACCTCCTGAGGACGCCCAATCAACCTCAGAACAGCAGTGGCTGCTGGGGGTTCACCTGCCTCAAGTCTCTCCCCTCTCCAGTCCATCCTCCATTCAGCCACCTAAGTGATTTTCTTAAAGTGCTTGTCCAAACATGTCACCCCACTCCTCTATTCAATAATGGCTCTCTACTACCTCCAGAATCCAATATAAAATCCTCTGGTGTTCAAAGCCCTTTACAATCTAGTCCTTACCTTTACAGGCTTCTCACATCTCACCTCCTAACACGTACTCTAGGCATTTTCTCTGGCTCTTGCCCCTGCCTGGAAGGCTCTCTCTCCTCATCTCTGCCTACTCACCTCCTTGGCTTCCTATAAGTCCTGGCTAAAATCCTACCTTCTTGTTGTTCTAGCATGTCTGACTCATGAAGATGAGTCTTCCTAATTCCAAGCCCAGTGCGCTCCATGCTCCACCTAGCTGCTCACTTTCTACAGAAAGCCTTTCCCAATCCATCTTAATCCTAGTGTTTTCCTTCCATTAATTTCTTTCTATTAATTAATTTCCTTCTATTAACAATTTCCTTTTTATCCTTCACATAGCTTGTGTGCATATATATCCTGGCAGTTAGCCCAGTGCCTGGCACATAGTAGGTACTTAATAAATGCTTTACTGATTGACTGGATGCTTCTAATTGTTACTAAGTTTTGTTTTTTCCCCCTACATCAAGCTTCAATTTGTTTCTCTACAATTTCGGACCTCTGCTCCAATTTCAGCCCTCCGATACTCAAGGACGGTTTTCAGCACTCCCTAAGTCTCCCCTTCTTCAGGCTCAGTTTCCCTCCTTCTTTCAACTACCGCTGAATGATGAGAGCTGAAGTCCTCTCCTCATCTAGGTCACCCCTTACTGGATGCCTTCAAGTTGGTCTCCATCCTTCAAAAAAACATGGCACTAGCAGCAGCTTCCAGCTGTGGGCTGACCACGGCCCGAGTACAGCCAACCCACTCACTTTTTTGTTTTTTACGCAGCCTAGGAGAGCAGGAACTCTTCTGGCAGCCTACGGGGAGCTAGTCTAGATAGAACCATAACCTCGTCAGAACTCTCAGATCTTCTTGGAGCCCAACTTTAGCAACAACCTAAAGCAAGGGCTAGACTCAGGCAAAGAACTTTAATGAAGATGACCCTGGGCATAGGTGGGAGATACTATTAAGCATTAATAAGCAAAGCTTTAGACAAACTTGCTTATTTCAGATAAAAGAGGTAAGAGAGTTCTACCCAGAAAAACACAGGACACTGGAGGCTAAACGCTTTCCTTTAAAAGCCTGGGAAACAATAAAATCCCTCAACAACAAATAAAATTTAAAACTACCACATAATTTTCACCATCTCTTTCCTCTCTACCAATTCACTCCCCTCCCTCTCACACACACATGATTGATGGATGTGGACACCCATGAAAGGCCTCCTCCCTCCTCCCTGTAACATCTCAAAGACAGTCTGTACCTGCATCACTCTGAAGGCACATTTCTTGTTCTGATAGGACCCCAGCAGTGTCAGAGAACTCCACAACTTCACAAGGCCACTGCAGAAAAGTCAGATCATGTCAGAATGACACAAAGATGTATTTCTACTATGCTTCCAGCATCCTTAACTCTGTCTGTCCTAGCAATTGCTTCTGCCAAAAACTGTCTTAATTTGAAATGCTAAATATTTTTTTTTTAAGGCAATTGGGGTTAAGTGACTCGCCCAGGGTCACACATTTAGTTAAGTGTCAAGTGTCTGGTCTGAGGCCACATTTGAACTCAATTCCTCCTGACTTCAGGGCCAGTGCTCTATCCACTGTGCCACCTAGCTGCCCCTTGAAATGCTAAATCTTAAAAGAGAAAGAATGGCACACACAAGTATCTATGGATCTATATCTATAACATGAAAAAATTTAAACTCAACTAGTTTCTAAACATTTGTATGTATATTTAGACATTTCTAAGTTTGCAAAATGGGCCTTGTATTAGGAACAACACCCAATTCAAATCCCCTTAGAATACATGCTCCTAGTGGAAAGAAATGAAGTATCACCCCTCTTATGCCTACTACAATGTTCTTAGTAGATACCTGATAGATTCTTGAAGATGACAACAAAGAATACCTTCCTTCCAGCCTCAGGTGAAGTCCCACCTTTTGCTAAACATCTATCTCAGTCCTCCTTTTCCCTCTGTGACTAGCCCGTGTTGTTTTTATGTTATCTCCCCAACTATATTGTAAGCAAGCTGAGGACAGGGGCTGTCTTTTGCCCTTCCTCGAGCTTATCACAATGTCTGGAACACGCAGGCACTGGACTGCCTAGCTTGCTGTTCTGAAAAGTGCATTATGAGGAGACAGAGTTCACCCTATTTCCCCACCAGTCACTCTGTTCCACAGTCTACATGGTTTT
This sequence comes from Vombatus ursinus, assembly GCF_900497805.2. Lineage (NCBI taxonomy): Eukaryota > Metazoa > Chordata > Mammalia > Diprotodontia > Vombatidae > Vombatus > Vombatus ursinus. The sequence continues at coordinate 3,496,241 of NW_020954551.1, read as the reverse complement.
GTTTGGTTTTTTGGTTTTTTTGCTTAGGCAGGTGGGATTAAGTGACTTGCTCAAGATCAGATGGCTAGTGTCAAGTGTTTGGTCTGAAGCCAGATTTGAACTCAGGTCCTCCTGATTTCAGGGCCGGTGCTCTATCCACTGAGCCACCTAGCTGCCCCCATAGTCTACATGTTTTTAAAAGGCTAAGTGGTTAATACCTGCTACAGACTCTCAGGATTGCTGATAAGGTCTTTTCTTCATATGTCAACACATCAAAGGGTAAGGCAGCACCAACCTACATACAGAAATGATGCTCCTATTAGACAATTACTAATCCCCATTAGGAAATATTTTCAACATTCATATTTTATCAATTACTGGGAACATTCTTGTTAGTGGTGAAAGAAGACTAGATTCCAAGTTAACAATTAACTAGAAATTGTAAATGAGGAATATTTGCTGGGATGAGAATATTCAGCTTTTACTTTTTCCTTGCAACATTCTATGAAGAGAAATGGGGACAAATTAAGAATATTTCAGTGCCAATTTTTAGTATTAAAAAAAGGTAAGTCATGAAATAATATCGAGAGATATCCTCTCTGGAGTACCTTCAAAAATCCTAGCAGCATTGAACAGATTAAAAAATTGAAGGCTCACATACCTCTCCAAACAAGTCCCTCAGGGCCAAAACAATCAGTTGTTTGAACTGTGCGTCAGTTAATCTAAATCCATGATCTTGAAATTCACTATAAAGAAAAGCAGGCATTTAAAAAATCCTGTTCTTCACCTTCAGATCTTTAAGGAACAAATGTAAAAGCACTTAGAAAAATAAACTTACAGTTGGACTTTCATGTAATGGTACTCAGAGGGATTTTTATATACAATTCTTTCAAATGTGGCAGGTGAAGGCAACTTGTTTTTACTTAAGTGTTTCATAGTATTGATTAAACCTACAGAAAGAGAATCAAAAGTATTAATTTCTGAGTTTTGAATTATTTCTAAAACTTTATTTTTAATGTTAATTTTTGTGGCCACCAGTACTTTTCATGGGTCAGAGACAAGCCAGTAGTCATTCCCTCTACTACCAGCCTCAACCCTTCTTTGCCTCAATAGATTGGGAGCCAACTGTGGCAATGAATCTCTCCAAGCTTAACAAGGCTGGTTCTGGGACAAAGGACAGAATGGAGGCAATCTTCCAAGCCAGGTGGAATCCAACAGAATGCATCTTCCAGAAGCACAAGCTTGGAGAACCCAGGGTCACCTGGCAGACTCGTCTGAACTAATGCAGAGGGAAGTGAACAGAACTAGGAGAGCAATTCGTGGAAGAACATTGTAAAGAAACACAATTTTGAAAGACTTAAAAACTCTGACTTAAGTACCAACCAACACCAACTCCAAAGGCCTGATGACCCATCTCCAGAGAGGTGATGGACTCAGGGTGCTGCAGAAGGAGATGTACAAGATGTATATTTTTGGCCCTGGCATTAATAATGTGGGAATTCGTTTTGCTTGACTATACTTTTGTTACAAGGGTTTTATTTTTGTTTTACTTTTCCCAAGGGAGGAGAGGAGTACAGGAAAAAGTGGGAAGCTAATAATAGAGCTCCCAAAATCAAAATAACTTAAAAAAAATGCACAAACGAAAACAGAAGGCAAGAAGGTAATACATGCAATCGGGAAAGCTTATTAAGTTATAGAATGGATACACTTAAAAAGGAAAGCAACAGGTCCATTAAAAAAAAATCTAGCTTCCCATACAGGCCACTTTTCTATTCTTTACATATAGAAACGTTTAACTTATTTGACGTTTAAAATCGGGGGGAAATGCCCAGAGTCACCAGCTATGCCGGGATGAGGCATGCTGAGCAGGGGCCCTCCCAGGACCTTAGCCTGAGAGCTGGAGGGCCCGCACTCACGGCCTCTGCGGAAGGAGCCTCTGATGCCTTTTACGCATCTACGAAGCGCCCACTGCGTGGCGCCCGGGCAGGGCAGTCCCGAGACGCGGGCTCACGCATTCACCTATGAAGCGCTGACTGGGTGCCAGGCCCTGGGGATACAAGGCCAAACGGAACCCTGCCTGCTCTCGGGGGGCGGACGGCCTCAGCCACTAGTGCCTTCGCCTCTCGGGGCCTGTCTCCCCCTTGGAGAAGCCCGCACGGGGAAAGCTCTTCCAACCCTTCAAAGCGTGACGGCACTCGCGCGGCCCCGGCGACCGTTCCTCACCCGCACAGCGGCCGCAGACCCACGCGCACCCTGGGCCCCGCGGAGCAGAAGAGGCGGTGGGAAGAACCACCCTGGCAGCCCACAGACTCAGCGGCTGCTTCGGGTTCGGCGCCGCTGCGCGTGTGCAGAGGGAGCGCCTGCGCCGTAGTGGACTTGTGCGCGCGCAAGAGAAGGTGCGCCTGCGCCAGAAAGCGTGCGCGCCTGAATCGGAGGGCACGCTTGCGCACTACAAGACGTGCGCGTGCGTGAGCGTGCGCGCCTGCGCGCTAAAGGGTGCAGCATGTTCTTCCGGTTCTCGCAGAGCACTGCACGCGTAGCGGCCAACTGTGCCCTACACCCGGAGTCCCCATGTTTAGCTCCTCTCCCCAGAAGACGGAGGATCTCAGCCGAAAGACCCGCTACGAGCCTTTCTTGTTATTCCCCTCCTTCTGACTGACGCTTCTGCGATTAAGAATGACCCAGTGATTCTCACGAAACTCACGGTTCAGTTTTTCGACCACACCGCCCTCACGTTCTCCCGGCGCCGGCGCTCTTTCGGAAACACGCCGTGGAGGCCGGATGTGACGTCACCGCGCCCCGGCGTCTGTCTCTTACCTTCCGGGTTAAAGAGAAAGTGAGCCTGGGCTTGAGAAAGTGCGAAAGTTCCCGTGAGGAGAGAGGCTGCACCGCCACCAGGGGGCGCCTCTGTTGGGACCTGGAGAGAGAGAGAGAAAGGGCTTCTGACCTGGGCGGTCCCATGCCTAGACAAATCAGTCTCACCAGCTGTTAAATGGGAACAATAAACAGGGCGGGGGGGCGGTGCCTCCCTCCAGCTTCACCTCTCTGGAAGCCTCAGTTTCCTCATCAGTAAAATGGGCCACATGAGACCCAGAGATGTTGTGAGGCTCAGATGATACGTGTGCAAAGAGCCTTGTAGCCCTTAAAGGGAGGAAACGCCTTCCAACAAGCAGATAGCCACCCCTCTTTAATTTATAGCCCAGAGGCTCAGAAGTAAAGTGACTTGCCAGTGGTCACGCCAGGGCGGATCTGAACCCAGGTTTTCTTGGCTCCAGATCCAGCCTCTGAGGAGTCACGAGGCCACCCTGCCTTCCCCGGATAGTCTCCCATTTTAATCCGGTCCGTGGCTTAGTGGGTACCAGGTTGTTTGCATTAGACTGTAAGCTCCCTGAGGGCAGGGGCTCTCTTCCGCCTTTTTGTATCTCTGGCGCTCAGCCCAGTGCTGGGCACTTCGTTGGTGCTGAACGCATCTCGCCTCTCCCCGCCATGCTTTGTAACCAAAAAGAAAGGGTACACAGAACTCGGCTGCCCTTGCCCTTTCCTTCACATAATAAGTCTTCTCATCCTTCTCTAAATTCTTCGCATCCATCATTTCATTAATACTCCGACTCCTTTAGCCGGTCTCCAGTGCACTGAACTGCTACTTTGTTTCCTTTTAGCTGCTACAGAAAGGGCTCCTCTGAATGTTGTGTGATGCGTGAGGAGTTTCTTTCTGTCTTTGATCTCCTTAGGGGTATAATCCTAGCAATGGGATCTCTGGGTCATCTTCTTTGCTTTTTTAATTTTTTTTAAAACACAATTTCAAATTTCTTCTCAGAATGGTTGGACCACTTCACAACTCCACTAACTTTAACTGTCTTTCCACAGCCCCTCCAACATTGACTGATTTTCTGCCTTTGATCTTTTCTGCCAATTCAGTGAGCACGAGGTACAACTTCACTTCTTTTTATTTTAATGCTCTGTTATTGGTCATGATGATGGCAAATTAGCGTTAGCATTCAGTTCTGTTCAATTCAGCAAACAGCCTTGTGAGGATCATACTTAGATCATACTTAGGAAAGTCTGGAAAACCTTAGAACCCTCCATAAATGCTAACTATCATTATTACATATACTGTGCAAAACATTAATATTATTATTTCTATTTGCCCAGTACCACGCTAAATGTTGAAGATGCAAAGTGAAGATGCCCAGAATGCATTTGCTCCTTACCTCTGCCTCACAAAGTTCTTCTTTAAGAAGACACTCAGGAGCCTTGGATTTAACTACTTTGTGTACACTATATTTATATTTATTCACTTTAGATAATACTCTGTAAATATTTATATATGTGCAAGCTATCTCTCTGATAGTTTGTACATTCCTACCTTTAAAGTAGGAATTGTTACATTCTTCTTTCATCCTCTGGACCTCAGTTTTCTCATCTGTAAATTAATGGGTTTCAACTAGAAAGTTTCTAAAAGTCCTATCCAGCTCGAAGTGTGTGATCATAAAGAGCCAGAGTGAGGCATAAGAGCTCAATGTGCCTTCTGATAGAGGTGGACGAGTGGCAAGAATCCTGTATTTGAGACAGAGGTTCTAATCTGGAATGCCAGCCTGCCATTAACTTGTGTGACTTTGGTAAAGTCACTTTCCCTCTCTGAAACTCAGTTTCCTTATCTCTAAAATAAAGGAGTTAGTGACCTCTGAGGACCCTTCCAGCTCTAAATCTATGATCCTTTATTTGCCTAAAATGCTCTTTTAATTATAAGGGTGGGATTAACTGATATTTCCTCAAATCACCCATTTTACCTAAAGTAGGCAATAGATTGTTCAATCAATCTCCATTCATTTAGGTTTTTAAAATTTATGCTTTAGACTAAGTGTGAAAAATCTTTGAAAGCCATTGGATCAAATGAAATAAGACCAGATGTTGGTTGAGGGATTTTGTTGCCCTTTATATGGGTGGATGGGAGGGAACAAGCGTTTATTGAGCACCTTAGCCCATGTGCTAAGCACTTTACAAATATTGCATTTGCTATAAGCATCTAGGTACCTGGAATTGCCCAAGAACTAGCCAAAAAGTATCCAGCTACTCTGTCTAGACTGATTATCATTTAAGACCAATTGAACCTCAATAAGGACCAAAAACCTGAATTAATCTTTTCTTCCTGAGTGAACTGAGAATGCCCCTTACTGTGTCAACAGCTAAAGCTGACCAAGAGCATTCTTACGTTTATGACCACTAAGGCACCTTCAACCCAGACACTACCTTGATGGTGGTAAAGAAAACACAGATATCCTGGACCTGACATTTGCCTGTCTTATTTAAATTTCCTCTCTCATGCTCTGATTAAACATACGGAGACCATAAAACTGAGTAACACAGATATCTTGAGTCAGGGTTTAAATGTCCTCCAAAAATTGCTTGATTTCAGTCAGAGTTAAAGCTCTGGCTCAATGTAACATGTCGCCAACTTAAGGGAATAAAACAATATGGATTTACTTATCACCTAGCTTGTTGTCTCTTTAACCAACTTTCAGGTCGACAAGACCTTACATGGCCCTAGTTATTTACATGTTATCTCTCATTAAAATGGGATCTCCTTGAGTTTGGGGGCCTTTTTTTAAGTGGGGAGGATGCTTTCTTTGTATCCATAGTATTTAGCACGGTGCCTAGCACATAGTATTTAATAAATGGGTTTGGTTTTGGTTTTGGTTTTGGTTTTGGTTTTGGTGTTTTGGTTTTTGGTTTTTTGGTTTTGTTTTTGCCAACTGACTGGCTTCCAGACTGTGAAGATGCCAGTGTACCTGTGGTGATGCCCCGTTATTTTGACTTGCTTGAGGGCTGCTCTGAGATAGTAGCTCTACGTTAGGACCTTCATCCCATGAAACTCTGGTCCTTGGAAAGCGTTCGAGGTGGGAGAAGGAGATCCTTGACCTTTGACTTTTGATCTTGGTTGTGTCTACTGCTGTTTATGCTACCTATGCCCACTCCCTTTTGATGTTATAGATGACCATGCTTTTCCTGATTCAGACTATTTTGTCTGCGCTGGTTCCTTGATCTGTAAAATGGGGGCGATAGAAAAAAATTAAAATGAGTGGGCTGCCTGGGTAGCGCCCAGGGTTGTTGTGAGGATTGGTTAATAGAGGTAGACCTGACTGTGCCCATGTCATATGGGAGGGGTATGATTCGACAAATACATAGAATGGAAGATAAGGGGAAGTCATTCCTTTGAACATTATCTCCAAATTGGCAGCTTCAAAGTATACACAGATACAGAACTGTGGCAGGGTTTCATGAGTCAAGGTGATGGACAGACCTAAGCCCTGTGCCTTTGTAGGAAACCCATATAGAACAGGTAGCTGGGCAGGTGGGGGAGAAGGAGGGAGTTCTAAACTGTTGCTGCTAATCTTAAGGATTTTATGTATGCAATTTCTCCCAAGATGAAGTTGTGAGGACCATCCCTTCCCCTTGGGCACACACCCTTCAGTCTGCCCTATTGTGACATTTTTTCCCCTCCTTTCAAAGCTACCCTGGATGTTTTAAAAATCTGATTTTTCCTGGATAAAAATGTTGAGTTAAGGAGCACAACAAACCTGCCCACCTCCTGAACAGGATTATTCTCCTACCACGACCCTCATTCATTTTGAAGAGAAAAAAGTACAAAGTATGTACTAAGTAATACAGAGTCATTTCAAGAAAGTGAGAGCACTAGTGTGGCTTAGGAGATGGCGCCTGAACTGAGCTTTCAGCAAAGCAAGAGGTGCTGCAAGGTGGACATGAAGAGGGAGTGAATTCCAGTCAGGAGCCCACTGCAGACTTCTCATTTCAACTGAAATCTCACCTTCACGGAGATTGCCCCAGCCTTAGTCATCAGACCTCCTCAGTACTCTCAGTTGCCTCTCCTCTCTGATTGGAGAATGCAATGAACTCCTTCCAAAGCCTCAATTTTTTGAGGGCTCAAAATTTCCAGCCAATTCTTCATTTACCTCCAGCTGCTCTGCTTGGGTTTCCACCCCCTAACATCATCATGCCCCTCCTCGGGCTACCTCCTTCCTGCTTTTCATTAGATTGAAAGCTCCTTGAAGGCAGAGACTGTCTTTTTCTTATTTGTATTTCCAGTACTTAGCACAGTGCCTGGCACATAGTAGGAGCTTAAGTAAATGTTTACAGACTGTTGGCTAGTTGATGGAAATAAAGTTGGTAGTAGAGCTTGAATTCAAGCCCAAGTCAACCATACTGTGGTCTAGGCCCTAGAAAGTGAAGACCCAAAGTTTTGTGACATAGCTGGGATCGGGGTCTCGATTACAATAAGGGTCCTCGTAAATTAAAAAAAAAACTTAGATTCATAGATTTAGAGCTGGAAGGGACCTTAGAGACCAATAAGTCCACTTCCACTCATTTTACAAATGAGTAAACTGAGTCCCACTGAGTTCAGTGACTTGCTTAAGTTCACATAGGTAGCAACAAAGGCAGGATTTGAACCCATGTCCTCTTATGTCAAAGACCTTTTCACTAAAAAGAAACTGCCCTAGCGCAGCATCACTTTTGGGGTGGGGGGGGGTTGAGGACAGGGAGACTGAGTCTTCCTAGTTTGCCCAAGTCAGAAGTGAAGCGGTTACATGTGGCCCCATCCCACTGCTGATCATCACAGAAACTGTCTTGCTGTATTTCCAATGGGGCAGGTTCATTCTTACTTAGGTTGCTTGGTAGCTATGCGCTTTACCCCCTCCACACCTCTCCCAGGGCTCAGAACTCCATAGCTCCAGCAATCTACCTTCTTAGGAGCAGGGATCATAAGTGTGGGCCACCCCACCACCACTTGTACAGAAAGAGAGGATCATAGAATCACAGCGGTAAGGGATGTTAGAGGTTGTCTTATCCAAAGCCCTCGTGCATCAGATGAGGAAACAGGTCTCAAGTGGTTAAGCAGTCACACTAGTGAGAAGTGGCTGAGTTGGGATTTAAACTCGGGTCTTCTAAAGACTTCAATCTCAAAAGAGAGTTGGGTAAGGGCTCTAGGAGGGGGAACTAATAGGACCGGGAAATGTTATCATCCTATCCCTAAACTTGATCGTAGCCCCCAAAAGACTAGGATGCCAGTAACAAAATCAAAAGCTGGAAGCCATTCCTGCAACCATGTCTTTCAGGTCCACAAGAGGGTAATGTTTCCCAGTTTTTGCTTGTTTAAACCCTGGCACTGCAGACCATCCATGAGTAAAAAAAATAGAAAATAAATCATTGTTAGGGAGTCAATTTTCCAAGGCAGTGATGTGAAATAGAGTGCTGGAAGAATTTAGGTTCAAGTCCCACCTTTGACACATCCTGGCTGTGTGTCCCTGGGCAAGTCACTTCACCTCTCAATCTAGACAACTCTCTAAGACTCTAATGTGCAGAGAAGGTGCCGTTCTGCATGGACTGAGGAATTCCCTACACCAATAAGATCACAAGTCGAGTCCCTATTCCTGTCCCTAAGGAAATGGTAGAAAAGTATCCAGATGTTTCCCCCCAGTACAACCCTGACTTTGAGACGTTCCTTGAGAAGTCTGCTTTGGAGATGTTTAAGAAAACTATAAAGGGCAGCTAGGTGGTGCACTGGCCCTGGAGTCAGGAGGACCTGAGATCAAATCTAGCCTCAGACACTTGATACTTCTAGCTGTGTGACCCTGGGCAAGTCACTTAACCCTAATTGCCTCCCAAAAAGAAAAGTATAAATAACTAGGTTTTCAAAAATGATTCCAGATTAGTTTCATATTAGAACAGCAGTTCATGACATCATGGGCCCTTTGGGCTGCATGATGAAGGCTACGGACCCTTCCCCCCTTCCCAGAATAAGGTTTTTGATTACAAAGGAAGCCAATTATGTCAAAATACAGTTATCAATATTTTTTTAAGTTCACAGATTCCAGATTGAGTATCCATAAATTAGAGAAAAATGAATGGACTGGAACTCTCCAGGTCCTTTCCATCCTTTCTGCTTGGATTTCAAACGAGGAGATTGAGCCAGGCATCCCTTGTGATTCCAGAACCCTCTCCCTCCTACCTGCTGGGTCCTGTCCATGATGTTTCCAACAGTCTCGCTAGGGTAGTCAAGGGCAGATTTCATCCAACCCTTTGGTTCTCTTTCAAGGACTTGCTGTATTATAGAAAGCTGTGCTTCAGAAGATGCTTAAGAGACAACGGTTTGGCGAAGATGGAGTCACTGCCCTGTAAATCAGGAAAGAGATATCAGGGCTGATGCAACATCAAATTCCAAAGTCGAGTTCACCCTAACCGAATACCATAACCCTCTCAGTCCTGCCTTGGGGCTCACACACAGATTCTGACAGCCAGGAAGTGGTCAGAGCTGGTCACAGATATCGCTGCTGCTACTCATCAGTTAGTTATGTTGACATTTGTCACACAACGAACCTTGTGAAATTGTATTTGCCCAGACCTGGCTCAATGCAATCCTTTCTGAATCCAGACTTTTGTGTCTCTGGCCTTCTAAGCACTCATGGCTGTTCAAAAAGAAATCCAATATTTCCAAACTGGACCATGGCAATTAGACTGTGCTACTGTTATTTGCATACTGGTAGTACAGGAATATCCAAGAACTGAATTCTCCCCACCCCAGCAGTCTCTGCATGGTATGAAAGCTCCAATGCTTTATAGGCCCTAAGAAGTCCATGGGAAGAGTTTAGCATCTATACTAGACCAGGAAGTAATCCCCATTCAAATCCCCACACATCACAAAGGTATCTACAGAAATGCAGTGAGCATCAGTGAGGGAAGAAATCCACAGAGTTCCATTTCCAATGATACTTGGGCCTCAGAGATCATCCCTTATTGGGAAACTTCTTAGCACCCCATTTCCCATGAGACTGTGTGAATAGATCCAAGGTGATGACATCACAAGGTAGGGATTCTGTTTGGTGTAAATGTCTTCTGAGAGGCAGGAAGTTTAAAAGTGGAGAAGCTAGGGCTCAGGAGATCCAATCAGAGTGTGGATGAGCCAGGGATGTAGTCCTGGCAGAATCCTGATGACCCCATGGACCAAGTCAAAGTGGAGGCCTGTGTGAGAGGGGACTGCAAAGGAAGGGCTTAAGGACACCCTCATGTCAACCACTGGGAGCAGAGACGGGCCAGGAGAACTGAAAAGCGTTTTCTACCTGTGACACGAGGTGGATGATAGAGCACAGGTCTCAGAGGCAGGAAGACCCGAGTTTGAATTCTGCTTCTGACACTAGCCTTTATCACCCTGGGCAAGCTATTTTACTTTCTCTGTGGCTTGGTTTCCTCATCTGTACTACCAGCTACCAGCATTGCTGCTAGAAGGTGACCCTCAAACCTGAGTCACTTGAATCTGCTTCTCTCCTCCGGGCTATTTGGCCAGCATGGGGTGTGTGTGTGAGGGGAGATTTGGCATGGTCCCACCCAGTTGGCGTTTTTTTTCCTTGTCATCCAGGTGCTGACGCCACCAGCTTTTCTGAGAGGGGACCCCACCCATCCTGCCCCATCTGGGGGCTCCATTTGTCTCTTCACAACATCCACCTGGGGTTCCTAGGTCAGCCCCTTGGGGTCAAGCAGAGCAAGCCTGGCCCATCTTCCTTGTGACAGCCCTTCAGACCCCTGATAAATCTATTGTGGACCCCCAACTTTTCTCCAGGCTAAATAACCCTAATTCCTTCCATAGATCCTTATTTGGCTTGAAATAGAGTTCATTCACCATCAGTTTACAGCTGGACAAGATCATAGAGGTCATTTAGTCTGGTCTTTCATTTTACAGATGAGAAAATTGAGGCCAGAGAAGTAAAGTGATTTGCCACCCTGATCACCTTCTTCTGGACGTTCTTCAACTGATCAATGTCCCTTTGTGGAACCTAGAACCAAACCCAGTACTCCAGATGTCATATGATCGGGGCTGACTACAGAAGGACTATCACTGGCTTAGTCTGTGCTGTTGAAGGTCACTCTTGCATTCTTGGCTATCATAACATACTGCTGCTGATGCAAAGGGATTTTTCTGAATTTTAAAACCCCCAGTTCTTTTTCAGATGAATTGCTATCTAGCCACACCTCCCCAGTTCTTGTAGTTGGGCAATTGATTTTTTTGTTTGTTTGTTTGTTTTTTAAGCAATTGGAGTTAAGTGACTTGCCCAGGGTCACATAGCTAGTAAGTGTCAAGTGTTTGGTTTGAGGCCGGATTTGAATTCAGTTCCTCCTGACTTCAGGGCCGGTGCTGTATCCACTGCGCCACCTAACTGCCCCTGGGCAATTGATTTTTTGAATGCAAGTACAGACTTTACGTTTCTTTCTATTAAATCCCTTCTTATTTGTTCTAATAGCCCAAATGTTTCTAAATAGTGATTGACATCCAGGAAGTTAACCACCCTTCCCAGCTTTGAGTTAACTGCAAATCCGATAGAAACGCCATCCATATACCCAAGACGTTGACAAAACCATTAAATAGCACAGGGCCAAGCACAGATCCTTGGGGCACACCACTAGATTCCTCCTTCCAAGTTGACATCGAACTGTTTGTAACAACTCTTTGAATCCAGCCATTTAACTAGTTCCAGATCCACCTAGTGGCATCATGACCTAATCTGCATCTCTCCATCTTTTCCATAAGAATAGTATGGGAGACTAAAATGAATGCCTTGCTAACATCTAGATATATTATCTCTACAGCATTCCCTTCATTTACCATGTTTTTATGTTTCTCTTTATGTCTTAGGGTTCAGAAACCTGAATCCTCCAATTAGGCATGTTCTCATAGAATATTCCCATGGAGATCAAGGAAGAATGAATGTAGGTTACTAAAAAAAGAGCCTAAACTATCTCTCTCCCTCATCGTTCCCCTAGGACAAAACATTCAATAGTATCAACTGGTCCATCAGCTTTCCCCCACTTGGGACAAGGAATCTCATTACTCTAGCAAGTACTCGCCTTCTAGAAATCAGGTCACTATTTGATTTTACTATTCGCACCATGGGAAAAGACCAACCTAAGCAAAATTGTGAACCAGTCAACCAATGAACAGATGTTTATTTAGTGCTTACTCATGTTCAGCACTGCGTTAGGCAAGAAGAGAGCATGGAGTCAGAGACATTACCTTGAACATTGCTACTGCAATCTAGCCTGAAATGGAAATAGTGATGGTGGTAAGAATGGAGAGGAAGGGAAAGAAAGGTGAATGAATTGAGATCGCTGCCACACTACCCATCGCGGGAATATGTCATACTCTCATGTAAGTGGACAAGGGTGGTGGCAGAGGAATTGAAAAGGAAAAACTTGCAGACTTGAATATGGAGAAATGAAGGAGAAGAAAAAATCAAAGATGAGTCCACTCACAAATTTTGAATGTGAATGTACTGGCGGATAATTGTGCCATTAACATACATGGAAACTGGAGAGGCAACGGCTGATCAAGTGGAGAAAACAGGTGTAGCTATTAATTTTCCATCCAGAACAACCGAAGTAAATTGCCCAGGGCAAGTGGCAGGAAACATCTTTATCTGAGATACATTTGTGTGGAACAGGATGCATGGCAGGGAGATGCTGGGTCACCAATGTAAGACTAGTGCTGTGGAAACCTGTGTCAGGGGAGAACAGAGTTAACATAGGTTCCATTAAGTTTGCCCCAGGGATTGGGATGGCTTAGGTACAAATTAGATTTGCTCCAGGGAGTGGGGCACTTAAGGGTTAGGTTTTGGTTTTTAGATTACTTTTTCCCCCAAGAGATGTGAAGAAGGATGGCTTCCAGCAATAATAAAATACCTGTGGGTGGCCCCTTGGATAGACTTTCTGATAGCATAGTACCAGAGGATGCTCCCAACAGTTACCAGAACGACTAGATAGCATGCCATTGAATTACGTGACATCTGACATAAATCTGCAAGAGATTCAGCTGATAATTTGTTTGGGTTACTTTAACTCTTTTAATTATTGCAAACTGAAAAAAAAAATTAAGGCTAGCAAGTATGTTTTTGTCGTATCATTTTGTCTGTGGTTTGGTTTGTTTTTTTTTTAGGCAATTGGGGTTAAGTGACTTGCCCAGGGTCACACAGCTAGTAAGTGTCAAGTGTTTGGTCTGAGGCCGCATTTGAACTCAGGTCCTCCTGTCTTAAGGTTCGGTGCTCTATCCACTGCACCATCTAGCTGCCCCTGTCTGTGTTTTTCTGGGAAATTCTTTGTATTGTGTTTAGTGTTTGTTGTTTGTAGATTCTGTTACCTTGAAAGATTTCTAAAGAGAAAATGCAGCCAGCCAGAAAACTGCTGAAAGGCTGTAGCCAAAGAGTTTAGTATGCTGGGGAAGACTGATTGAAGTTTCATACTTGAAGCAGTTGTTCCAGAAGCAGGACTTACTGCCACTTTAGGCTTTCACTGGGAGATTGGGTTTGCAAAAAATGCTAAAAACATCTCACTAGATTTTGGAGGTTTGAACATTAATCATTTGAAGACGGCAGGGGAGAACTCCTGGGACTTTGAGTCATCCCAGGAATGCATCCCTTTCTGAAATACCTTAGTGAGTTTTGGGGTATCACTCTGTGGAATTTGTTTTACGGAAAATAAGACTTAAATTCTATGAAAAATTTAAGGGTAAATAACACTTAGATCATTTATCCTCAGAAGACTGATACAGCTATTGTTTTATTGTAAGGAAAGAAGGCAGCTAGTTTGAAAGCAATCTTAGAGTGAAGAAAAAAAATGGTATGTAGTTTGCAGTTTAAATTTACCTAGTACTTAACCTTTGCTTGACCAAGAAAAGATTGTTTAAATCAGGGACCCTCAAAGCCCCCCATCCCAGCTCAGAGACCCTCTTCTGACCTCTATCCCAGATCAGACACCACCCCCATTCCAGTTCAGCTGACCCCTATCCCAGCAGAGATTCCTGTCTGTCTCACTCAGTTCAGAGACCCTCCCCCTCTGACTGTTAACCCCTCATTTCAGATCAGGTTCCTAAATAAAGGTGTTGGATGTCAATAACCCCCCAAAAAAAAAAAAAAAAGTTGCAAAATGCAGGGAAACCTGAGTTACACTCTGACCTCAGAAATTTATTAGCTGTGTGATCTTAAGCAAGTTATCTTATCTCTTATATCCGGTTGCCTCACCCCTCCAGGGTTCTCATGTCAATCAAATGATATGATTGTGAAGTGCTTAACATAGTGACTGGCTTACGGTAAGCACTATCTAAATGTTGACTATTGTTATTATTATTATTTCTTTAATTGAATGTAATTACTCCATACTTGATAACTCTATACTGGATTTTAGATGTGATTAGTATAAAATACCAAAGATAATAAGATTAATGATTTCTGTGTAGGATAATTTGGAAATGCATTTGAATGAATTGATGTTATCTGACTGGTAATGTGTTTTGTTCCATGTTTTAAATATATGATAATGTAAATGTTGTTATTGTATTTCTAAATTCTTTTATATTGTGAATTTTGAGAGACCATTGTATCAGAAATGCTGTTAGAAAAACACCTTTTAAAAAAAATCTGGATGCTGTTAGATTACGAATTAAACTTTTAAAAGAATGTTGATAAATATTTGAAAACTATTAAATATTTAATGGGACATATTTTGTTTTAAAGCAGATAATAATAGTACATTTACTGTGATAAAGAGTGAGCTTTCATTTGAAAATTTTTACCTAACACTTATAAAAATTATAAAAATGTATAGGGTGGTTTAAAGATGTAACTTCAATATATTAAAATAAGTCAACTATCAGGAATTTGCTGTATTCTGAAACCAGAATGTGGTTAGCTTTAATTTAAAAGCAAAGGATAAATGAAATGTAACTGTTATGGAAATATGAGAAAATAAATAATATTCAAACCTTAAGTTGTGATTAATGAAAATTTGCTATTTGAGGTAAAAGCTGTTGGGACCATAATTTACTATTGTTTTGAGTTTTGATAACAGGGATGGTTTTCTGAATTGTCATGAAGCCAATCACAGAAAATGACATGTGCTGCAGCCTGAGAACTGTGCCTGGGAGAAGTTTTGGAGACCGACCTTCCATGCATCCTCAGTTTTTCCATTGTGTTATTTCCTTTCTGAATAGGAAATTTCCTCACCTGGTTAATCCTGAGCCTGGCTTTTGATACCCAGTTTCTACACAATTGACTGTCAGATACGACTCATGCCTGGAATCAAACAGAGCTAAGGGAGTTTTTCCCTTGTTATGGTGGTCAGACTGTGCCCTTGAGGAGACGTGTCTTGACATTGTTAGAGCTATGTCCCTCCTTTTCCTTTTATAGCAAATTTCTATAATCAGGGCAGGTGAGCAGTAGAATCACTATATCGGGTATAGGGGACAGGGAAATTGGGGATAGGATGGCTACTTCAGGGGAAGGCAAGACGGTAACTCTTAATGTTTGCACCCTCGGCAACATCTTTATCTGAGATGCATTTGTGTGGGTGGATAGAGAGACAATGGTGGTACAGTGGACAGTTGGTTTCAAAGCTAAGAACTCGTCTTCAAGGACCACCTCTGACACATACTGACTGTGATCCCGGGCAAGTCTCTGAAGCTCTGAATGCTGTAGGTAATTATGCAGAGAAGGTGGTGCCCTGCATTAGACGTTGGAGTTTTCTCACTTGAGAGTTTCCCTACACCAGTGACATCACAGGTCCAATTCCAAGCACTTTCTCCTGCCCTCATAGAGCTTACAGGCTAGTGTTTAGCAGTAAGGCCACTGGTGATTTCAAGAGTGCACCATATTGCAGTTCAGGCAATAGTGGTTTGTAGGAAAATGGAGACCATAGGTGTAGGTAACTGCTTGCAGAAGACTGGCAGTGAATGGAAGGTGGAAAAATAGGATAAATGCAATAACAGGGCATACCTGCCTAGGCACGTTTGCAGATAGAGAAGCTTGTCTTCAGTCTTTTCATCCTTCATTATTTGTATCACTATCACTACTCACAAACTTGTCCCCACATGACTCCTTCTCCCTACAGCTGCATCTTCAAATAGCATTTTCCCCCTGATTTTATTTACACTCTCTGCCCTGTTCACAAAAATAATAAAAGGTTATTGGTTAGCCTCTGCACTAGATGAGTTCATTCTTCTCTGTGCAAATATATACATTCCTTTATTTGTCAGCCAATCAGTAAACATTTATTATGCACCTACTATGTGCCAGGCACTGTGTTAAACACTGGGGATTCAAAGAAAAGCACAAGACAGTTCCTGCCCTCCCAGAGCACATAGTCCAATGGGGGAAGCAACATGCCAACAACTCTGTACAAATAAAATATACATAGGGCAAATTGGAGATCAGCAGAGGAAAG
This sequence comes from Vombatus ursinus, assembly GCF_900497805.2. Classification (NCBI taxonomy): domain Eukaryota; kingdom Metazoa; phylum Chordata; class Mammalia; order Diprotodontia; family Vombatidae; genus Vombatus; species Vombatus ursinus. The sequence continues at coordinate 3,479,987 of NW_020954551.1, read as the reverse complement.
GCATTAACATGAAGGGAAATACAAAAAAAACCCTGAATTCTCTGTGTCTGCAAGAAACTTCCATTCTAAATCTACTCAGATAAGGGCAAGAAGAATTGGAAGAAATATCCCATCCACCACCAATCAAGCTATGAAATTGCTTTTTCCCTGGGATCCTTTGAAGGCTGTCTTGGACTACTAGTTGGCCATCGAGATGCCTTCCAACTCCAAAATTGTCACTTTCCATGAAGCTTCATCAGGCTCCAGCGCAATGTGTTTCAGAAGGGCCTTAGTAAGTTGCTCTCTTCCACACCCCCTCCCCCAACTTCCAACTGCTTTTGAAATCACAGAGATATGAAGGTGGGATCTGTCTATGCCTCACTTTCCTAGACACAGTAGGGCCAGAATTGAAGGTAAATGGAGACCTTCGAAAGCCCTTCTCGGAGCCTTGTCCTAAAGCGTTTCCCAACCACTCTGTTCACGTCTTTAATCACAAGAACAGCATAGCAGGGTGGAAGGCTGTTCCCTTCCCTTGGAAGGGAAATTCCCTTGGAATTTGTTTACCATTTAAGACTTGAGAGAGCCGTGCTTGAATTAGCTGTATTATGGGTTTAGTTTGGGCAATGATAAGATACGATGACAGATTTTTAACTCAATCTGGATGTTAACAGTCCCTACACTAACAAGGTTTCGGATTTGTAGGATATACCCAGGAGGATGTGGAGGTGTGTATAGGACTGTGATTGCCAGCTTCCCCAGGTGTGAAGAGTCCCAGAGAAAATTCTGTCAAACCTTGCAAACTTACAGAAGGCTAACCTGTTGGAAAGCCGATGTGGGAAGATATGAGTGAACTGAGGCAAGAGCAAAGGATGAAAAACCATGTATGTGTCATCTTCCCCAATTAGAGTATAAGCTTCTTGAGGGCAGGAACTGCTTTTGCCTTTCTTTGTATCCCAATGCTTAGCACAGTGCCTGGCATATTAATAAATGCTTGTTGATTAACTGATTGACAGAACGATATCCACAATGAAAGCAATAATGTGAACAAATATAATGAAAGAAGGCGGAACTCGGATGAATCGCAATCTTGGTCCTAGAGATCAGATGGCAGAACTGTTTCCCGTCTCCCAGTAAAGAGGTGGAGGACTTGGGGGAGAGAAAGGTATATGTACTGTCAGACCTAGTTGCTTTTACTTATCTGTTCTTATTTAAATGATACAAGGAAGGGTTCTGTGGTCTTTGCTACCACTACACCGTGCTGTGCTAAAGCTAATGTTTTAAATAATGATTATGTATTTAGATTAATGATAATGTTTTAAAATGTTTTAAAACAATATCTGTGCATTGGACAGACCAAGCTAAACCAACAAGACTTTTCTTGGAGCTTAAAGTCCAACGCTGTGGTATCAAACCCAAACAGAATCAGGCCATTAAACCATACATAAGTATCTCTACAGACTGCACATTGACTTAGAAAACCACATATTAACATTAACTATATTCTCTTGTATTTTTATTTATTTTGTTAAATATTTATCAATTACATTTTAATCTGGTTTGAGCCACACTCAGGAGTATTGCCCAGGCCAGGGCTTGATGAGTCTGGTCTAAAATGATTAGCCTCAAGCGTGAGGACAAGCCAGCCTGTGGACAGCCCTTATCACACGGAGAATATGATTCAGCACACTTGACCTGGTTGTTAGAACTGGAGGAAAGAGGCTCCTTGGAAATCGAGAGGCCCAGAATGGCTGGGAGTGTGATCTAGCAGAAGGAATACTGGGTTCTGGAATCAAAAGACCCACGGTCAAATTCTGTCCCTGACACTTATTACTTGTGTGAGCTTGGACAACTCCCCCAACCCCCTGCTTCCTCCCGTATGGGGGAGGGGGATGTTGACTAGATGACTCAGCACTGGATCTAAGATCCCTGAGGGTCAGAGTCCAAGACAACCACGAATGACCCTTGTCCTCGGCCAAGCTTTTGCTGTGTAATGTTTTAGAAGAAGATTTCATCATGGCCTGGGGAAGACTGAGCTGGGTCAGCCAAGGGCTCTGCATGGAGCAACAGGCCAAGCGAAAGATCTGCGTCTCTTGTCGTTTCTCTGATCTGTTTTCTCTAACGCTAATGAGCATTAAGGAAACAGAAAGCCCTATCCAGCGGGGAAAAAGAGGCAGATTTAGAGTCAAGAGAACCTCAGTGTGAATTCTGCCTCTTAACACCTGGTGTGACCTTGCTTCCTTATCTGTAAAATAGAGGGCTTGGTCTGCATTGTAGCTCATCCTTCCTTTTTCCCCTTTCTCGAGAAGACCGGTGACATCAGGAGGACGCGTCTTGACTCGAAGGTGAATTAGATTGAAGTGAGGGAGGGCTGAACCAGTGATCTCCAAAGGGAAGGGTCAGGGCTTGACCTCAAAAGAGCCAGTGTGGGCTGAGCCCCAGCCATATGTGATCAAGTAAACAAAGGGTAAAAAGATGGGAGACTAATTCCAAGAACACTTGGGGCAGAAGTTTAAGCTGAAGCAAAAACACCAAGGTTTTACCTATTTCAAAGCAACCTACAGAAGATGCACTCCTGAGAGATTTGCTGGGAGTGAGATCGAGGAAGACAGTCTAGTGATTGAACAAGGGACCCAGAATCAGGAATCATGAGGTCCTAGATAAATTGAGAGCTAAAAGGGATCTTGGACGTCATCTGGTCCAGACCTCTAATTTTGTGAATGGGAAAATTGAGCCCCAGAGGTGGAAAGTGGAAGAATTGGGATTTGAACCCAGGGCCTCTCACTCCAAAGCCTGTGCTCTCTCTCCACCGTCCCATGAAGCCTCCCCCTGCCTCTGGTGCTTACATGCTGTGTGACCATAGGCCAGTCATTTCTCACCCCCACCCTCCCACCCCGGGCCTCAGGCATCTGTCTAAAACTCAGTGTAGAGACCAAGTGGTGCTCTGTAGCAGTGAAGGGGAGCTCCCGTACCTCCAATATCATCAGTCTTCAATGTATTAATGAGACATGGAAAGACAGGTCAGAATTAGCATTTACAGACAACAGAAGAGGCCACAAGGAACAGTTTGACCAGGCTTGTTCTTTACTCCAGACAGATCATATCAGTCAGCTACAAATTACAAACAAGATACAAAATAAGACTTAGAAATCACCCAGACTGGCCACCCACCTTTTCTATAAACATACTCATTGCCCCCAATTTAACAAACACATGAGCTCACTTAGGAGTTTGAAAATAGAATCACCTATGTGGTCCTGATTGAATTCAGATTTACTTTATGTCATTTCAGGAAAATCTTATGGCTGTTACCCTTGTCATCAATTCCATGACTGTGCAGAGAATTCATAGAATTCAGTAATATAAATGCATTATTGACATCCAAGGATTTTCAGCAGCATGGGTTAATAGGAAGGAAGCAAGTCACTTGTTTGTGTAAGATGGAACCTTAATTTGATCATTCACATCATCACCTAGAGTGTTATTGCTTAGTTTGCTGATTAGGCCCCAATTCTTTAAAAATGAATGATTCCAGGGACATGTCTGGCAACCGGTTTTTCATTACCCTCCAACCCGTCTGTTCTCAGCTGCTGACCTGTGCCCACCGCCAAGACAAGCACCGTTAGAGCTGATCCCAAGCTTACTACCTCTCTCTCCTCTCCAGCCATTGTAAACATTTTAGGTTAGAAAGTCCCGGGGCTTCAGCTCATAAATGGCTCTCGTGTCTAAGTCTCCACATACAGCTTCGATAAATTAGATACAAGCAAGAGTAAGTGTTTCACTGAGAAGGTCTCCTACCACAGCGGGTTATCATGCAAGGTGAAAGGTTCTAACAGAAATACCGTAATGTCTCAGTCAGGAAGGAAGGTCTCTTGGGCTTGATATGGACTTGAAGGTTACAGTCTACTATGGGTCAGCTGTCACAAAACTGTCCCTGCATCATCACCTGGATGAACATAAAGACCTCTGTCTATTTCATGGCTCGATTTCTTTTATTCCACCTGATTTGTGACTTTGAAAAAAAAAAATTAGACGGTCTCTGGTCCCTTATGGAAGCAGAGCGCCATAGTGCTAACAATTTAGAAAGAGATCATGATTCTGGTTTCCACAGGGACTTTGGCACTTCACCTGCGTGCTGGGTACAGGATCCCTGAGAAGTGAACAGAGGGTCGGATTTCTGAAACTGGAGCAGATCCTAAGGAGGGGCTGGATCCCAAAGAAAGCTCAGTCCTGCTTCTTGTTGTTGGCTGCACTGTACAGGGAAGATAAGAACTCCACAATGAGCTTGGCCGTCTTTCGGGGCCGCTCCATCACCACAGAGTGACCACAGTTTTCCAAAAGTTCCACCTGACAGTTGGAGATTCCCTTGGCCAACAAGTCGGCTCCCGACACATCCAGGACCTGAGCAGAGAAAGAACTCAGGATTATGGGGAGATCTCATTACATTCTCACTAGTCTAAGAGTCATAAGACCTGGATTCAAGTCCTCCCTCTGACAATCTACTGGCTGCCTCACCTGGGAAAAATCATTTAACTTCTCAGGGCTCTAAACAACTTTCTCATAATATAAATTATAGGGAAGATACTGATCTGCATTGATAGACGGAGTTTCCTCACCGGAACCACCTTACACCAAAGATATCAATCACAGGTTTGAGGAATACCACACCATTCAGAGCAGATCTCATTGCTTCTTAAATCAACAGTTTCCAATACTAGTGAAATAATAAAAACAAACAAAAAAAACAACCCAGAAAAGACCGAAGAGCAAACTTCCCCTGACAGCAGGTTTTGAAATGGGATCCCAGATGTAGAGGTGGAAAGGACCACAAAGGTCATCCAGTTCAACACCCCTTATTCCCCAAATAAGGAAATGGAGGTAAAGAGAACTGAAGTGACTTGCTTAGTCAAACCACCAAGGTAAGTAGGATTTGAACCCTGGATCTCTAACCCCAAAGCCAATGAACAGAAGAGTTGTCTTCCTTCTTCTTGAGGTTTCTCTTGCTACTAATCGCCTTCTACTTGATTTTTGTCACAAACATTCCTTTTCTTTTCTTTCTTTCTTTTTTTTTTTTTTGGCAACTGGGGTTAAGTGACTTGCCCAGCTACTTAGTCGCACAGCTACTAAGTGTCAAGTGTTTGGTCTGAGGCCAGATTCGAACTCAGGTCCTCCTGACTTCAGGGCCGGTGCTCTATCCACTGTGCAAACAGTTCTTTTTCTGAACTGGATTAAAGATTACTTCTACTCTCTCAAGCTCATTGGTCCTGCCCTCATTCCAGATAAGACAGCCTTTGTCTATATCTCAGAAGGCAAAAACAATCCCACCTTCAACCTAAGATCCTTAACAGATCTCAGATTTAGAGCTAGAAGTAACTTCAGAGGTCAGTCATCTAGTCCAGCTTGCTCATTTTACAGGCGAGGAAACTGAGGCACAGAGAGTTAAAATGGTTTGCTCAATGTCCTCCAGGTTATAAATAAAAGGAGTAGGATTTGAACTCGGGTCCTCTGACTCCACAGTTAGCACTCTTTCTACTGTACCAATGAAATATAAATCATTAGAATAGCATGATTTTTAGCCCCAGCAGAAGCTGCTCTAAAAAGAATGCAATGTCAAGTGCCTGAGCCAAGACACTGGAGAGAAAACACCTGGTTTTATGGCTTTAATATCAGAGAGAATGAAAAATACAAGGCAGAAGTAATTAGAGAAACATTGCCTAATGTTCAGGACTAGGCAGATGATGGTCCTGTTGTATGTGACCACATCTGGAATGTTGTGTCCAATTCTGGAGGAGGGTAATCACAATCATGAAAGGACTGGATCAAGGCATATGAGTACCAGTTGAAGGAACTGGTATGTTTAGCCCAGAGAAGATAAGATTTTGGGGGATGGGGAAGAGGACACAATAGCTGTCTTCAAGGCAAGAAGGGCTGTCCCTTGGAAGAGACTTCAGACTCGTTCTGCTTGGTCTCACAGGGCAGAACATGGTGCCAGATTCAAGAGTTGTAAAGAGACAAATTTGGTTTCGATATTAGGAACAATCATTAAAGTTATTCAAGAGTGGAACAGAAAAATGAAATGCTACCAAAAAAATCTATTATAATTCAGGGGACTAAAAAAAAAAAAAAAAAGGATATGCAACAAATCATGATCTCAGATAAGACAAAACTAATCAAGTAACTGATCAAAGTAGAAATTGATCAAGTCAAGAAAGACAGGAAAATTATATTATGCTTAAGGTGTTATAGACAACAACAAAAAATTAAATTTATGTGCAACAGATAAGAAAGCAGCTGAGTTAGTAAGAGAAAAGTTAGGAGAATTGCAAAAAAGATACTGATGGTAACATAATAATAGTAGAAAGCTTCATATTCCTTTCTCAGTGCTAGATAAATCCGAAAGATAAATAAAAAAGGAAACTCTGAATCTGGATGAATTATGAGACAGTATAAATTTGACTGAGCTATTAAAGAATACACATTTTTAGCAGGCCTCAGTACAAAAACACTGATCATAAAATCATCGATAAAAACGGAATGGGTCTGCCTGGGAGGTGATGACTCCCTTTCCAGTAGAGGTCTTCAAACAAAGGCTGGATGACCTCTTGATATTCCATTCAATCCAGCAAATATTTTTAAAAGTTAATTACGTGCCAGGCACTGGACTAGATGCGGATATATCATGATATGGAAGAGATTCTTACTCAGAAGTAGATGGGAAGGGAGGTCTTGTTCATCTCTTTGATTCTGTGATTTTCTTAACAGTGTATTACATGATCTATCACAGATATTACACTGATAATTTCCATGACAATGCTCATCTGAAACTGACCCAATCAAAGACATTCTCTCATGAATCATCTCTTCTTCGATAATATTCAAATGATCCAAGGTCCAATAAACTGTTTACCTGAGATTGCTAAGGTTTTTCAAGTTCTCTTAGGCACTAGTCCTACTACTACTGATAACATGACACCTACTATGTGCCAGGCATTGTGCTAAAAGCTTTACAAATAGTATCTCATTAGATATCACAGAAAACCAGACAGATAGGTGCTATTAATTATCCTCATTTTATAGCTGAGGAAACTGAGACAAACAGAAGTTAAGGCACTTGGCAAACTCACACAGCTAGTATGTGTCTGAGGGGGGATTTGAATTCAGCTCTTCCTGACTCCTGACCTATCTCTCTCTCTCCACCTGACTACCTCTACTTTGCCCTATTTCCTTCCTCTTAAGATGTATGTTGTGAATATCTTAAGTAAAAGACCCTTAAAAAAACTTCCAGCAAAAGAGCAAAGAGATGGCTGGGTAGGGAGGGGAAGAACATCATATTTCCATCTCCCATATCTACTCTACATACAAATTTTGAATTATGGCATGGGGCCATTCTGCTTCTGCCCCACAATAAATAAAAATGAGGGATGATTTTACAATAAATAACCACCCATGCCTAAAGAATATTTCCCTCAATGAAATTAATAGAAATGACGTCAACCTGACTCAAACATTGACACATAGGAAGATGTACCTGATCTTGCTTCCCCCAGATGATCTGTGTTGGGACTTGGATCTTCTCCATGTTTTCTTGGAGTGAGTATCTTGACTTTTCACTTACGATTTCCAAAAACACTTCCCAGAAAAGGAAAAACAAAATAACATGCTTTTGGACGGCAAGAGTCGTTTATTTCGGGAGATGCTAAGGCAGCATTACAGGGTCATTTTTGCACAGTGGTCCAACAAAAAGATTTCCAACCAACATCAGACACTTAGCAAAACAAGAGCCAACAACCCATGACTTCAACTTTAACGAGAGCAGTGTTACTTACACTTCCGGTAGAAATCGTTATGTGGAATTCGAACGTCAACAAGTCCCTGTAGAAGCTAAATTGAAAAAATACATTTATTTATTTATCTAAAAACAATGATTTTAATATCTTCACTGATGTAGGTCTTTGAAATGAAACTGAGCTGAGTAATAATAATAATAATAAGTAGCATTTACATAACACTTTAAGATTTATAAAATACTTTATAAATATTTTCTCATTATCTTTTATCCTCATAGCAATCCTGGGAGGTAGGTATTATTATCCCCATTTTATGTGAGGAAACTGAGGCAAAGGTTAAATGACTAGTCCAGGGTCACACAGTAAGTGTCAAAAGCTCTGTTTTTAATGAAATTGAATCATTCAGGTTTAATAATGTGTTACTAACATAATTAAGAGTTTAGTCTCTAAAAGATACCATAAACCTACCAAACCCTTAGGGTATCATTCATCTTGATAAAAGATTACAACCAACCAGCCAGCCTTCCTTAACTTAATTGCACTATACATTTTCTACTAACAATAACACCTACTGCAGACCTTTAAGATGATAATCATAACAAATAATAATATTAAGTCATTGAACCACCAAAATAAATGCAAAGCAAGATTTTGGTTATTATTTGGGAGTCTGGGTCTCTCAGGAACCTAAATTATACCCTTTTGACAAGTCCCTGAAATGAGTTTTCTTAGGTCTCTTCATCTAATGTTTCAGCTAATCTCAATAAGCATTTCCCTGAGTATCCTAAGGCAAGGCTGTTCACCTTTATCTAAAAGGACATTTTCGGCATTTTTATGATTTTTTTTATCTTCACATCATAGTCATTGCGCCCACACTTGGTCTCTTTCTTCCCATTCACGGAACCTTCCTGTGATAAAAGAAAACAAGTAAAACATCCAATATGGTGACCAGAGTGGAAAGTGCCTCAGGTCCGTCATCTCAGTCTGAAATGTAAGTGCATTTAGTAAAGCTGTTGGGACCCCTTATCTGCACTGCTGAAGTCTGGCTCCAGTCCAGGTGCTCAGAACATTTGCCAAGCTAGAGGAGGCAAGGTTCCATGACAGCAAGAGAACCGAGCTGGGGGCTCAAAGCCTGTGTAATCTTAATCAAGTCACTTGACCTCAAAGGGACTTCTCTGTTGAGCGTGTGAGCTCCTAGAGGCCAGGGACTGTTCTTTACCTTTCTTTTATCCTCAGCACTTAGCACATAACACTTGGTGCCTGGCACATGGTGATGGGTGCTTAATAAATGCTTGTTGACTTGGTGACCAGGGGATTTCCAAGTCCTTTTCCAACTCTGCCTTGAAGTAGGGACAGACTGATTCAGGAAGATCCAAGTACAAGTCCCATCTTGGGCACTTACTTTGACTGTATGACCCTGGCCAAGTTACTTAACCACTCTATGCCTCAGTTTCCTCATCTGTAAAATGTGGATAATAATGGCACCTCCTTCACAGGGGTGTTGTGAGGATCAAATGAGATAACATTTGATCTGCAAACTATAGACATATATATATATATATATATATATATAATGCTAGCTATTATTGTTTCTATTATTTTTATTATTGTTGTTATTATTACTACAAATGCTGCACCCTGGTTCTAGCCATAAATGCCCTGCTTATGAAGACTGGGATTGGAAATTTTAAAAATGTATTAGTCTAGCATACTGTTCACCTCCAGATAGAGAGATGAAAGAAAATTGAAGCATTTTTGGAGGGGACATGGCCAATAAATTTGTTTTGTGTGACTACACATGTTTGTAGTGGTTTTATTTTTGTTGCTTTCTCAATAGAGGGAAGGAGGAAGTGGGAGGGAGAGAATCTGAAGCTGAAAAATAAATAAAATTGAATTTAAAAAAATTCATCGGTTTGAACATTGTCTGTTAATTGAAAAAATAAAATTTAATTAAGAAACTAGAAAAGTATTTGTTTATAGTTTTAAAGTTAGCCCCCTTTTATGTGTTTACATAAAATCTATTTTTATTTGTCTTTGTTTTTAACTGTTTTTTAAAATCAACAAAAATCTGCCTTCTCTCTCCCTGGCCTTTTGTCCCTGTCCTCAACGGTGAAAGAAAGAAAAACAGAACTCTTATTACAAATAGGAATAGTCAGACAAAACTGATCCCCCCTATTGGCCCCATCGGAAAATAACACGTCCCAATATGCCCTTTGTGAGGAATATGTAGCATGTTTCATCACGAGTCCTCTGCAATCATGTTTGGTCACCAAATTAATCAGTTCTAAAAGTTGTTTGTCTTTACAATAATGTCATAATATAAATTGATCTCCTGATTCTACTCCCTCCACTTTGTATCAGGTCATCTAAGTCTTCCTAGGTTTTTCCGAAATCATCCTCTTTGCCATTTCTTACAGCACAATAGTATTTCATCACATCTATATACCATAACTTGTTCAACCGTTTCCTAATTAATGGGGAACCTCTTCAGTGTACAATTCTTGATCACATACCTTTCATGTTTTCAAAAATGCCTACTATGCTTCTATATGGATAGAGTGCTAGGCCTGAAGTCAGGAAGACTCAAATCCAGCCTCAGACACTTACTAGCTGTGTAACCCTGGGCAAGTTACTTTACCCTGTTTGCGTCAGTTACTTATCTGTAAAATGAGCAGGCAAACCAGGCAAACAAGTCCAGTATCTTTGCCAAGAAAACCCCAACTGGAGTCATGAAGAGTTGGCCACAGCTGAAAACTACTAAACAACCCTTTTCTTCTACGAAAATCATTGAGAAAATATTGATAAAAATGTCAACTGACACCAGGCTAAGAACAGATTCTTAGTGATCCTTCTTGCTTAGCTTGGTACCAATGAAAATTTTAATGAAATTAAATTTTTTAACACATTTTTATATTTTTTTCCCTAAGGAATCAGCATTTAAAAAATTAATCTGGTCTTCCCACTAGCTTCCACCCTCATTGAGCAAACAAAACAAATCCCTCAAAACACATCTTCCTAGTCCAGCAAAACAAATGCCCACATTTAAATTTTTAAAAATGTTTTCACTCAATAATTTTTTTTCTAGAAATGATATATACCACCTCCTCCACGGGTCTCTAAGATGCTGGTTGGTTTGCTCAGGTTGGCTGCAGTAGGCCTGGAAAAAGCATGGACATGCCAAAGAAGCCAAGGTCGAAAGGGACCCTGGGTGTATGTGGTGTCTGGCCTCCAACCTAGGGAGGTGGGAACGGGGTTTCCTCACTGAGAGTCTTCTAGGCAAAAAAAAAAAAAAAAAGATTGATCAAGTAACATCTGGACTTCTGAGGTCCTTTCCAATTATAAGACCATAGACCTCAAGATGGGAGGCATCTCAGAGGCCTCTGGTTCAACTCCCTTCATTTTATAAAGGAAGAAACTGAGTCACTGACCAGTCAGGAGACTTGCCTAAAGTCACAAAGGTGACCTCTCAGAGGTGGGGTCTGAACTCTAGCTGTAGAACCAGCTTCCCTAATTGATACCGAGATTCTAGGATTCTGCTGTGCTTTGTCTGGCAACGGAAGCAGCCCTCTCCCCAAGCTTTCACCTGATGCGGCACTTTGAACCGGACATAGGAGCACAGCTTCAGCATGTTGGCCATTTCTTCTGGGGTTGACGGGATTAAGGGGATCTTATCCACAGCAGACATTTCGTGCAGCATCTTGAGGTGCTGCACAAAGGCGTTCTCAGTGGTAATGTGCAAGCCTAGGAAAGCCAAGCCAAGAGATTTCAGCAAGCCTCGTTCAGCCTGTGCCGTGCCCTTTCTGGGGCCCAGCACCTGCTGTGCCCAGCTCCCCATCACCTCCACGCAAGCTGTCAGCCCACACCAGGACGCTGTAATCCGCTCAATTCCTGTAACCCAGTACACATTTCTTGGTTTTTCTCAATTTTATCTTATTTTTATTCATGTCTTCTCTTTTTATATCACCCTTTCCCCAAATATTTCCCTCCCTATAAGTTACCCAACAAGTCATCATCCCTTGTTACAGAGACTAAAAAAGACAGAGAGACAAAGCAGATCAGTAAGAGTAACCAACAGAAGGTCTGAGAGTCAATGCTGTATTCTGTACCCTCCGTCCCCCTCCTCTGCGATGAAGGAAGTTACTCAAGACTTTTTTCTGACATGCAAACAAATATTGAGAGTCATCTCAGAGGCAGACCCTGGAAGGGGCAGGCAGCATTAGGAAGGATCTCCTTTAGAAGGCAGTTCTGCTTGGTTAGGCCCATATTACCTCTGCCTTATTTAAAGAATCAGTAAGCGCCAGTGAAGAAAAGACTGGACTTGGAGTCAGGAAGATCTGGGTTCAAATCAGGAATGCCCAGTGAGGAAACTCTCTTACCATTGCAGCACCAGTTCACAGTTTTAGAAAGTTGCCTGGGGGCACTGGGAAGGGCATTAATTTGCCCTGGGTCACCCAGATAATTTATGTCCAATACAGGACTTGAACATAGGTCTTTCTAACTCTTAAGATCAGCCTACTGTCCACTACTCTATGCTTAATGAATGAATGAAAAACATCTAAGTATACAGTATCAATGCTGTGGATACATATTCCCACCCCCACACAAGACCCCAAAAAAAGGAAGTCCCTGACTTCACGGTACTTCTGTTCTAATTGGGTAGACAATCCAACTAATACTTAATGGTGACCCCTTCCAAATCTTCTTTCTTCTTATCTGCTCTTCACCAACAATTCAATTCAGCCACAAATGTTTTTTAAATACATGCTGAGAATAAAGCAACAAAGTGCTGTGGAGGGTTTAACAGTTTAGCTAAGAAAGGATCTCTGCCCTTGTGGAACTTAGAACCATAGATATGGAGCTGGGAGCGAACCTGGAAATCACCAAGACCCCTCATTTTAAAAAAGGGAATTTTATTTTTTTCCAATTACACGTAAAGATAGTTTTCAACATTCATTTTCTATAAGATTTTGAGTTCCAAATTTTTCTCCCTCTCTCTTTCCCCTTCTTCCTCCCCAAGATGGCAAACAATCTGGTACAGGTTATACATGTGCAATCATGTTAAACATGTTTCATTGTGAAAAGAGAAAGAATCCACTTCTGGAAAAAAAAAACCCAAAATACAAACTTCCAGGAACGTCTCCTTACCAAAATCCAGAGCTTCAAGAGAAAAGGAAAAAAATACTTCAAGCAGCCAGAACAAAAGAATTCAAATAGCAAGGAACCACAATAAGAATTACACAAGATTTAACAGCTATCAATATAAAGGAACAGAGAACACAGAATGAGATACTATATTCCAATAAGCAAAAGATAAAGGTTTACAACCAAAACTAACTTACTCAGCAAAAATCAATATAATCCTATGAAGAAAAAAATGGATCTTCAATGAAATAGAGGACTTATAAATATTCCTTATGAAAAAGCTGGCTGAAAAGAAACTCTGAAATATAAATATGAGAATGAAGAGAAAAATTAAAAAGGTAAACATAAGTGAATATCAGAAAAGGCTTTATAAGAATGACCAGTTTGTTTCTTTGTGGTTTTTTTTGGTTTTGCTTTTTTTTTCCTTTTGTTACATTTCTTCTTTCACAACATGATTAATGTAGAAATTTTTACATGATTACATGGGAAGTTTTACATGATTGCACATATATAATCTATATCACCTTGCTTGCCCTCTTGGGGGTGGGGAGGAGAGAGAGACGGAGACAGAGACAGAGACAGAAATTTGGAACTCAAAATCATATAAAAATTGAATGTTGAAAATTGTCTTTATGTGCAATTAGAAAAAAATAAAATATCATTTATGTTAAAAAAAAATTTTCTTTTATAAAATGAACAGTTTGTGTTCTAATGGAGGCAGTGTTAATAGAATTTTAGAATCCTAATATCACAAAGGGTTATAAAGATTGTCAAATGAGTCAGAAGACCGATAATTAGCGTTATTGTATTTTGAAGATACTGTAATAAAAAGAAAAGGGAGGGGCAAGGAAGGCTATACTAGGACAAATGAGAGGAAAGATCGAGGAATTTATTAGCACACGCGATAGTGTTGCATAAGTAGAACCATATACCAACATGGAAGGAATGGGGGAGAGTAGGCCAACACTTGAAACTCACCTTCAGCTAAACTGGTCAAAAGAGGGCAGAACACACACACACACACACACACACACACACACACACACACACGAGTTTGCTTTTGCAATATATTAAACTCAACAAGAATTCAGACAGGAACAAGAAATGGAGAAAACGAAATACAAGAAGCAGAGTAGATTCAGAGACGGATAAATTAGAAGTAAAGCAAACCCAACCTTGGAGAAGAGATAATTAAGAAAAGGTTAAATTTTTTTTAAAAAAAAGGTTAACAACTTGAAATAAACCAGAAGTGAGGAGAATAGGGAAGAAAAAAACATTTGGAGAATAGGATGGAGGGAAATAAACAATTAACTGTCATAACTGTGAACGTGAATGGGACAAACTCGGGCCTGAGCGTGGACGAGGTGAGCAGAATGGATCAGCAAGTGAAATCCAGTAATATGTTGCTTGCAAGAAACACATATGAAACCTAAAAACTCACAGAGTTAAAACAAGAGACTTGGGCAAAATCTACTATACCTCAGCTGAATACAAAAAAAATCAGGGGTGGTAATTATTATTTCAGTCAAGGCAACAGCAATAACAGACTTATTTAAAGGAGATTTTACTTAGAGCCATAGACTATGAATTGATTTCAATTAACATATGTACACTGAGTAGCATAGTTTTAAAACACTCAAATAAAAATTAAATTAATCATAAGGAACAGTTAACAGTAATATGTTTTGCATGTCTGCACATGCATAACCTATATCAAATCGCTTACCTTCTCAGTAAGGAGGGAGGAGAGGAAAGAAAGGAAGGGAACGGATTTGGAACTCAACTTTTAAAAAATGAATGTTAAAATTATTTTAACAAGTAATTGTAAAAGACATTTAAAAACAGTAAATAGTAAAATTATGACGGGGGTGGGGCTCAATTTGCCTCTACCAGTTCTAGATAAATCTGACCACAAAATAAACAAAAAAGAAGTTAAAGCCCAAGGTAGAGCCCAAATGGATATATGATCTAAATATAAAAGGTCACATCATTAACAAATTAGAGAAACAAGAAAAAAAATTACCTATCAGATCTATGGATAGGAGAAAAGTTCATGATCACAGAAAGGATGGAGAAGACCACTGAAGATAAAACAGGTAATTTTGACTTCACATCATTTCAAAGTTTTTGTACAAACAGATCTAATAAAGCTAAGATTAAATAACTGGGAAAAGATTCTTTGTAGCAAGTTTCTCTGATAAAGGCATCTTTCCAAGATATTTAAGGAACTGATTTAAATTTATAAGAGCCATTGATATTCATAAAGATACAAAGATATAATTCATATATACATATTCATAAAGACATGACTAACCAGTTCTGAAGAGGAGGAACCAAAACTATATCCATATAAAAATACACCAAACCATTACTGACAAGAGAAACGTAAATTAAGACAACTTGAGGTTCTACCTTATACTCTCAGATTGGCAAAGATAACAAAAAAAAGAAAGAAAGAAAAATGATCAAAGTTTAAGGGACTTTGGGAAAACAGGCAAACGGCTGTATTGTTGGTGGACCTGTGAAGGGTCCAACAATTCTGGAAACGATCTGGAATTTTTCTTTCTTTCTTTCTTTCTTTTTTTTTTCCACTGAGAAGGAAATTTATTTGATAATTCAAGGTCTATGTAAACAATTCCTTTATCCACAGAAAATGTAATCTAATCATTAAGCAGAAGAAATAACAAATCACAAAAGAACAAAATGTACAATCTGTTTTCCTGGAAAAAAGCCAGATTTCTCAACTACTTTCTGAATGCTCAGATAGCTTCAAGATTACAATTGTGTAATTCATTTGAAATGTACATTAGGAGTTGCTGGGATGAGTGAAAATCTTCCCAAGGCTATTAATATTCAAAAGCAGAGGTAAGGTGGTTATTTGGTCACGGTGTTCTCTTCAAATCCCAGCTCTGGGTGGGAAGTAAGGGTTTATAGTTCAAATCTTAACGTGTGGTTCCGGGATTAGTCTCTTCTGGAGTCAGCCTCCCTAGCCCCAGTCTAGCCTCTTTACTAAAGTAATTAAGCCATTGCTGCTTTAATTCCTGAGCCTAAGAGTCAGATGTACTTATTATAAGCACACTCTATTTTTGAGGAATTTTTTTCCTTTTTTGAAATGGACAAAGCCAATCCCAGTCAACTGAGCAATTAGTGAAATAAAATCTCCACGCTCAGTTGTACCAGAGGCGTAAACTCTCCCACAGATCACAGGGAAACCAAATTTAAAGTCTGATGCCACCTAAATCATTTAAAGCAATCCAATAAGGACATTCCGTTGTCCTTTGGCCTCTCCACAAGTTTGAAAAGTGAAGAGGAATGTGTGGGGTGTTTGTGACCCCCAAAATGATCAAATCAGAGACTTTTTCTTAAGAAAGGCAAAAAGGAGTTTTATTGCTTTCTCATGAGAAAGGACACACCCAGCATTCGCTTAAGATGGCTCCAGCCAGGGTGTGCATCTGAGTGTCTTGTAAAGCAGAACATATAGACCCTATCCGCAATGTCTCTGCCCTAACCCCCTTCCCCTCAACCCATTGGCTGGGTATATTAGGGGCACAATCTATTCGGGGAATTCTAACTTCTACTGAAGGAAGTTCGAAACAAGTTAGAGGGGAGTGGTCTCTTTGCACAACCAGAACATCTGGTCTAGCCACATGGAACATCTGGTTTAGCCAGAATGTGCTGCAAAAAGTAAATGAGGTCGAGATTAGTTCATTCCCCTGAGGGGGCTTCACCCTATATTATCCCATTCACTCCCTTATCTTGTTTACATATTTGTGTAAACCAATAAACCAAGAAATCAATTAATCAATAACCTAATCTCCCCCTGTCCTCTTTTCTTATCAATTCTGTGGGAACCAAACTGTTAGCATTCCTCACAGGAAGACAGACCAAATCACTTGACCCTTAGGTTCAAGCTCCAAAATTTTTCATCCCTTCTCCACTCTCCACTTATGAATCTCCTCCCTAACAGCGGCTTATTATTTTTGGGGGAGCTAACCTGTGTACTTCATTGCTTAAGAATCTGATTTGACATTTCAGTAAATGTGATAGAGCTCTACCGGCAGGCCCTAGCATCTGCCTTAGTCAGAGTATCTGCCCAGATGGGTGTCTTCCAGTTCTTGGGGAAAGTCACTATTTCTAAAGTACTGGCAAATCCTGAGCAGAACCTGTCCCACCAGCAATACACACAGACCAGTTGGTAGAGCAGCTCGAATCTGTGATCAAGATGGTGGACATATGAAAGGAGGAGAAGACTTTAAAGATCTGGAATTTAAATTTCAGTAAGAACGTTTCCTCTTCCCCAAAAGGCAATTGCAGGCTATGCCCCTGGGCTCCCCAAGGAATGGGAGCACTTGAAAACAACATATCTCTAGGCTGGATGGGAATCAGGATGAACAGCATAAGTCTTTGTTCAAATGATGTCTTCATTTACACAAAAATGATGTGTAAATTTTTGTGTAAATGATGTTTTCATTTACACAAAAAGTTACTAACCACTGTATGTCCTTTGACTCATCTATACCACTACTGAGCCTATACCCTAAAGGGATCAAAGAAGAAAAGGTCTTAAATGTTTAAACATATTTATAGCAAGTCTTTTTGTGGTGTCAAAAAAAACCAGAAAACTAAAGGGATGTCCATTAATCGGGGAATGGTTGAACAAATTGTGTTATAAGAATGGGATAGTGTAACAAATGAGGAAATAGATGATTTTAAAAAGACAAAGAAAAGCTTATGTGAACTGATGCAGAGTAAAGTGAGCAGAACTCAGAGAATAATATGCTATCGCATCATTATAATTCTGAGGACTCTTTTAAACTGATAAAGGGTGAAATGAGCAGAATCAGGAGAACAAGGTATACAATAATAACTCTGTAAAAAACAAACACCTTTGCAAGCTGTAAGAACTAGTATCAATACAATGACCACCCATGATTCCAAAGGCCTTATGATGACACACGGGATGGATTATAGACAGGTGAGATTTAGAATGCAGAATGAGATGGACAGAAAGATATAGATATACAAACACACACATAAATGTATATATATATATATGTAAATGTGTGTACATAGATAGATTGATAGATAGACAGGCAGACAGATGGATAACAGCCATTGGGGGAATTTGTTTTGTGTTACTATGTTCTTACGAGGAATTTGTTTTTCTCTTTGTCAATGGGGCAGGGATGGGAGGGAAAGAAAACAGCTGCTACAGATGTGGAATGTTTCACGCTTATTCATATGAAGTCACTGTATTATTAGTTTTGCTTAATTGACTTCTCATGGAGTAGAGTTCCCCACTGTATAGTGTAAAAACAAAACATCAATAAACTTTATTTTAAAGTTCTAAGTTCTAGTTCTAAAGGCATCTAAAGGCCTTCGTAGAAAGACCTTCAATGAAGTTCAATTTTGTTCTCCCAAGTTTGGAAGTTGAAGGAAGGTCTGAAGCAATCACTAGGTTTCAATGAAAGGGGTTTTTTGGGGGGGGGTGGGGAGGGGGTGATTGGGTCATAGTTATTTCTGGATCAGAAAAAAAATTCCGATCGAGCACAACATAGAAATGAGATTTCATATGGAAGGTGCTCTAAAAGTAGGCACATAGTAGGCATCCAATACATGCTCTATCTATCTAACTGGATGCTTAATAAATGCTTTTTGGCTGCTTGGTTAAGTCTCACTAAGGAATGGCCTCCAGCCCAGATTTCAGACACACTGACTAGGGTGATTTACCCCTGGGACTCACCCGCAGGACACACCAGCGTCAGACTGCAGACATCTGATGGATAATAGGCAGCATACACCCCTGCAACATGGCCCCCCATAGAAGTACCCACCAGGTGGAAAGGCTTCTTGTTTAGCTTGATGCTTTCCACAAACTGCAAAAAGAAGCAAAAGAAGAGGCTGGTGAGAGAACTGGAACCATACCCTGTGGAGGCAACTAAAAATAGCCCCTGGGGAGAGAAAAGCTTCCCACCCCTCAGCAGGGTCCTGCCCTCGTAGCAAACCTTTGACACTCTTGTCTTCCTTCCCCTCTGGCATCAGGGTGGAAAACTGAGTGGAGATTCCCAAGGCTACACTACATGACCATTCCTCCTTGACTTGGCTTGACTGAACAAAGCTGTTTGCCTGTTGTCTTCCCCATTAAAATGGGAGCTCCTTGAGGGCAGGGACTGCATTTTTGCCTTCCTTTGTAGCCCTCCCTCTTAGAATAGTGCCTGGCAAATAGTAAGATTAAGAAATGTCTGCAGATTGATCTGCTGACTTGAGCTCTAAGTGCCTTAGGCAACTCTCTTAAGACAGTAAGTCACAGAGAAGGTGCCCACTTGCACTGGTAGAGAGTTCCCTATGCCAGTGAAATCACAGATTCAATCCCTATCCCTATCCCTCCAACTCCAAACCCAGTGACTTTCCACTTTACCACACTGAATCTTGGGTATCACATTTTCAAATAGATAAGAAACTGCACCAGGCAACAGGTAGGTGCTTAATAAATGCATACTGGTTTACTGATTGATGGATGGTGGTTCAGAAGTTCCCTTTCAATGAGGTAAGGGAAGCTTTCCAAATCAAATTCTTCAGATGCACCTTAAATAAATTAAGAATGAAGCAAATGTCAAAGAGTCTAACCTCTGTCTAATCAAAAGCCATCTTTGACTGCCTGAATTTTCAAACACAACTTACAGAGAAAACGCATTCATTAGCTGTTGGTCCATAGGCCAACGTAAACCACCTGCCCGCTCACCATTTTTAAGAGTTGAAGGGTAAGGAAGTGCGAGTCCTTTCAACGACAGGGTTCCACCACCTACCTGGTGTATCCTTTTCACTTGTCCATCGATGGACAAGTCGTCTAAGGAGGATCGAGTGGTACCCTCGTGGCCGGGCATGTCGACACAGACCAAATGAAGGTTCTTTGGGAGGAACTAAGGACACACACACACACACACACACAAATGGAATGACTCATCAGTAAAGACAGTGGTGTATGGCAACCGGGCCAGTCGAGAGGAGAGAGCTCATCTGGAAAAGAGGCACAGAATCCCAAGAGTAGATCTGGAGCTGGAAGACAGCTCAGAGACCGTCTGGTCTGGCCTCCCCATTTCACAGATGAGGAAAGTGAGGACCAGAGAGGTAAACGGGTGGGTGACCTTATTCAAGGTCACACATAGGAGCAGAGGTCTGGAGCCGGAAAGAGTCATAAGTTGCTTTGCCCGCATGGAGAAGACCACTTCCTTCAGAGGCCACCAAGCCCATTTCAAGGCAAAGGCAGCTGATAGAGCACCGGGCCTCGAATCAGGAAGACCTGAATTCAAATCTGGCCTTAGATACTCATTAGCTGTGTGACTCCAGGCAAGTCACTTAACCTCAGTTTCTTCATCTATAAACTGGGGATAATAGCGGCATCACCCTCCCAGGGTTGTTGTGAGGGTCAAATGAGACAACAGCTGTAAAGAACTCAGCACACAGTAGGTGCTATATAAATGTTAGGTATTAGCTACCATTATGAGATTCCACCTCCCAACATCTGCACACAGGTAAATCTAATTAAAATTATCCAGGGCCACCTCAAAAGAGGAGATGTCACAAAAGGACAAAAGCGACATAAATAGTGTGATTAGGAGTGAGAAGGTGAGTCAGCAGCCAGGCCCAAGGAACACACCCAGGTGGCGTATTTCTAGTCTTTCCTAGCCCAGCTGGTTGGTGTCGCCATCTTCAGTTCTCACTCCTCCACTCATGGCAGCCACACGGGGAATCTTGGCAACCAGGTTTTCAAAGGATGACCCTTAAGGCAGGGAGCCCTGCATTTAAACTCTGCCCCTAATACTTATCACCTGTGTGACTATGGTCACATCACTAGCTTTTCGGAGCCTCTACTTTACCTCTCCTAAGTCTGGCATAATCATATCTGCAGGGGCTGTTGGGAGGCCCAAATGAGATCCTTTAGGTAAGCAAACTATAAAGTGCTGTATCAATGCTAGCTATCATTATTGTTGTTATTATCATTGGCCTGTAATGCTCTATATTCATGGTCTCTGTATTGCTTGTTACTAGACTGTAAGTTTCATAGGGGTAGGATCCATCTTAACTAAGCTTTGGCTAGCACAGTGCTCTATGCACACCAGGCGCTTAATACATGTTTGGTGTCTGATAGGTTGTTGGGAAATTCTCTTCTCTGAAGATAGATTCACTTTCTTTAAAAATTTTAATTTTAGTTATTTAATTTTATTCATATATTTTTATATCACCTTAATTTCTAAATATGTCCCTCCCCCTCCCCTCAGCAGGTAAAAAAAAAAAAAAAGGATTGAAAAGTTAAAAAAAAAAAAGTCCAGTAACACTGACTAACCCATCACAGAATCCACCCGTTAATGCAATTAAAGGTAGATTCTTAATTGGGATGATTTGGCTCCTGGCTGGAAGCCAGACTGGATAAGCTCCCATCGTCCTGCTTGCCTTCCCCTCTTCCCCCTTGACTTTGGCCTCTTAGGTTCATGGTTTATCCGACTAACCAAAGGGGCCAGCCAGAGGCTCAGAATAGGTGCCTGGGTGGGGTTTCATAAAGCTGCCCTAACAAATGACTATGAAGAATAATTTTTTAAATGGGTGGGGCAGAAACCCTAACTTAAAAGGATAAACAAATATGATTGAAAACCCCTAAATCCCAACCTTGGCATCGATGGTTGTTATGGCCAGAAGAGGACAAAGCCTCTATTTATTCTAGGGGAGGAGTGAGAGTCATGCCTCCCCTCTCCTTGCCCCCCTCCCCAGGCATTACTAAGCACTAGAGGCTTGTCACTCAACATAAATACCTACATGACAGTGAAATTCTATGGCACCAAAAATATGTGTATTCCTCCTTTCCTCAGAGAGGGGAAGCAATGTGACCAAGGTAACGAGACAGATGATAAGAGGCAAAGTCAGGATTTGAACCCAGGTCCTTGGACTCCAAATCCAAGTCTCTTTCCACTGTACCAGGCTACCTTTGAAATCATCCAGTCCAACCCACTTGGAGTAAAAAGGCCAGATCTGTCCTCTGGATTCAGTTTTATGGACCTGCAAGAACACAAGCTAACTCTTTTCCTTGACAGTCTTAATAATAGCTAACATTAATACAGGGTGTCCCAAGGTGCTTTCCATATGTTATCTCATTTGATCCCGGCCACAGCTCTGTGAGGTGGGTACTATTATTATCTCCATTTATTATCCCCAGATGAGGAAACTGAGGCTGAGCAAGGTTGAGTGACTTACCTGGGGTCACACAGCAGGTAAGTGTCTGAGGCTCTGGGCCACCAGATCTTAGCATTTCATCGTAAAGGGAAAAGCTGGCTGCCTACCTTGACTACATTAAGCCACATGTCTTTATGGGCAGAGAAGCCGTGCAGCATCAGAAGGGAAGGTTTGGTTCCAGGCCTGCCCCGGCAGGAATAGCAGAACTGGTAGTCATTATGGGTGACGTAGCGAACCTGCAAGCCCAGGGTCCGACGCCAGTACCTAGAGGGTGAAGGTGCACGTGAAGACAGCAAGGGGAAGGACAGAGCCAGAACCAGAAAGACAGGGACAGAAACAGAGAGACAGAAACAGAAGACAGAGATGGGGAGTGAGAGAAAGAAAAAAAAATTAGCATGATACTACAAAGAGACAAGGGGGCAGGACAATAAACATGTTAATGAGGGTTAGCACAAAGCTGGCCTTCCTCCAGAATGGCTGCATTTTGCAGAGCGCACCATATGCAAAGATTTTTCCAGAGCTTTAGCCTCTGGGTGCACTGCAGCAAGGGCCTTATTGATGCCAACCAAGCCCCTACTCATTGAGTGGTCAGTCAGGCAGAACAGGAGATGCTTTAATGGATGCATCCGGTGTGTTTTGCTAAGCAGCATGTCTAGGATAAAAAAAAAATCTTCCTTAAAGAGACCTGTCAGATCGTACACAGTAACAGCAGCATTGCCATGGGAAAGACTTAGCTTTTCGATCAAGACGATGTCCCATGGCAGTTCCAAAGGACCCGTGATGAAAAATGCTATCCACCTCTAGAGAGAACTGAGGAACTCTGAGTGCAGACTGAAGTACAATCTTCTCTCTTTCTTTACGTCTCTTGCCTATTATTAGACACACTACTAACATGGAAACGTTTTGCATGACTTCACATGTATAACTGATATCATATTGCTTGCCTTCTCAATGGGTAGGACAGGAGGGAGAGAGAGAATTTGAAAAATTTTTAAATGAATGTTAAATAAGTTAAAAAATTAAAAGAGACATGTCAGGTGTCATTTTTTTTTTTTAAATAAATCTTGAGACCTTAGTTCTAGATAATTTCCTGTTTGGCAAGGGCAGTGTTGTTTCCTGTTGATATTTGGTTTTATTTAAGGTCACAGGATGACATATCTGAAGATGGAGGACCTTAAGAGACCATTTAGTCTAACTCCAATTTTACAGTTGAGGAAAGTGAGGCCCGGGGAAGTGAGGTGAATTGCTCAAGGTCACAAAGGAAGTATTAAGCCCGGATCCCTTGACTCAAGCCAATATTCTTTCCACTGTCCCAAATTCCTTTTAAAAAAATACATTTTGATTGATCTTTTCTTTTTACATCACCCACATTTTCCATCCCTCCTCCAATCTGTCTCCCAGAGAGCAAAAAAGAAGGGGGGAAACAGCTTAGCAAAATTAACCAAGACACCCTCCAAGTCTGACTTTATATGCAGTGTCCCCTACCCATAATTCCTCACCTCTGCATATGACAAAGTTTTCGAGCAGCAAGCTCCAAGCTGTCTCCTACACTAGTTTACTGTGGGGTGAGCAGCATTGGTCTTAGATCCAAACTAGCTGCTAAGAAGACATTCCCCTGCAGATCAAACTTTCCCTTGCAGTTTCCTGTCATGGTCCTTTGCGTGGAGCAGGCAGACAGCAAACGGGGAAACAAGTGAAAGTGACCTTGGCAGCATCACCAACTAGTTTTCACGGCCGGCATTGACTTCTGAGTCTTACAAGTGTTCATGCTATATCCCCCGGTAGAATGTAAGCTCTTCGAGGGCAGGGATTATTTCATAGGATCACAGATGTAAAGCTACATAAAGAGACCTTGGACATCTGCTCATCTAATCCCTTCATTTTCCAGATGAGGAAAGAGGTGGAGAGAGGTGCCCAGGATCACATACATGCCAGGATTTGAACAGGTCCTCTAAGTCCAGGGCAGCTGGGTGGCGTCATGGTGCATACATGGTGCTGGACCTGGAGTGAGGAAGGCTCATCTTCCTGGGTTTAAATCTGGCCTCAGAAACTTACTAGGTGTGGACCCTGGGCAAGTCTCTTAACCCTTTTTGCCTCAGTTTCCTCATCTATAAAATGAGCTGGAGAAGGAAACGGCAAGCCACTCCAGTATCTTTGCCAAGAAAACTCCAAATGAGATCGCAACTGAAACGACTGAACAACAACCTTCGACTCCAATTCCGAACTTTTCATGCTGCCCCATGATGCTTTTCTATTTCAGTTTGGGTCTTTGTACCTCTCCAGGACCCATTATAATGTCAGGCACACTCTAGATGCTTAATAATATTTTTCGAATTGAATTGAATTGAATGTGGTTTCCATAGAGTTTCTGTTAAGAGCGCAGTGCCTCAGCCCAATTCCACTTGAGAAACTTCCTAAAATCAACAACAGGGCCATCCTTCAGCCACCTCAGCTGGTTGTACAGTGGTTTTCACTGAAAAAATGAAAGTATTCTTCTATTCCTCCAAGACCTCTGAGACATACATCAGATTGTGATCCATGTATCTATCTCATTTGTAAAACTGCAGTGTTGGGAGGCAGTGTGACATGGAGGACAGAGTATGAAATTTGGTGAAGTGGATACAGTGCTAGGCCTAGAGTCATGAAGATTTGAGTTCAAATCCTGCCTCATTCACTAGCTCCATGACCCTGGAAAAGTAACTTAAGCTCGGCTTGCCTCAGTTTCCTCATCTGTAAAATGGGGATAATAATCGTACCTCCCTCCTAAGGTTGTTATGAGGATCAAATGAGATAATATTTGTAAAGTACCTTGCAAACTGTAAAATCCTATATAAATGCTAGTTATTATTGTTATTATTACAGTTAGATAACTTCATAAACTACCTGAAATGAGAAGTTATGGAAGTAAGTTAACTTCTATAGCAATTCTAATTAATTTTTAAATTGCTAATTATAAACTTATTAACTGTCAAGATAATTAATTATATATGCTTTGTAATGACTTACATTTAAATAAATAAAATATCATAACTCCTTTTCGGTTTCTCCTTCAAAATCTGTTAGGATTCTTTGTCCATTCCACTTTCACTTTTTCTCTTACTCTTTCATGGTTCTTATTCGTCTGGTTAGGCATTTTTCACTTTCAAAGCTACTCTCAATGGAATACTAATGTTTTCTCTCATAATACAGCACTTTGCACTAAAGTTCATGAAGTGCTTTATACATATTATTTCATCTAATCTTCCGTGCAACAACCCTAAGAGGTAGGTGCTATTTTATCCCCGTTTTACAGATGAGGAAACTGAGACAGAGGTTAAATGACTTGCTCAGGGTCACACAGCCAGTAAATGTCTGAGGCAGGATTTGAACTCACTGTTTCCATTCCTGTTTCCAAGTCCATCACTCTATCCACTGCACCACCCAGATGCCTTCCTTTGGGGTCTATTTCTATCCCCAAATGGAAGGGACATGACTATGTAACCACTTTTTCTTGTAAGGTTGTAAGGTTTCCCCCTCAGACCTGCCTCCTTCAAAATTAAGGGGGGGAAATGGCCCACGTGAAAGATGATATCCTGTCTAAGATTCTTATTGTGAGTTATTGTGGTCTGTTGACTGCTTCCCAATCTATTTGACCCTTTTCAAGAGATCCACTCTTTACTTATTTATCTCACTTTGTGAGATCCTTGTTGTTGTTCATTTGCTTCAGTTGTGTCTAGCTCTTGGGGTTTTCTTGGCAAAGATGCTGGAGTGGTTTGCCATTTCTTTCTCAAGCTCATCTTACAGATGAGGAAACTGAGGCAAACAGAGTTAAATGACTTTTCTGGGGTCACACAGCTAGTGTCTGAGGCTGGATTTGAGCTCACAAAACTGAGTCTTCCTGATTCCAAGCTCAGTGTTCTATCCACTGCATTTATCAACTGAGAAAATATGGGACAAAAAAGTCATAACTACTGCCACTTCTACTAGCCATAATAGCTGACATTTACACAGCTCTTTACAGTTTGCAAAATTTTACAAATATTTCATTTAAGCATCAAGCAAACGCTATCAGGTAGGTATTAAAGCCAGGACTATGCCCATTTTACAGATGAGGAATGAGAGGCTCAGAGAGGGTATGACTTGCCCAGGGTCTTGAAGAGCTAGTAAATGTCTGAAGCAAGACTCAAATCCGAGTCTTCCTGATTCCAAATGCAGCACTCTAGCCATAATGCCAAATTCAGAAACATTTATCACTCAATGGAAATTTACTTTTACCTTTATTTTGGGAATCACAGCCATTGACCTCTATGGATCATCCCCTCCCATCTCGATTTTTTTTTTAATTAAAGGGGGCATCCCTTGACTCACTGCTTAAAGAGGCCTATTCACTGAATGCGCATTGCCTCTCTCAAAGTGAGAACCTGAAAAGACGTTAGCTTAAAAGGGCCAAGATCTCCTGCTACATCCCTCGCCATCTCCAGTAATCCTGATCGGTATTTGGTCATTGGACCCAGATGGCACTGGAGGAGAAAGTGAGGCTGGTGACTCTGCACAGCCCTCCCTCACTCAAATCAAAGTCAACTGCAAGTCATGTCTTCATCTCCCTGATGTCATGGTCCTCTTCGAGAACGAAGGACAAACCACTGTGACACTATGGAAATGCCAGTTATTGTTACCTTTAAACATGCCTACCTCACTTGGAAACCCTTAGAGTACTATATATAAAGATGAGTTTATACTGTCACTGAAAAATAGTAACACATGTACATGAGACATATTATTTATTCAGTCTAGAGAAGATGTTTCTTTCTTTATTCTGTTAAGCCATTAAATGTGGAGTTGTAGACCTTTTTCGAGAATGCCTTAGCTCCCCAGGGGACCACAGCCCACACACTGGGCACCTCTGCTTCATTTGTAAATATTATAAACCAGGAGAGAAAAAACTAGCTAAAAGCTTACAGAGAAGAAACACAAAGTGTGTAAACCTGTCTCTGGAAGAATGGGGCATTTTGTAGCCAACAAATCCCCTCTCACAAAAGCGGAGAGTATTTGATTTCTGGAATAACATTGACCAAGGTCCTAGTGACCTAAATAGCCAAGCTCATAAAAAAGCCACTTTGTGCCCTGTCGGGAGATATAACTCAGCAGCCTGGGTTCCTTACCATGCAGGTGTTTTTTTAAACTTGTTTCTCTTCCTTTAATATCATTTTTAAAGGAACTGCATCCTTAGAAGATCCCTTGTTTTATCCCTTTCTTCACCATCCATCTTAGCTTTCTTAAAAAATAAAACCTACACAGAAAAATGCAGCTAGGTGGTACAGTGGATAGAGCACTGGGTTTGGAATCTAGGAGGCTCATCTTCATGAGTCCAAATCCAGCCTCAGACACTTACAAGTTGTGTGATCCTGGGCAAGTCACTTAACCCTGTTTGCCTCAGTCTCCTTATCTGTAAAATGAGCTGGAAAAGGAAATGGCAAGCCACTCCAGTATCTTTGACAAGAAAACTCAAAAATAGGGTCACAAAGAGTCAGAAATGACTGAAACAACTTAAAAAATTTGAGAATTGTCAACATATTGCTATATAGTCTATATTCTACTCCTTCAGCTCAATAAAAATCAGCTCTCCATTTCCTTCATTTGCCATAAAAGAGTGAACTACCTAAGAGATCACTCCCTGTAGTCTAATATAGAAACCTTCAGCATCAGCCTTGCTCACCAACATCTTGATGAAAATGGGTTGGATACATTTCAAGGATGCTCAGAACCATGGACAGATGCTTTGAGAGCAGCACCAGAGCAAGTCCCATTAAATCCTTCCTTCCAAATACTTTGGTATTTGTATCCCTAGCATTTAGCAGTGTCTGGCACATTAGTGGGAAAGGGGCAAAAAGGGGAAAGAGACTGGACCTGTGATCTCATGGGTATATGGAATTCCTGATGAAGAAACCTCTTCTAACAATGCTGGGTGGCATCTTCTCTACAATGTAGTCTTAGAGTTGTCTAGAACCCTGAGAGTATAACTGACATGCATATAGTAGGCACTTGTTGAGTGACTGCTGATGGATGCTGAATTGGAAAGCCCCCTTCCTACTTCTTCCACAGAACGGTAGGTAGGAAAGCACCTCCACTTCCTTCAGATAAGTTTATCATTGAACAATCACACTTTCAGCATGAGTAGAACACATAAAAAGCAAGTTCCCCAAAATGCCTCTATCTTGAAATGAGACTGACCCAACTGAGTAAGTGGGGTTGTCAGATACATCAATGGGTATCATGAGCCACTAACTTAATACCAGCAGGGGTTTTCCACCAAAGACATACTCAGACTGGTGATTCCTGTGGACACAAATAAGTAATACTGGTGCTGGATAAGACTCTTGAGAATCCCTTGCATGGCAAGGAGATCAAATCAGTCAGTACTTAAAGTAATTAATTCAGGCTATTCACTGGAAGGATAAATATTGATGCTGAAGCTTAAATACTTTGGCAACATAATAAGAAGATGAGACTCATTGGAAAAGATCCTGATATTGGGAAAGATAGAAAGCCAAAGGAAAAAGGATGGGAGAGGAAGAGAGGGATAGATAGTATCATGGAAACAATGAATGTGACCTTGAACAGACTTTGGGAGATGGTGGAGGATAGAAGGGGCTGGTGTGCTATGGTCCATTGGGTCACAAAGAGTTGGCCACAACTGAACAAAGAGCAACAACAAAGTGCCAGGCACTGTACTAAGTAGTTGGGAAATACCTAAGGGCAAACAACAGTCCCTGCTCTCAAGAAGCTCACAGCCTAAAGGAGGAAACACATGAAAACGGATACGTACAAACAAGATACAGGCAGGATAAACTGGAGGGTAGTCTCAAAGGGAAAGCACTAAGATTCAGGAAGGCTGACAAAGGCTTCTAGGCTTTAGCTGGGAATTGAAGGAACAGGGAAGCTGAGAGGCAGAGATGAGGAGAGCAAAGCGTTCCGGGCATGGCAGACAACAAGAGAAAATGCCCAGAACTGGGAGATGGAGTATCTGGGTGAGGAAGAGCAAGGTAACACTTACTAGCTGTGTGACCCTGGGCAAGTCACTTAACCCTGATTGCCTCACCAAAAAAAAAAAAAAAAAAGAATAGCAAGGTGACCAGTGTTACTGAGTTGCAGAGGCAGCATACGTGGATGGGAAGAAGGTGTAAGACGACTGGAGAGGTAAGAAGGGACAAGGTTTGAAGGCCTTAAAAAGCCAGAGGATTTTATACTTTATCTTGGAGACACTGAGGTTTATTGAATGGGTGTTGGGGGTGGGGGGTGTTGAGAGACACCGAGAGACAGAGACAGAGAGAGAGAGAGATCTAGTCCGATCTGTTCTTTAGGAAGATCAATCTGACAGCAGGATGAGTGGAGAATAGACT
The DNA here is from genome assembly GCF_900497805.2 of Vombatus ursinus. Lineage (NCBI taxonomy): Eukaryota > Metazoa > Chordata > Mammalia > Diprotodontia > Vombatidae > Vombatus > Vombatus ursinus. The sequence goes on along the minus strand of NW_020954551.1, from coordinate 3,450,478 downwards.
GGAGAGGACCCAGGTGGGAGGTGATGAGGGCCTGACCCAGGTAGTTGCAGTGCCAGAGGAGAGAAGGGGGAGTCTATAAGACATATTACAAAGGTCAGATACATAGGGTTTGGTATCTGAATGGAAATGGGAGATGAGAGAAAGTGAGGAGTCAAGCATGAGACCTTGGATTTGAGCCTGGGTGACTGGGAGGGTGATGGTATCCTCAACAATAATAGGGAAGTTAGGAAAAGGGAAGGATTGGAGGTGGGCGAGAGGGTAATGAATTCAGTTGTAGACCTGAGTTAAAAATGGCAGTTCTATGTTCAGGGGACGGGGTCCTGCCATGTTGTTACTGCCTTGTAGGATCTTCTTGCTACTCTTTTTTCCAATGGAATCATAAGTTCTCTGCTGCCCTTACTTGATTTCATATAAGATCACAGGCTTAGAGTTGGCAGGGTCCTTAAAGACCATCTAGCCCAGCGCTTCTTAAACTATGGGTTTCGACCCTATATGGGGTGGCAAAAAATTTGTCAACAGTAAAAGGTTTCTGAACACACAATGACCAAAAATTAATTCAAAATCAAACTCATTTTCAGGCAGCGATTGCCCGTGTTGCATGGCATGACTTCACCGCAGGCTTGGTTCTGAACACACAACATGCGCACTTTGCACTTCGCATGCAGTCACACCATGAACACCAACAAACACGGCCAGAAACCCCTCAGCTCAGATTCAAGACGATTGTCTTTAATAAATGGTAAAATTCTATGTATACCAAAGAATTGTTTTTAAATAAATTTCGTTAAGATTTATTATCAGTAAATGTTTGATTTGTATACTATTTCATGTACCTATATACCCAGGGACACTTAAGAATTTCTCTGGCAAAAAGGGGTTGTGAGTGGAAAAAGTTTAAGAATCACCAATCTAGTCCAACCCCTTCGTTTTACAGATGAGGAAACTGAGGCCCAGAAAGGCTGAGCTACCCAAATGACAGAGTTGGGACTGGCACCCAGGTCCCAATCCAGCTCTCTATGCAATGCTGCATCTTTGAGTCCATATTCTTGGACTCACATACTGGTCTCCTAAATGATAATCCTACCTGCTGTGATCCGAAAAGCTTCCCTGGCTCTTGACCCTTACCATGAACACAGTTCCTCCCCTTGATTGCTTTATGCATCATGAATGGGTAGGCCCAACGTATCTGTGCTTACAACAACTGGTCAGCCCACCAGGAAGGTTCATCAGGGCCACAGGGACTCTGAGAATCACCTGCTTCCCTATTGTTAGCTGCATCAAAGAACAGAGATTCCATTCTATGGTGTCTTTGAGCTGGAATGAACTGACCTTAATGGGTTTTTCCATTCAACAGCCCCATGGTGGGAAACAAACAAAAAGCCTCTTCCCCCTGAAAATCAGTGAGGCATGTCCCCTGGGCTAGGATTCTGACTACTGCTTGGCAGTCTCAGTTTCCAAGGAGGTGGAGCCCCATCCATCTCTACAGTCAACCCTGGACTGAAAGGGCATGAAAAACACTCCTCCATCCCACAAAACGCTCCTCCATCCCACTAACTTCTTTTCAAAGATCAGAACCTTCCATGCCATTTAAATGAGAAAAAGCCAGTAAAGAAGGAAGCTGAAAGGGCCCAGATGTGATCTTCCCAGGCTTCACTTCATCCCCAGTGGCAGTATTTCTCAATTCCTTAATTCTCTAGAAAACCTCTCTTCACTTGACTGTGGAAAACTGAAAGGTTTAGCCAAGCGATAGTCATCCTTATGTGAGTGAACAATTTCGGCATAAACCTAAAAAAAATGTTCTCTCTCTTAAATACCACCTGGGACAGCTTAATTGGATTCTTCTCCTTTGAAATATATGAATAAATTACATTCTTGGACACTGAATGTCAACACAGCAACTGTGTTGACATTCAATGTCCAAGAATGCAATTTATTTATAAATTTCAAAGGAAAAGAATCTCTCTGCTTAACTGTTTTTCCTTATTATGAAGGAGAAGTCAATTCTGGGTGCTGAGGTGGGTGGTGTATAGTCAGAAATAACTCTGATGTAAAACCAAAAGGCCCCAATGAAGCGCAGTTATTTTATTTTAATTTTAAAGAGAGCGTCAGACTTGACTGCCTGAACTCAAGATGATCTTTGTCCAAGACTTAACATCCACTTAACCCAGCATTTAGCATAGGAGGTGCTTAATAAATGTTTACTGATTGACTACTTGATGAGAGCTCAACTTGGAATCAGAAAGACCTAAGTTAAAAGCCAACCTTTGATTCTTAGTAACTGCATGACCCCAGGCACTGCTCCTCAGCCTCAGTTTCCTCATGGATAAAGTGGAGATAAAAATAGCATTCACCTCTAAAGGTTGTTGTGAGGTTCAAATGAGATTATATCTGTAATGTGCTTTACAAACCTCAAACGGCCATATAAATATTACTATAATTATTAAAATAATAGTTATTATTATTCAAGTCTTGCTTGGACACATCTCAGCTGTTTCATCATGGCTAAATACTTTACTTAATCTCTAGATTCTGCCAGGCAACTCTTCCCACTACAGGATTTCCCCACCCTGATAAAATCACAGATCCAGACCAAAAGGGAAATATTTTGCCCTTCAAAGAAAAGGACTCTTTTCTTGGTAGAAACAAAAAGAGTATATGAATTTGGAGGTGTGGATGGTCTCGTGGGAAAAATAAAAGGCAATTAGCAACTTTGGAGAGCAGTCCTATAAGAATTTTCACTACACTTTCCAACAATACTTTGAGAATAGAATAAATTCAAAAGGATTAGTTACCCAGAAGTATTTATTTAGCACTTGTTGAATATCAGGCATCATGCTGGACCAGCAGGTCCAAGAGTAGTTCTATGTTCCCTTTTGAAATGTCAATTACAAACCTAGTTTTCTTACCAATAGTAGATTCTGATCAGCGCTGAGGGCCACAGGAGAAATGAAGCCACGAAGGCTAGGATGGGGATGGCCAAAGTCCCTCCAGCTATGACGAACATGTTCAGCACGTGAAGATCCATCTTGTCTTTTTAAGGCTTACTTTCACCTGTAAAAGTTGAAGAGGGAAAAAAATCTTTAAAACTACATGTTGGGGGAAAAACCCTAAATATACAAAGGGGAAGAGGAAAGAAGTCCCAAGATCAGTTAGAAATCAGGCAGTAATGAAGGTTAAATGAGTGCATTTTTTCATTTTTACAAAGAAGCATCTGAAGAGTTTTTTACAGGATTCCACTGTATCTCCCCTGCTCAGCTTCAGAGGCTCCAACAGTCCTAAAGGGACATGGAAGAAGGCAGGACCCCGCTGGGGTTTGGCTCTGTGATATATAGACTCGAGAGTCAGTGTCGAACAAGGGAGAGGGTGCAGGATATGGAGACAAAAGACCAAGGTTCAAAGGCACCATGCAACCTTAGGTAAGTCCTTTCTCTGGATCTCGGTTTCCTCATCTGAAAAAATTGGGGGAAGGGGCCTTCAATAATAGTCCTGAGGAAAATATAATAGAACATATTCTTCTCTAGGCAGCAGGAAAGGGGACAGAGGGCAAGGGAAATAAATGGTACAATGCATTTTCAGGCAGTCACTGTAATATTTGTTCTAGCTTAACTGTTTTTCTCTGTACAAAGAGTATGTATGTTTTTTGTTTGCCTTGGCAGGGGGTGCAGTAGTATATATGTACATGATCTTTTCACAGTCTTTTATGTTTTTCTTTTTCATTTCTGTTTCATCAATTAGTAACAAGTATATATGCCTGGGGAGGAAGCCAGAGAAGAGGCTTCAGAGCTGAGAAGACTTGAGTTTGAATCTCATCTCTGACACAAATTAGCTGAATGACTGGTAAATCTTTCAGTGTTTTAGAAAACTCTCTAAAACTATGCATTGCAGTGAAGTGTACGGAAAAATTGATCACATTGTTCCGAAAGCCTTATTTATAAAAATTGTCTGAACCTAGCTTGATGTGGCTAGAAACTGGCTGACCTCAGAGACCAGCTGGATATTCTGCTGCAGAGAATGCCTGAATGCCACCTAGATCTGGGGTCAACCCAATGCTTGTGTTTAGGGTTTCTCGAACTGAAAATGCTCAAGCTTACATCTCAGTCACCCTTCATTTGAATGTTCATGCTCACTGATAGATACTCCCTGAACCTTGCCTGGGAACTGCCCTCTCCACACAACAGCTTCACCGCTATGTGTACGTATTCGTGCAGGAATCCTAGGAAACCCTATATAATGTAAACCTTTCAGAGACTGAGGAAGGAGCCTTCTTCCTGCTTTCCTCTTCTACCAAATGACCAAATCAATTTCTTTTTAAAACGATTTCAGATTTTGGGGTCTGTTCTCATAACTTGTTAACAGAAGGTCCTAATCTGCACTGGTAGAAGGAGTGTTCTCATCCAGGATTTCCCTATATCACTGAACTCACTGGTCCAATGTCTACACTATCCTACTGTGTGCTAGGCAGTGACTGGGGATATAAATATTCAAGCTATCAAGGATCATTTATTAAGCATTAACTATGCACCAGACACCTGGCTAGGTGCTGGGGATACAAAAACAGAAATGAAACAGTTCCTGCCCTCATGGAGCTTACATTCTATTGGAAGGAGACAAAAGGGACATATTGAAATATACACAGAATAAATATCAAGCCTTTAACAAAACATTATTGATTGACAGCTACAGTGCTAAGCACTAGATATAAGAAAGAGAGAAACAGTTCCTGCCCTCATGGAGCTTACTCTCTAATGGCAGAACTTAAATAGTTTGTGGAGGAAGGGTACTATCACCTAGGGGGTAGTCAGGAGAGCTTCATGTGACAGGGACTTTCATTCTATCATCATGTTTGGTGCCTTCTGATTTTCTTTTTGTAGACAGTACTCATTTTTTCCTTCTCTTATCCTCTAAAGGAGGGATTCTTAACTAGGGGGTCCACAGAGCCCCAAGGTGTCCATGGATAGGTTTCAGGGGAGCTGTGAACTTGGATGAGAAAGAGTAGCATCTTTATTTTCACTAATCTGTAACTGAAATTTATTTTTAAAATATTTTTATATTATTGAAATTTGAAAAATATTGAATATTTTTTATATTATTGAAATTTTAATTATTTTAAAACATGATTCTGGGAAGGGGTGCCTAGGCTTCACCAGACTGTAAGGGGGGGGGGCCATGACACATCAAAAGGGTAAGATTCTCCCCACTCCCGTCTCCAAAGCCTGGCTCAGGCACCATCTTCCCCTACACAATCCTCTTTCATTCCTTCAGTTGGAATCTTTCCTGACTTGGGATCTCATGTGACATTTTATCCTGTTCCCCTCTGACAAAAGTGCCTTTTTGTACTTGTCATGTATTCACATGTCTCATAATTAGTTACGTTTATTTAGAGACAGAGTGATATGGTAGTTAGAGCAGTGGGCTTAGAGTCAGGTATGTCCTTGGTTCAAATGCTGCCTCAGTGTGACCCTTGACAAATCATTTAACCTCTGTCTGCTTCACTTTTCCCAACTCTAAAATGGGGATAATAATAGTCCCTACCTCCCAAGGTTGTATTAAATGAGATATTTGTAAAATGCTTAGCACATAGTAGGTGTTATAGAAATGCTTTTCCTCTTCTTTCTCTGATACTTGTTTATTTGGGTTGATTTATTTTGCTTAAGCCAAGTTACAAAGGAGGACTCTAATGGGGAAATTGAGGGGTATTCTATTATGATAAGGAGAGTGTTCTTGGGGAATGACAATTTTTTAAAAAGTATCAATAAAATGTTTTATGAACTCTTTCCATCACACCAATCACCTCTTAAGAGCCTGAGATCTTGAGAGTTACTGAGTTTTCCCAAGGCGATAAGCATAAATGGTGTTTGCTGTGCTCTTTGTACAAGAAAACAATCACTGGCAAGAGAATGAGGACTATCTATCTTTGCCAACCATGCCATTCAGGCTTAGGAAAGCTGACCAGCATGGCTAAGCTTAAAAAAAAAATAACACTTCAACTCACTTTCAACGATTAATAGCAAGGTTACCAATTGAGTCTTGTTAGGTATGCCACAGAGGGGGATGGGGATGTAGTGAAAAGGCTATCAGGAAGACCCAAGTTCAGATCCTGCTGGATGAGCCTGGGCACCTATTTCAGCCTCAATTTGCTCATCTGTAAAATGACGCAGTTGCACTCAACAACCTCTGAGGTCCCTGAGAGGCCATCCAGCCCAGGCCTCTCGTGGTACAGACAAGGAAGTGCCTTGCCTAGATCAGCAAGGCCGGCAGTCTTCCCAAGCAGTACTCCATATACATAGCAGCTGTGCGGCCTAAGGCAAGTCACTACTGGGCTACCCATCTGTTAACTGGGGATAATAACAGCATCTACCTAGTGGGGTGGCTTCGAGGATTGAATAAAATAACAATGTACGTACTTTGCAAATGGTAAAGCTCTATGTAAATGTCAGCTATTATTTTTTCTTTTAAAAATAGATTTTTCTACCTTCTGCCTTTACATCATCTACATTTCCACCTATAGTATTCCCTTCCCTTCCTTTCCCAGAAAGCCATCCCTCATAAGAAAGAATTTTAAAAAGAGGAAAAAATCCAGCAAAACCAATCAACATAATGAAAAAGGCTGGGAATAATGGAGTGCTTATTGGTTGGAAAAGAATACTGGCTTTGGACTCAAAGAACCTCAGCTGAACTTGGGCATTTTTCAATTAGTACACGTGTAACCTTGGCAAGGGGCAGCTAGGTGGTACGGTGGATAGAATGCCAGGCCTGAAGTCAGGAAGATTCCTCTTCTTGAGTTCAAATCTGGCCTCATACACTTACTAGCTATGTGATCCTCGGTAAGTTACTTCACTGTGTTTGCCTCAGTTTCCTCATCTGCAAAATGAGCTGGAGAAGGAAATAACTCCAGTATCTTTGCCAAGAAACCCCAAATGGGGTCACGAAGAGTCGGACACAACTAAACAACAATAACAAACCAAGCCTTGGGCAAGTCACTGGATTTCTCTGGGCCTCAGTTTGCTCATCTGTAAAATGACAGCGTTGGACTTTCAGTTCCACATCTAGGATCCTTTGATTCTAATTTTGCTTCATCAGAACATCATTTAACATCATGTTACCCAGGCAACTGAATATCAGGTTTTTAATAGTCAAAATAACATCCTCTGGGACAGTTTCTCACTAAAATATAATGGTGTGCTTCATGTGGGTGGGCTGGCTGCTTCCACTGTCCTCAGGCTGCCAGGTGCCCCGTGGCCACCCCAACAATGCTGCCAAGATTCCCTGGGCTCTTTCCTTACTTTCACTTGTGGCAGAGGGCTGGGGGAGAAATCTCTGGCTAGAGCATTAAACAGGTGTGTCCCTCAGAGAGCTCCAAAGTCCTTTGCAACCAGGAAAAATCTGCTGATCTTTCAGGAGAATCCAAGACTTGGGTTCTGGGCCCTTTGAAGAATTTTTGAGAAGTCAAATCTGTTTTGTTGCTTGTTTCTTGACAAGAGTTGAGCCCAGTTCTACTCTGGAAGGGAACAGACAACCTAACCCTTCTTAGAACAGAAAGGCATTCTCACCATCTTGGAGGCCATTAAGTAATAGAGGTCACATAAAATATATTCTGCCCCAAGGTGGAAGAACATAGCCTTCTCCTTGAAGGTTCTACCCCAGGTGACACTAGGGTTGTCACTGAGGACCCTTTGGCCAGACTTGGAAGGACAGCAAGATTATTACTCAATAAGGGGAGTTGCCCTGATCTAACCTCAAAGATGATAATTGAGGTCCTTGTATTTTGGCTTCATGTTGGAGCCTTCGCCCATTTCCTTGGTCACAGCTGCATCGGGGTCCTGTTGCCACATCTTCCCTTCCAGGCTCTGCTATCATGTAATGCTTTGTGGCTTTGGCACCCTCTATTCCAGAATTCCATTTTCTCTCTGTGCTAGAAGTATCAGTTGTGGTGGGGTCAGCATCAGGAGGAAGAGGAGAGCAAACACTCTAGCCACCGAGCCACCTAGCAGCCCCAGAAGGAGACTTAAAAGCCATCTAGTTCCACCCATTCATTTTACAAATGAGAGAACTGAGGCAGAGTGGTGAAATGACTTGCCCATGACCACACAGTTAGTAACTAGAAAAGTCAAGATTTGAATGCAGGTCCTTTGACTCTGAATCCAGCAATCTTGCTACTGTACCATGCTGCCTATCAAGGGATGATTTTTTAAAAAATTAATTAATTTCTTTTTAGTTTCATTTCCATACGCTTTTGAGTTTTAAATTTTCTCCCCCTCCCTCCTCAAGATGGTATGCATATATAGGCTCTACATATATATTCCTCTTAAACATATTTTCACATTAGTGATGTTGTAAGGAATCACAAGAAAGAGGAAACAAAACAAAACAGAAGAAAAAAAAAGAGCAAATAGTATGCTTCGATTTGCATTCAAACTCCATAGATTTTTCTCTGGATGTGGATGGCATTTTCCATCATGAGGCCTTTGAAGATGTCTTAGATCCTTGTATTACTGAGAAGAGCTAAGTCTTTCAAAGTTTGTCATTGCACAACGTGGCTGTTACTGTGCACAACGTTCTCCCGGTTCTGCTCACTTCACTCAGCATCAGACCATACAAGTCCTTTCAAGTTTTTCTGAAGTCCACCTGCTCATCATTTCTTATAGCACAGCAGTATTCCATTACATTCATATACCACAACTTGTTCAGCCATTCCCCAATAGATGGACATCCCCTCAATTTCCAATTTTGATCACCACAGAAAGAGCTGCTATGAATATTTTTGTACATGTGGGTCCTTTTCCAAGGGATGAATTTTGAAAAGGCGAAGAAGATGGTAAGCTAGAAGATAAATGACGACCTAAGAAATCAAAAAAGACAGAGCCAAAAAGCAAAAAAAAAAAAAAAAAAAAAAGACAAAGACTGTCTATAGCTACAAAATGCAAAGTGATCGATTAGAAGAACCCAGGCATTATCTGTCCTCTGTGGCTTTGGTGGGTCCATCATGACACTAACATGGGTTCACTTGACCCTGATGCCTCATTAAGGTATCACCCTCTCCCTTTCCAAGCTAAACTCTTAGGAAGGCGTCCTGTTTGCCTCCATTTCTTAGCCTTCCATTCCCTTCTTAATCCCTAAATTACCTTATCATCTGGCTCAAAGGTTACTAATGATTTCTTAAGGCTCAATCCAAAGGCCTTTTCTGTGATCTTTGGGCCCTCTCATCACTGTTGCCTGCCCCCATTCTACCTGGATGCTCTCTCCTCCCTTGGCTTCTGTAACAACATTCTTGTTTAAATGCTCTTACTCATCTCTTACAAATCCTCCCTGTTTAAATGCTCTTACTCATCTCTTTTCACATTCCTACTCGTGCCCTCACCCTCCACATACATACTCAACAATCCTCAAAGGCTCCCTATTGCCTAAAGGCTAACCTGCCTATGCCCCGGTCTCTAAATGATGATTTTTAAAGTCCTCAAAAGCAATCAGGCTCCCATCTTCCTTTCTAATCTTATCTCATACTACTCGCTTGGCAAATGGATCTGCTAGCTAATCTCTGACCTTGACATCCCATCTCCTGCCTCCAGGTCTTTGCACAGGCACTTCCCTATACCTGGAATGCTCTCCCTCATTACCTTAGAATCCATTCAAAGCACAACTCCTATGCCAGTTCCTGCAGGGAGTCTTTCTGCCCAGGACTGCCTTTCTCCTGCAATTATATCAGCTAACTTGGTATTAAGTTGTACACATCGTATCCCTTCCCCCTTTCTTCAACTCACCTCCTTGAGGGAAGGGACCATTTTTTATTTTGGCCTTCTATCTTCAGCACCTAGCACAGAAGTAGGTGCTTAATGAATATTTATTTAATTCAATTGAAAAGACTTAGGAGAACATAGTTACTACTTTAGTTATTTCACAGGGAGCCATGCGGAAAAGGGATTAGACTTATTCCATCTGACCCCAAAGGGCAGAACCAGGAAAAATGGGTAGAACCAAACAATAAGTGTTTATTTCTCTTTATTCCCCCCTCCTCCAAATTTCTCCAGTATCACTGAGTCATTCAGGTTTACAACATCAGTGCTGCCCTTGACTCCTTCCTATCTCTCACTCCACACATCCAGAAGTTGTGAAATCTTATCATCTCTGCCTCCACACTACCTCTCAAATATGTCCTCTACAGCCCCAATGGCACAGGCCATCATTATTTCTCTACAGTCTACTGAATTGGTTTCCTAATTGATCTCCCTGCCTCAGGTCTCTCCCCATTTCCGTCTATCCTTTACTCCACTGCCCTAATGATTTTCCTAAAGTGCAGATCTGACCATGTCACTTCCCTGATGAAGCAACTTCCTCTCATGGCTAGGATTAACTATGCAATCCTCCATATGGCTTTTAAAGCACTTCCTATCTTATTACACATCTCTGTCTTTCATGTACTTTGACCCTGCCGTAATGACCTTCTTTCAGTTCTTCATATAAGGCATTCCATCATCTCCCATCTCCATACCCCTGCAGTCTTGGTGCCTAGAACATACTCCTTTCTCACTTTCTCCTCTTAGGAGCCCTCCTTAAGAGTTTTCCCCAAGCCTCTCCTGACTTAGCACTTGACAATATACCATATTTTCTCAGATCAAAGATTCAAAAAGAAAGACCATTAGAATTGTTTACACTTGGATGTTATCCTTCCACAAGCCTTTGACACTGTTACTACTCTACAGCTGTTCTGGGTGGGTTGTTAATAAAGAAATTAGTGTTGATACTTGGAGGTTTCACCCAGCAAAAATGATAAAATATGGAAGTAGGTGATATTGGAGAAGCTGTGGGAAAGCAGGCACAATAATAAAGTGCTGGTGGAACGCTGAAGCGGGAGAATTCTTTTGGAAAAAGTAATTGGGGATTACTCAAGGAAAGTCCCTAAAATGCTAACATTCTTTGGTGACTCACTGTAGGGTATATGTCACGAGGAGGGCAAAGACAGAAAGAAGGGCCTTTGTAAGAAATGGGGCAAAATGTGCATAGCAACCCTTTTTATATTAGCAAATAAACTGGAAAAGATAAGTGTCATTGATTGGGAAGTGGTTAAATGAATGCTGAAAATGAGGAATTCAGAGACGCATGGGAACATTTCCATGGAGTGATACAGAGCCAAGAATGCAGAACCAGGAAAACAACAGAAAAGATGACTAGACAGAGGTGTCTAAAAGGCAGCTAAACTCTAATTAACTGTAATGATGACCAATCAAAACCTGGACAACAAGTAAGGAAACACATGATGGAAGCAAAATAGAATGTGAAAAGAGCGCCAGTTCTGCTCTAAGTACCTGGGTTCAAATCCCACCTCAGACACATACTACTTGTATGACTTTGGTTGAGCAAGCCCCTTAACTTTCCTGGGCCACGGTTTCCTCATCTGGAAAATCGAGGCATTGGACCAGATGGCCCCTGACGTCTCTTTCAGTTCAAAGTACAGAATCTGTGTTGAGCTCCCTCTTGTTAGAAGGTTGAGGACTACCAGTAATAATAATAATAATAATAATAATAATAAATAGTGCTATGGGACAATAATAGTGCTATAGAAGGCTATTTATAGTTAGCATTAACATAATGCTTTAAGATTTGCAGAGTGTTTTACATGTGTTACCTCATTCAATCCTGACAAAAACCCTGGGAGGTAGGTGCTATTATTATCCTCATTTTACAGGTGAGGAAGCTGAGGCTGAGAGGGATTAAGTGACTGGTCCAGGGTCACCCAGCCAGTAAATACCTGAAGCAAGATTCAAACTGGGGGCTTCCTGACTGCAAGGCTAGCACTCTACCCACTGAACCACCTGGGTGCTTCACCACAGTAGAGAATTCTTGCAGTCAGTCAATCCATTAGTCAGTTTCCCTTTTCGGTTTTTCAAGAAGGGGTGGTGATGTTTATCAGGAAATGACCATAACGTAAAAACAAAAGACAAAGACATCAAAAAAATTTTTTATAGAAATCAATACTTGCTTTTTTTCTTCTCTATGTTTTCAACCCCAAACACTAACAAACGGGTCTTTTGATCCCCCGGACCAAAGGGCCAAGGCCATCCAAGCTGAACAGCTTGACTCTTGGCTCTGCCTCAGACACTTTGTTGTAGGTAAAAACAATACACAAAGCCAGGTAGGACATGTCACGTCCTGTGCAAGGAATGTTCTCTTTATAGTTCCCAACGGTCCCCTCGCAGTTTCCTGTAAACAAATTCTGACTCTAACTAGGTTACAAGTTTCTTCAAATTTCTTAGCTTCTTCCAGTATCTCCTACAGTAAGTAGCTTACTGCTGGGCCCACAGGCACCACTCCACTAAGAAACATTCTTCTTCATCTCACACAGTGGCCAAAGCTTCCTGTTGGTACATTCACAGCATCATCTTGTATCTGATGGCTTCTCTCCACCCATCAAGCTACCACCTTAATTCCAGTCCTCATCACCTCTCACCTAGATTCTTGTTAATTGTTTCTTAACTGCTCAGCCAGCCTCAAGCCTCAACCTACTCCAGTCCTTCTTACACACTGCTGCTCAAAGTAATTTTCCTCCATCAAAGATCCGACCATGTAACTCCCCCACTCGGTCACCTCCAATGGTCCCCTCCTGCGGCCTCTAGCATCAAATACAAAGTCCCGGTTAGTCCTTCACAAGCTCGTGCCAATCTCTCTCTCCGACCTCATTGGACAGTAGTTAATTCCTCTCACATTCTGTGATTGGGCCCAAATGGTCTTTCTTTCTGTTCCTCTGATAGGATCCTCCATCCCTAGTCTCTGTGCTTTTGTCCTGATCATGCCCCATGCCTGGAATAAATGATAAATACTAACAGACTGACTGACTGGATGTATCTCAGAGATCTAGTCTCTTCCTTTAAGACGCTGCTCAAGCACCATTGCCTAGGTGAAGCCTTCCCCCAGTGCCCCAGTGCTAGTCTCCTCCATACTTGACTGCCTTGTATTGAACTACTTTGTAGAGATGGGTATTGATTAACTTTCTATTTATGCGGTATATGTTTGTATACGTAATTGTTCCCACCATTAGAATGTAAACTCCGAGAGAGCAGGGATTGTTTCATTGTTTCTACTCCAATCCCCAGGGTTTAGCACAGTGGAGGCACACAAGAACATGCTAAATAAACATTCGTTGATTGAATGACTAACTGTGCTGGTGGAGTGTACCGAACTGTATTCTTTATGAATGCCATAATATGGGGAAAGGTGGGCGAAAAATCCATCTGGAATCCCTTTAACAAATGTATCCAACGGCGAGGTTTCTAAAAGCCTCGGAATAGTATTTTTCTGACCATTGGTATACCACCCGCCCTCAGCATTTGTCAAGGGGTTAATTCATTACTAATATTTAATATTTCACTTGATGACCAGAAAGATCCTTCGGCCAATCTGAGATTTGCAGTTAAGCATACTCCAAATAAACTCCCTGGTGCTGACGACAGAAGACTTGGGTTCAAATCCTGTAAAGCCCTTCACTTCTAGGGACCCTGATCAGTTTCCTCAACTGTGAAACGAGGGGCTGGGACCAAGTCTAAATCTAAAATACTGTGATACTACAAACGTTCTGCGTGACCCTGGAGAAATCACCTCCTACTTTCGCCGAGCCTCAGTTTCCTAATCTGTAAAATGAGCAGGTTGGACTAAATGACCTCCAGGGTTCCTTCTTCCAGCGCTCAATCCTGGGCGCAGGTGCCGCCGGGGATGCTGCCTTTGCAGCAGCCTCGCTCCTCCTTCCTGCTCCCGTGCCGAGAGCCACTCTCGGCTACCCGACCAAAGTGGCAGGCACTAAGGAAGCCCGCGGAGAGGGGTGACCCTCGGAGATACGGAGGAGCTGCCGGTGCCAAAGAGCACGGAGTGGGGGTGGGGGGCCAGAGCTTTCGACAGCCCGGGGCTGAAGGCCTCCCTCCGGCAGCATCCCTGAGTTCGGATGAGCTGAGCCGCCAAGCTCAAGCGATGCCAGGACTGGAAAGGACCCCCCTCTGCACCCGTGGGATGAAGAGCGATGCCCAGGGTGGGCAGCAGCCCCGGCATCCCACGGGGCAGGAGGCGGGCAGGGGGCATCTCCTGGGCCGCCCCCACCTCTCTCCAGGCGCAAGGCCAAGGGCGCCCCCCTCCCAGCCGGGCCCCCGCTCACCTCCTGCAGGCGAGCGTCGCCCCCGATTGCGCACTCCCCCACGGCCGGCCTCCCTGCTCGCTCGCTGGCCCGCAGCTCTGCTCGCACCTTAAAGGCGCCGCGGAAGCCGGCAGATTTCGTCCGCCGACAGAAAGTGGGCGGCAGCCCTCCCTCCCTGCCAGCCTGGACCCCGCCCCCCGGCTCAGGCTCCGCCCCCGGCTCCGCCCAGCTCTGCCGGCCTCCGATAGCTGCCCTGGCACCCGCGCCCGGGCAGGTGGGTGGTGCGAGAGGGCGGCCGGAGAGCCAGAGCTGGGGCCGCCGCCGCCTCTCTGGGCCTCACTTTGCCCACCTGCGAGATAGATAGCAATGGGCAGGTCATGCAGCACGAGAGGCGCAGGGAGGCGGACGCCTTTATGGCTGGGCGCGGGACCCGACCAGGGGTGCAGATGATCGATCGCTGAGAATAAAACGGACAATTTTAATTACATGAGGTCGGCGAGGGCTGGGGGAAACTTGCAGAAACAAAATCAATTCAGCCAAAGTCATAAAGGAAAATGTTAAACGGGAAGGAGAATTTAGAAAAAAATAAAAGCTTTTGAAGACAAAATCAAATTATAAAGGAAAGGGGTAAAATGAGGGGAATCTTGGAAAACTGAACTCCTTTTGTATAAACAAAATCAGATTAGGAAAGAAAGGGTTAACTGGGGAAATCTCCAACAGCTTTAGCAAAGACAAAATCAAACTGTAAAGGAAGGGTTTAAAAGGGGGAAACCTGGGAAAACAACTCCTTTTGCCCAAACACATTTACATTATAAAGAAAAGGCTGGGGGGGGGGTGGATCTTGAAAAGCTTTTGCATAAATAAACTCAAATTAAAGAGTGTTAAATGGAAACATTCTTTGTAACGAGTTTCTCTGACAAAGAGCTGACATGCAAGATAAACAGACTGAGAACTGATTCAGATGTATGAGAACAAAAACCGTCCTTAACAGATGTGAACAGGAAAATTGCAGAAGATGAAATTCAAGCCATCAATAATCATTGAAAAAGTGCTCAGATCCCGCTAGCAAAAACAGAAAGAAGGAAAGAAAGAAAAGGACACCAGTGAGATATTTTTAAAATTCACTGAAGGAAATTCAGGGGATGGCAGACACAAGCCAGAAAACTTTGGAACTAACACGGTGAATTTGTTATATACTTAAAAAAAGAAAAACAAGCTGTATGTAACAGATGTGCAGTTTCATATTTAATCCTCTTATGTTCTTTATGTATGAAAATGTTTGTATTTGTCACTATTTTTCAAATTCATAATAATAAAAAAATAAGGAATATTTAAATGAAGGATTTGTACTGGGTGACCTCTGACCTTCCTGCTCTAATCTGTAATTCCCTTCGTCTGAAGTCCTATTTCCTATGATTCTCTATGATTACCTATTTAATTTCTGTTCTCTAACTATATTTAAACCAGGCCTTATTTCAGTCCCTTTTACTGTAACTCCCTTTAAAAACTCCCTTTAATGAACAGCTTCTGAATTTTATCTAAGATAGACTTTCAGACCAAGGCTTCAGGATCTCCCAGGTTTATCTTATCTTTCTGCTCTGGGTATAGGGATAAGAGATCACAGGATCTAGGAAACACTGGATGTTTTTTGGGGAGGCAATCAGGGTTAGGTGACTTGCCCAGGGTCACACAGCTAGTAAGTGTCAAGTGTCTGAGGCCAGATTTGAACTCAGGTACTCTTGACTCCAGGGTGGGTGCTCTATCCAGTGCACCACCTACCTGCTCCGTGGTGCTGAATTTCAATGGTAACCTTAAAGTCAACTACAGGAAAGCATGCCTTTTCTTTGAGCAGCAGTTCCTGCAGTTCTTTTCAGCCCCCAATAGATGGAGGTCATTTGCTGCTTTGTCATGGATCCCTTTCAACAACCAAAATTGTTCAGTCTGCATCACTCATTTCCTGTAGTTCTCCTCAGGCACCAGCAGGTGGAAGTCATCCCTTTTCCCAGGGGACCAGTTTTCCTCCAGAATCTTCCACTTCATCAGTAGCCCAAAGCATAGCACTGTTTCTCCAGTCTTTTATTGGAGTTCCTATGATACCTGGACCAAAATCCAAAGATCTTCCAAGGATCTCAAGAAACCACAACACATTGCACCTTATTGAGGATAGAGGTCTCTGTCCTCAGTTCCATATATGCTTGTGGTGACTTATTACAATTTGATATTCTCTTCAAAAGAGAGCTAGATGGGGGGGGGCAGCTACGTGGTGCAGTGTATAGAGCTCTGGCCTTGAAGTCAGGAGGACCTGAGTTCAAATCCAGCCTCAGACATGTAACACTAGCTCTGTGACTCTGGGCAAGTCATTTAACCCCAATTGCCTCACCAAAAAAACAAAAACAAAACAAAGAGAGCTAGATGGTATAGTGGCTAGAGTTTTGGACCAAGAGTCAAGATAATATGAGTCCAAATCTTGCCTCAGATGCTTACTAGCTGCTGGCTTTCTAGCACTTTTCACAGTAAATGGCACAAAATGAGCGCTAATGTTTATTAATTGATTACCAGCTTGTGTGACCCTTGACAAATCACTTAATTTGTTTCAGCCTCAGTTTCTTCATCTGTAAAATGAGGATAATATCTACCTCACTGGGTTGTTGTGGGGTTCAGATAAGATCATATATGTAAAGTACTTTGCAAAATCTAAAGTGCTATATTAATGTTAGCTACCCTTAATATTCCCTCCTCTTCATCATTCTCTCCTCTCATTCCCAAGCGTGCCACATTTCCCAGAGTTATAGAGACTCCAGAGAGTGACTTAGCCTCTCTGTAGCAATCTCAGACTTCACTAATGCTTTCTTGGGGTATCTGGGTGGAGTTATCTAAATAACCTGGGCCTATTGCTGGAAACATTTTTGGGGGAAAGGAGGAGTCATGCATTTCTCTGGCATAACCCCATGTTGAGGAAAGGAAAGATTGGCTGTCCCTGCTACACAGGAGTTTACAGTGAATGCTTATCTTGGAAACCAGGTGGTCTATCACTATTCAGTAAGTACTAGGTGCTCCAATTCAGTGTGTCTGCAATGTTTTCCACTCAGCCAAACCAAACTGAACCATTCCACCATCCACAGTCATTTATATTGGTTCCACTTCACCACACTCCTGACAGGGAGGCTTCAATTAGCCCTGTTTTCACAAAGAAGGACATGAAGTTGAAAAGAACTGAAAAAACTTTCCCAAGGTCATGTAGTGAGTCAGGTTGGGACTGGGGCACCAAGTCCTCTTATGAGTGAGTGCTAACCACTGGACAAAATAAGACCAGATTCTTGAAGCCAATGAATCCTAGCCAGTCTACTGAGAGAACCCCTATTGGGATACCTGTGTTAGTAACAGCATGTTCAAATGTTCAAGCGAGAACAGCTGTTTCTTTATCGGCTTTCATGTCTCAACATGTTACTGAAGTGGAAAGTTTTGAAATTATCAGACGCCAGGATATATATCAAGAAATTCCATTACGCTTGGTCACCTGGCTTGTTTACGTTGTTCTAATACTGCACTGGATACATGAGCTCATGAGTATGGATATTTCCTCCAATGATGACGATCAGGACCCATCCACACCTGCCTATCCCGTGTGACTCAGATAGATAGATAGATGATTATAGATGATTGGAGAGAGAGAGAGAAATTGATCAAGCACTTATTAAGTGCTTACAATGTGTCAGTTACTGTGCTAAGTCCCGCAAGTAAAAAGACAGTCCCTACCCTCAAGAAACTTACATTCTAAAGGGGGAAAACAATATATACAGGGGAGCTAGAAAGAGGAGGAAGATGGCATGGTATGGAGCTGACTGGAAGAAGAGACCAGATTGGAGCAAGGCCAATATAATATATTGGCCTTCCTTATATAATAATATAAATGAGGCCAAAGCTCACCTACCAGCTAGACATCTCAGGAGCAGAGTCCATCACTGCAGAGGAGATAGGGATGATAGCCAGATTGCACAGAGTGTGGTAGAGGGTCCAAGTTCACCTGCTTTCTTGGGACCTCTTAAGCATATCAGTGGAGCCCATGGGGTGGCCATTAGTTATCCTTCACTCTTTTTTTTTATTATTATTTTCCTTCACTCTTTTTTATATTTGTGTTTACATTCCTTAAGGCACAGGACTGATCACTCCCTTACTCAGCAAACTCCACTGGCTCCCTATTACCTCCAGGCACAAATATACACTATCTTTGGCATTTCAGAATCTTCCCAACCACTTCCTATCCAACTTTTCTAATCTTATTAGACATTCCTGCCCTTCACCAAGGCTAGAGTCGAACTCTTCCTCACTCCCTGGCGCTCCCTCCGCCGTCTTCACACCTCTTCGCTGGCTGTCTCTCACATTTGGAAGCTTCCTCCTTTCTACTCCCTCCCACCTCTCAAATGTCTCAGCTTCCTTCAAGGCTGGGCTTCAATGCCACCTTCTGCATGAAGTCTTTCCTGATCCACCCCTCCTCACCTTCCTCCAAATTGCCTTGTCTCTATCTGTGTTATATATCTTATCTATAGACCTAAGTGTGTACACATTGTCTTTCTTGGTAGAGGGTAAGCTCATTGGACACATGGACTGCTTCACCTCAGCCTCACCTTAGCTATAGTTCCAGCGTCCAGCTAGTGCCTGACACATAATAGGTGCTTATGATTGATTGTTACAGATAGGGATGATTTGGGGGAGGGCGTGCTACTGAGCCAAAGTCCATTGGTCAGAGTAAGGTTGGGAACCATATTGACAAAAGCATCAGGACCGGATATGGAGCTGGGAGTATCTCAGGCTGCATTCAAGACTTAGAATTCATTACTTCGTAGAGGGTTCACTCTTGTTTGAATATTTGAAGGATTGTCACATGAAATAATGGTTAGATGTTCTGTTTGGCCCCAGAGAGGAGATCCAGGAGCAAAGGGAAGAAGTTGCAAGGAGGAAGATCTAGGCTTGATGTCAGGAAAAACTCTACTGAGTTCAACATGTCCTGATGTGGAATGCGCTGCCTTGGGAGGTAGTGAGTTCCCCATCACTAGAGGTTTTTAAAAAAAGGTTGAATAACTTGGCTGGTGTGCTGGACAGGAGATTCATTTTTAGTCAGGTATGCATCAGAGCAAGTAGCCAATGAGCTCCCATTTCAACTCAGACTGTGATTCTGAGATAGGGAAGGTAGGAAACAAGCATTTATTAAGCTCCTACTATATGCCTGCCATTGTGCTAAGTGCTTCATAAATATTTTCTCATTTAATCCTCACAACAACCCTGGGAGATAGGTTCTATTATTATCCCCATTTTACACTTGAGAAAACTGAGGCAGACAGAGGTGAAGTGACTTGTCCAGGATCACACAGCTAGTAAGTATCTGTGGCTGGATTTGAACTCAGGTCTTTCTGATTCCAGGCCCAGCATTCTATCCCCTGTGTCATCTAGCAGGATAAAAGACTGGAATCCTGAGAGTCTGGACTGTTATCTATCTATCTATCTATCTATCTATCTATCTATCTACCTATCTGTTATCTATCTATCTGTATATTTATATGTTATCTATAACCCACTTAACTGGTCAAGGTGGCAATTCTATTTAGTTGATCATATGTGAGCCATGACAGGGTAAAGACATGCAATACACATAAGCCTGAGGTCAAATTTTATACAACGTTCTTAGGCAACAATAGTGTCATCTTTTCAGGGAGACCAGAGCCTTGCATGGTCATCCATTCATTCACTCAGCAAGTATGTAAAAAGGCCTCTTTGGTGCTTCTTGGTGGTGTGAAGGAAGCTCTGATTTCTCAGACTTTTTAAACAGAACACAAGCTCCGGTGGGTCCTATCAGGCTGGGAAAACAGTGCTCTGAGTGGACTGTGTGTCTGTCCCTCAAGGACCCCCATGTTGGGGAATCTCCTCATCAGATGGGCACAAGAGCGTTGAATTTTCTGGCCTAAGAATTTTTGGAAAATGTTCCACAGATATTGTCATTTTCAGTGGTGGGGGGAGGAGGGCCAACAGAGAAAAAAGCAGAGCTCTTTGAAGGATCGAGGTGCTATATGTCAGAAACTAAGGAGTCATGAGACAAAGGACCACCCCAGAAGGAATGTCTAGTCAAAGTTAGGGGAACAAAGCTCATGCTGGAAAAAGTAAATAGCAATAGAAGTGTTCATCAGAGTAAAAAGGCAAATAATGTCACAGGCAACTACATGGTTCTAGATAATGACACCAGCAGAGAGATGGGAGGCTACAAAATTGGAATTACAATTATGGAATTGTGAATGCCTCCAGGGTGAGGAGATGAGGCCACATGCGGCCCCCCTCCAGGCTCACAGCTGTTTTCTTCTCCCTTGAAAGCCTCCAGCAGGGAGGTGGGGGTGGGGGTGGGGGTGGGTGTTTTTGTTTGTGTCTTTCATATGAAACCTTAGTTTGGATTCTAAGCCAATTAAAAGTCTTTTTATTACCACACAACAAGCGGGTCAGTATACCTGCACATGCTCTGAATCATGGAGGGAAAAGTCTCCTCTGTCATGAGTTTCTGGAGGCAAATTCATCAAACCTCCACTTGGATTGACCCAGTGCTCTGAGGATCAAACTCTCACTGGTCAGTCCCTTATTGTATTTACTATTATCATTAACTGGACATTCACAACAAAAACTAATAAGCAAATAATAAGGTAAAACAACAAGGCAAATCCTCCAAAGTGAACTATTTGCCTTTTCATTAAACATTGTAACACACATTTGAACAAAATTAATAATACCTCTGCTTAGGTTCCCTTCCAAATCTGTTGATGTACTTATAATACTCCCTTATCTCTCTTGCCTTTGGTTTTGTCTAGTATAACCGTATTCACTGTGTATGATATTTTGTTGATCTCATGTTTCATCACTTTATATGTTTTTCCATATGTCAATTTTATTCTTCATATTTTTGCTTTTATAGGACTATAATATTTCATTATATATGTAAAAAATACACACACTATATATATTCACACATATATATCCACATATATATATCCACACATATACACTCATGCACATATATATACATACATATATACCATTTTATATATATATGTGTGTGTGTGTATTATATATATATATAATGTGTGTGTGTGTGTGTGTGTGTGTATATATATATATATATATATATATATATACACACACACATAATAGTTTGGACACTGTGACTTCCCCTCTGAGGAAATTCTCTCTACCAATAAAAGTAAACACCTGCTAAAGTCTTAGAGATTTCCCTGGTCCTTTGGAAAGTTAAGTGATTTGCCCAGGGACACAGCACTAGGATGCGTCAGGAACAGGAACTGACCCACATCTTCCTCCCTCTGAGGCCGTATCTCTATCCCACACTGTGCCGCTGTTCATTTCATGACGTTAATACACTGCAGTTTCTTCCCTCTGAACTATCCCAACCCTTTTCCCCTGCCATGCCCAACAGTTCCCCAGTTGCTAGGCAAACAGGTTGTTTCCTGGTTTTCATGCTAACAAATAAGGCAGTTCCGGATGTTTTTATGCACAAAGGTCCTTTTTTCCCTTTTAATGATGTAAGTGAGAAGCAGTATACTTTGTGACTAGGTAGCCAGTCAGGCTTGTGTCATTCCTCTGACACATATTGATTTCCGTGAACTTTCATCACCCATCGGCAACTCCCTAAAATGATAACTTGCCCATGGAGTTAGCATCCTGCTGTGGTGGAGGGAGTTACCATACTGAGAGTTCCCAGCTCCAATGAGGTCTAGACCAAAAAATGTAATCAAATGACAATAAAGACCCAGTAATTCCAATGCTGTGCCCAGGGTAGGACTGGTCTCTATTGCCAAAATTGCCTTCCATTTGGTACTAGTGGACAGACCCAAAGTGTGATACGCTTTTTTTTTTAATTTTTAGTTACTCCAAAGTTGTTAAACACCAATAAGCACAACCATGTCCATATGCAAAGAATAAGAGAAGAAAAAAGATTGTATATGAAACCACAAATCTAATTCAACACATTACAGTTTCAAAGCTGTTTTATTGGCCTGTTTCTAAGAAAAGGAAAAAGAAAAATAACTTCGTTGACCCTCTTTCTCTTTGAGGCAGTTCAGTGTTGCGGTGGACAGCGCTGGGCCTGGAGTCAGGAAGACCTGTATTCAATTTCAACCTCAGACACTTACTAGCTGTCACTTAACCTCTGTTTGCCTCAGTTTCCTCAACTGTAAAATGGGGATAATAGCACCTACCTTTCAGGGTTGTTAGGATTAAAATAGCAAATAGTTGTAAAGTGTTTAGTACAGTGCCTAGCATGTAGCAGAAGCTTAATAAATGCTAATTTCCTTCTTTCTTTTCATCCTTGTTTTGTGATATCACTGTTGCTAGGTCCATTAAACAAAAAAAAGATTCAACACTGGGAGGCAGCATAGTACCAAATACTGGCTTTGGAGGAACAGGATCTGGGTTTGAATCCTGATTCTGCTGCTATTAGTTGTTACCTTGGGTAAGTTACTCCAATGTCATGGAGGACTCAGTCAATGTCGATGTCAATGTCAATGGGGACTCAGTCCTCATCTGTAACAAGAAGGGTTGGATCTGATGACCTGTAAATTCCCGTGGAGTTCTAAATCTACAACCTAAACATTGTATTAGTGCCCTTATCCCTAGACAGCTAGGGAGCACTGCAGCCGATCGAGTACCTTGCCTGGACTCAGGAAGATCTGAGTTCAAATTCAACCACAGACACTTACTAGCTGTGTGATAATAGGCAAGTCACTTCACTTCTGTTTGCCTCAGTTTCCTCAAGTGCAAAACAGGGATAATAATAGCAATTATCTTATAGTGTTATATGTGAGGATCAAATGAGATAATATTTGTAAAGTACCTTACTTAATAAATGCTTATTTCCTCCCTTTCTCCAAATTACTTTGCAATACTTCATGTAGACTTTGAATTTACTTATAATGATGATGATAGATAGATAGATAGCATTTATATAGCACCTACCATGTGCTGGGTTCTGTGTTAAATGCTTTAGAAATACTGTCTAATTTGGTCCTCATAAACCTGGGAGGTAGATGGTATTATCATTCCTATTTCATAGTTGAGGAAACTGAGGCAAACAGAGATTGTACACATGGTGTATTTCCCAATACAGGGATTCTAAACCTGGAGAGTCCATGAACTTGGGTTTTTTAAAAGTATTTTGACATATATTTGTATTAACCTTTTGAACTGTATTTCAGTATTGTTACTTTCCTTTATAATTCTGTTTTATTTTATGATTTGAAAAACATCATTCTGAATGGGATAAATTATCTCACATAAAAGAGGCAAGAAAAAGAATTTACAGTGGAGGGGAAGAGCGGGGAGGTGAGGGGGAGTGAGTGAGGGGAGAGAATTGGCTAAAGAGGGAATAACATACACACACAATTGGGTATAGAAATCTATCTTGCCTACATGAAAGTAGGAGGGGAAGGGGATAAGAGAAGGGGTGGTGATAGAAGGGAGGGTAGATTGGGGAAGGCAGTAATCAGAAGCAAAATACTTTTGAGGATGGATAGGGTGAAAGGAGAGAAAGAATAGAATAAAGGGTGGAGGCGACAGGATGGAGGGAAATACAGTTAGCAATAGTAACTGTAAAAAAAAATTGAGGCAAGTTTCTCTGATCAAGGCCTCATTTCTCAGACATGTAGAGAATTGAGTCAGATTTGTGGAAATAAGAGCCATTCCCCAATTGATAAATAATCAAAAGATATGATCAGTTTTCAGATGAAGTGATCAACACTATCTATAGCCACATGAAAAAAATACTGTAACTCACTACTGATTGGAGAAATGCAAATTGAAACAATTCTGAGGTATTATCTCATACCTATTAGATGGGCTAACAGGACAGAAAAGGTAAATGACACATTTGGAGGGGATGTGGGAAAAAATGAAACATAGCACTGTTGGAGTTGTGAACTGATTCAACCATTCTATAGAGCAATTTGGAACTATATCCAAAAAACTATAAAATCATGCATACCCTTTGACCTAGCAATACCACTACTAGGTCTGTATCATACAAGAGATAAAAAACAAAAAGGAAAAGGACCTATATGTACAAAAATATTTATAGCAGCTCATTTCTGGGGGCAAAGAATTAGAAATTGAGGGGATGTCCATCAATTGGGGAATGGCTGAACAAATTGTGGCATGTGATTATGAGGGAATGCAATTGTACTGTAAGAAATGATAAGCAGGATGCTCTCAGAAAAACCTGGAAAGACTTGCATGGGCTGATGCAAAGTGAAATGTACTGTGTACAAAGTAACAGCAATATTGTAAGATGATCAGCTGTGAATGAATTAGCTAATCTCAGAAATGCAACGATCCAAGACAGCTCTGAAGGACTTACGATGAAAAATGCTATCTATCCCCAGACAAAGAACTGATGGTGTCTGAATACAGATTGAAGTATACTTCTTTACTTTATTTTTCCTGAGTTTTTTTGGTCTGTTTTCTTTCACAACATGACTGTTATGGAAATGTTTTGCATGACTACACATGTATAACCTATATTGAATTGCTTGCCTTCTCAATGAGGGTGGATGGGGAGGGAGGAAAGGAGAGAATTTGGAACTTAAAGTTATAAAAAAAATCTTAAAAATTGTTTTTAAATGTAACTGGGGAAAAATAAAAATAATATACTAAAAAAGAACCCCATCATTCTGAGAAGGATCCGCAAGAGGTCCATAGCACCAAGAAGGAGCTCACTGAGCATAAGCTCTTTGAGGACAAGGACTGTTTCCACCCCTTTTTTCCCCAGTGACTAGTGCAGAACTTTCTACATGATAACCATTTACATTTTTTTTTGTTTACATCGAATCATCACAACATTTAAAAAGGAGAAAAGGGCAGAATCTGGAACCATGGGGTTGGTAAGCTTGAACCCCAGGGCTAGAAATATATTGGAGTGAATTATTAAAGTCCTTAGAAATGAAAGAGGTATCATTAAATGAACACATGGGTTCGCTAATCCACAAGTCATGCTAGCCAAACTTTACTTCCTTTACTGATAAGGTTTCTGAACCAGCAACTCATGGGTGCATCATTGATAGAGAGTATGTCGATTTCTACAAAGAACTTGATAACATTGATCATGGTTGCCTTGTCACCGTGATGGTGAACATTAGGCTGAATGACTGGCAGATTGGAAGCTGGTTAAACAAGTTTGCCCAAGGAGTAAAAACTTAAAGCTGCAATGATGATAACTCAGAGAGAGGTGATAGCTTCTTTCCTTGGCCCTGTTCTACTCACCACTACAAAGATCTTAGATGAAGATAAAGAAGGTTTCAGATGACACACAGGTGGGAGGGAGAACTGGGATAGGAAAAGGAAGTTTCATTAGGTGATGATGGTAACAGTCTATGATGCTAACTGGACAGTTCTGACAATACATTTTTGTTAGTTTGTTTAGTCGGTTAGTTGGTTAGTTGGTTGATTGACTAGTTGGTTAGTTGGTTAGTCTGTGGGGATGAGTGATGGTGCCAAAAGGCTTCGTGGAAGAAGTGAACATTGAAGTGTGCCTCTAAGAAGAACCAGAGAATTTCAGAGTTGGAGTCATCTCAGAAGCCATTTAGTCCAATCAATACCTGGAAAAGAATCTTCCCCATCACACCCCTGCCCAGTGGTCACCCAGCTTCTGCTTGGAAGCCTCCACTGAGAGGGAAGAGCCACTTTTTCTTGAGGCAGCTCATTCCATCTTTGGACAGATTGAATTATTAGGAAACTCAAATCTTCCTCTTTGGGGCTTCCATTTTTGCTCCGAGTTATGACCACTGGGGCCAAAGGAACAGATCCGGTCCCTCTTCTATATGACAGTTTTTCAAATAGTTGAAGGCAGCTATCACTCTTCACAACCCCACCACTTCCATTCCCTTCCCACAACCACTACCACACAAGTCTTTTCTTCTCCAGGTTATATAGCCTAATATCCTTCAAACGATCCTCATATGGTATAGACTTGAGGCACTCCCCCATCGTGGTTGCCTTCCTCTGGACACTCTTTGGTTTATTTCTCCTAAAATGTGGTACCCAGAACTAAATACAATACATTAGATTTGTTCCGACCAGCAGGCTTATCATTTCCTTACTTTGGGATTTCATGCCTCTCCCAATGTGAACCAAGATCAAATTAACTTCCTTGGCCAGAGCATCACACATTACACTCCAGCTCCCAGATATTTTCCAGATTTCTGTCTATCCATGCCTACTCCATCTTGTACCTGAAAAGTTGATTTTTTTGAACCCAAGTTTGAGGCTTAGTTTCATCTCTATTAAACACCATCTTCTTAGGTTCAGGCTAATTTTTTTTTTATCTATAGTCTGTCATCTAGCATGTGATGATTATCCTGGACGAATACATGTCTTCTGCAAATTTTATTCCAGGCAAAGAACAAGAGGAGCGAAAGCATATTAGTAAGAAAAAAGGTGACACATATAGGGGAATCATGACTACATTTGCTTGAAACAAAGAGTTTGTCCAGGGGAGTAGAAAGAGGTGAGACAGCAAAGCCTTGAGTTTCAGACTAAGGAGTTTGAACTGGATTCTATAGTTTAAAAGGAGGCATTGAGGTTTTGAAGCAGAGAATGATGATGATGATGAAGATGATGCTGGTGGTGGTAGGAGGGAAGATATCAAAGACATGGGCAATCTCAGAAATTATTAATATCAAAAAGATGGATCAAGGGAATATCAGCAGCTGTCAATCTATATGCCTACATTCTCATCTATATTATATTTTTGAGTGAATAATCTACATCTACTGAGCGTACCCTGATGAAGGTACAGTAGGGAGAAGATTATCTCTTGCTAGTAATATTTTACTCTAGAATATTATCACATTATACTATTGGCTGAAAGATGGAGAGAAGGTAAGATCCCACTGCAGTTTCTGTTTGATGATATTTTAAAGCATTGCAATTGGGTACAGCCGAATGCCTCCTTCAGGTCTTTTTTCCTGCAAGATGTCTGGCTCCCACGCGTATGTCATAGAGTTATGGCCAGAAGGACTTTAATGACCATCAAATCCAAATCCCTCTTTTTACAGAGGAGGAAAGAGGCTCATATTGTACTGTGGGTCAAGATACTAGTGGCATTGGGAAGGTGTGGGCTGCCCATCATCCTCCCCATCAATATCGGCATGGACCATTGTAAGCAAGGAGGCTGGAATGCAGACCCAGAGCTGTCATTGGGGTTAACTACCCCTTCTTCCCGGAGAATTGATCTGGGACCCAGCTGTGGGCCCTCGAGGCAAACTTTTGGTGAAGATCTCCTGTGACACCAGGGAACCCACATCCTTCCTTGTTGACTACTTTTAACTTCCTTCCCAGTATCTTTTGTCACTTTTGTCTTGAACTTTTTCCAATTTCATTGGCAACTATTTTGACCAGTGGGTTCTTTGAATTTATTTTTGGTAAATAAATTGTTTGAACCAGTGGGGTGCTGGTAATTGTTTTACAACAGGCTCTCTGGGGGAAAAAATGTGAGTAGATGCACTTTAAGTTTAATCTTCATTATTTACTTGAGTCTAGACAATTGACAAGGAGCAGCTAGGTGGCACAGTAGATAGAGTGCTGAGACTGAAGACTCATCTTCCTGATTTTAAATCTGGCCTCAGACACTTACTAGCTATGTGACCTTGGGCAAGTCACTTAATCCTGTTTGCCTCAGTTTCCTCATCTGTAAATTGAGTTGGAGAAGGAAATGGCAAACCACTCCAGGATCTTTGTGAGGAAGACTCCAAATGGGGTCACGAAGAGTCAGACATGACTGAAGCAACTGAACAACAAAAGATGATCAAGAAAGCAATAAATGGAGCCCTGATTTGGAGGATAGTGGGTTTCTGGAGTGTAAAGGCTCACGTTGAGAATTTAAACAATGGGGCACCAGCTGGCTTCCAGCACGGCGCTGACTTGTACCCTCAAACTCCGAGTGATCCGTTGTACCAGATGCAGACTATTCACCAGGACAGAGAGATTACGTCATGTGTCCCAAGCGGCACAGCTTGTATGTACTTGAGATGTGATTCGAACTCAGTTCTTCCTGACTACGTATCCACTACCACATGCTGCCTCGGAGGGGCAGCAAAATTATTCCAAGTAATTATCTCATTTTATCTTTCAAACAACCCTATGAGACAGATACTACAGATATTATTATCCTCATTTTACATTTGAGGAAACTCTACTCAGTCAGTTAGCATTTATTAAGCACCTACTGTGTGCCAGGCATTGTGCTAAATGCTGAAGATACAAAAAAGGGCCAAAAAAAAAATCCCTCCTCGCAAGAAGCTCGTAGGCTAGTGGGGGAGACAACATGCAAATAAAGAAATGTAGGTACATAAGATATAGACGGGAGAAGTTGGGGATAGTCTCAGAGGGAAGGGACTAAGAAAGGCTTCTTGTAGAAGCAGAGACTTTGGGACTTAGCTAAGATTTGAGGAAATCAGGGAAGCTAGGAAGTAGAGGTATGGAGAGGAAGGCATAGGGGAGAGACCCACGATCAAAAGGCCAGCAAATATGGATGGGGTGATCTGGATGCAAATGATGAAAAAATGTTTTAGAATTTTTTTCTAACAATTTATTTAGAAATTCGTGCATCATTATAACAATCTATAATTATATATGTATATATACAACATAGTATATATATAAAACTATCTCTATATATGCATATATATACATAAATATATACCAAGTATTCACACATATAGCCTCAATATTTTTTCCTTAGAGCTTAATAAACCTAATTCTTTCACATTTTTCTCAAAGATATTATTTTCCTCTCTTAAATCACCCTCTTTCTTCAATCTTCTCCAAGCTGTGTCCCTCTGTCTTAAGCTGTGGAGTCCAGACGTGGACACACTCCCACAAGAGTTAAGCAGCCTTGGCATTTGAATCACCCCTTCCCAACCCGAGGAACATGGACCCCAGGAGGAGGGCCACAGTGTTATACAAGAGGCCCAGCTCCTTCAATGACTCAGCAAACAGACACGCAAACATGCCTCACATAGACCAAATAAATAGTAGGTTTCGCACACGTATTCTTTTTTAAATGCATGTGGCTGGTGTTGTGAATGAAATTCAAAAATTTAAAAGCCAATGCTCTTCAGTAGCATTTGGTCACCATGTGTTTTGAAGAATGGAAACTTCTAGAGGATAGGGCATGTTCCATTTTTGTCTTTGTTTCCCGAGCCCACAGTCACAGTGCCTGGCATGGGGACCGGATGGACTCGTTCTTTGACTGGATAGGGAACTCTTGGTGAGGAAGTCACCCTACAAAGGCAGCTCAGAGCCATCCTACAAAGTTCCATCTTGGTAAATTGTACGTGCTGAATAAATGCTAGTTGAATTGAATTGACTACCAGTTGTGATACTTTGGCAGGGGAAGGGAGGCACAGGACAATTTTTTACTTTAAAATAGGTCCCCCAGGGGTGAAAATGTTGGGGAGGAGGGGAAGAGACAGATCCGGAGTTAAAGGCAAGCAGTGAGGGCATTTGCTTGTGTAAGGATTGTAGTGACTTTTCTCCTGAGGGCCTCATCCCTCAAACAGGTGCCTTTAACCCTACTTTTCTGTCTATCTCTTACTTTGAGCCATTGTGTGTTATGACCCTCAGACACATTCTCCATCCCACCCCCTTTCAGTCAGTCAGTCAGTCAATAAACATTTATTAAGAGCCTACTATGAGCCAGACATAGCATTTCATGAGGCTTCCTAACCTTTTCAGTTTCCTGGACCCCCTTGCGTGATGCCTACGGAATCCCTCTCAGAATAATGGTTTTAAATGCATTCATAAGACTACAAAGGACATTAATTACATTGAAATAGTGATGGAAATATATATTTTTTTAAATTCACCAGCCCCAAGTTAAGAACCTGCAGGCTTAGGGTTTTCCAAGTCACCTGCATTGGCTCAGCTGATTAGACCCTGAAATGAGCTGAAGGATCTCAACAGGCCTTCCCAAGATGCACACCAAGCAACATCTTGCAGAGCCATGATGCCTCCTAATACATTCAATACCAAAGAGAAGACACAAGCATCATTATTTTGCTCTTTTGAGAACCTACCAAATTTTGGGAGCATGCTGGGGAGTGGAGCATCCCACAGACAGGGATGCAAAGTGGGTCAGGGGAAAGAGCTCGGGCTTTGAGATAGCTGGTGGCACAATGGATGGAGTATCAGGCCTGGAGTCAATCAAGATTTGAGCTCAGTTCTGACCTCAGACACTTACTATCTGTGTGACCATGAGCAAGCAATTTAACGTCCGCTTGCCTCAGTTTCCTCAACTGTAAAATGGGGATAATAATAGCACCTACCTCCCAGGGTTGTGAGGATCACATGAGATATTTGTAAAACACTTGGCATGGCTCCTGGCACATAGTAGGTGCTATATAAATGTGTATAGTATATGTAAAGCAATATAAATGCTTATTTCCTTCCCTTTGGAATCAGTGACTCTAGCTAATGCTTCTGTCTCTGTAACCTTGGGCCTTAGTTTCTTCATCTGTGAAATGGGAGGGTTGATCCAGATGCCCTAGATGGTCTATCCCAAGTTCCAATGACAGGGCAGTCCACCGGTCACCAAGCACCGGTAGAGTGCCCTCTATGTGTCAGGAACTGGGCGAGCCCCCCTCTTGGGAGCACAGAGACATCTCAGAGCACTAACAGCCCAGGGTATTTGCATCAGGTGCCATTTTCTGAACAGACTCTAGTTTCAGTAAAAACAGATTGGCTCTCCAGGATTATGAATGCAGTGAACAAGGGATATGCGGAATGCGTTGGCGTCTCCATAGAAACAACTCCCATAGAAAGAGGCGAAATAACTATGCTTCCCACTTCTGATCACTGGGTTGTCTTGAACACATGGTTCCTGTTCCTTTGTTGACATTCTAAATTCACACAAGGGAGGCACCTAAGTTATTATAATCTGGCGAGGACATGCTATAGTGGAAAGAAGGGTGATTCATGTCTCAGCCAAACTGGTGACTTTGGGCAAATCACTGGACTTCCCTGGGCCTCAGTTTCTTCATCTGCAAAAGGATAGGATTGGATTCTATGACCTCTGGATTCCCGCCTGACTCCCGGGATCTACGAAAGGTGAACTGGGGATAATGGTGGCCAGTGAGGATGCCATGCAATTTTGGAATTTGTTTAAGTCTCTCAAAATGGGGCTCTCCTCTCTACTAGCTTCCCACCTTTCCTATTAGACGATACTCTAGTGACGTCCCAGAGGCTGGATCATTTCTGAAGATCCAGTGTGTGCTCCTGGACAAGTTCCCTCCAACAGGCGTTCCCTGAACCCCTAAGGCACTTGACTGAGGGCTGATTTGGGGGTTTGGGGACCGAGGCTGGCGGGATTCCTGATTTCATCAGAGTGGGGGAAGTCGAGGTATAGAAATCACCTCCAGCAGTAGAAGAACAACAATGTATCAGTGACTGAAAGTCTTGGAGAGCTGCTTGGGGCCCCGAGATGCCAAGCACCTTCCTCACAGTCAGATGGACAGAGCATCCTAGGCAGTTCTTAAACGTGGGTCTCCCTAGCTCCAAGGCTGGCCACCCCAGTTATCAGGATATGGAGATGAAAACAAGACAACCTCTGCCCTCAAGGGTTTACTTTTTTGGGGGAGGATACAACAGGTACATGGACAATGAAACAAAAATCTTTGAAGGAGTTCCCCTACAATCTGTGCAACCTTGAGCAAGTCATTCTCTTTTTCTGACTCCAGTGATTTTCTAAGCTATAAAACAAGGAGGCTGGACACTCCAGCCTCTGAGGATCCCTCCCATTCTAGGTCTGGGATTTTAGGAATAAGAACAACACATATAAATGATAAATGACCAGCAAACTGCTGAGCTGTTGTTACCTGCACCTGAGAAGGGAGTTCGCCAATGAGGAGTTCCCCCACCCTGGCACTTAGGTAACACTTTGCAGTTTTCAAAATACTTTCTGATCCACTGTGTCTTGGGATTCTCCCAAAGACTGCAGGAGTTAGACAAGGCAGTTGTTATTAGTGAGACTTTACAGATCTGGAAACTGAGGCTCAGAGGGAGTTGGTTCAATGACTTACTCAAGGTCACTCAGCAGAGGCAGGACTAAAACCCTAGAAGCTCCAGCCTTCAGAACCAGGGCCTCTTCTGCAACATCATGATACCCCGCCCCAAGGTTTGTTTTCAAAGCAGTTGACACCCAGTTGAGCTGGTTTTTACATACAGAGGTTCCATGGAGCTGCCTATTTGTTACTAGGGCATAATGATTCCATGTTCCCAATTCATGTTCCAAGCTATGTTTGGGAAGCTAGTGGAAATAAATTGTGGAGAGAGTGATAGCCATCAACACTGGATGGAATTTGAAATCAGCCTCTGAGCCTTATCCTCTGTGTTACCCTGGGCAGCAAGCTTACTTACCTCTCTGAGCCTCAGTTTCCACATCTGTCTGCAAGGATGCAACCCTGTCGGACTTCAGCCAATTTTCAGATCACAAGGGCTGTGCTAAAGAGACATCTCGATTTGTGCTTTTTAGAGATGATGGCTTCCAGTGTGAGTGAATCATTCTCTCCCTGTAAAGGACTGGGAAGCTTTGAGGATCTTATTTGCACTACAAAAGGATGGCTTCTTGACCTTTTCCCCAATCACTTATTGGCATGGACCAAGAAGAGGACCTTAGATTAAAAAAATAATAAAACTTGAATCACAGAGCTTTTTAGTGATTATTGGGTCATTGCCTGGTATTGGTTTAGGCTATAGAGATGAAGATTTTGGAAAGATATTGGGTGGTCATCGAGTAGTCTGGGAGAGCTCCTAGTGTAGCAAGAGGCTAAGTAATTTACTCATAGTCACACAGAGAGTGTGTGTCTGAAGCAGGATTGGAATGGAGGTCTTCCCAACTCCAAGGCTGGCCTCTCCTAATTATAGGGCTATGAAGGTGTCAATAGGTAGAGGTCTCTCACAAAGGGGATCTAGCCTGGAACTGAAGGTTCCAGGTGCTGAAGGTGCTGAAGACTACAGTTACCCATGAAGGAGCAAGTCCTGGGAATTCCTCAGAGTGACCTTGGTAGCTAGGTGGCACAATGGATAGTTAGAGGGTTAGGTATGGAGTGAGGAATACCTGAGTTCAAATCCAGCTTCATATAAAGTGAGAATAAGGGGGCAGCTGGGTGGTGCAGTGGATAGAGCTCCAGCCTTGGAGGCAGGGGGACCTGAGCTCAAATCTGACCTCAGACACTTGACATGTACTAGCTGTGTGACCCTGGACAAGTGACTTAACCCCAATTGCCTCAGCAAAAACAAAAACAAAAAAACCCAAAACATATAAAATGAGGATAATAATAGCTCTAATACCTAAAGTCCTTTTAGGGTTGCTGAGTTCAAATGACACGCTATATGGAAATTACAAATCTCAAAACCCTGCTTGACTAGAGGATCCTTTGGGGCAGAGATTTCCTTTTTCTCTTTTTGTATAATCTCCCCCACCCCTGCCCCAGCCTCCACCAGAGCTGGCCAGGATGCCTTTCACATAGGACCCTACCAATAGTCACTAAAAGAATTAATAAATCTCATTACAACAAATTCCTATAAAACAAAATCATTCCTAAGATTCTCTCCACCACAAAAAAGAAGAGAAAATTGTTCATTTCAACACTAGTTCATAGGATGTTAGACCAGGAAAGAATCTTAGAAACCATTTAGTCTTACACATGTATAACTTATATAAAATTGCTTGCTTTCTCAAAGTGGGGGTGGTGAGGGGAGGGAGAGAATCTGGAACTCAAAAGTTTAAAGAAATATTAAAAATTGAAAAAATCAGATGTTAAAAATTGTTTTAACTTGTAATTGGGGAAAAATTAAATATTATTAAAGTACTAAAAGTTGTTTTTACATGTAATTTTGGGGAAAATAAAATATCAAATTTTTAAAAATCACTTAGTCTAAACCCTTCATTCGACAGAAAAAGAACCTGAAGCTCAGAGAGATTCTATTGGTTATCCAAAGCCACACAGGTGTGGCTGTGTGCAGGATTCACACCCAGGACTAGAACCGAAAATGGCCTCAATGGTACTGTCTCTTAAAGCTTCTTGGGGCATTGACCCTGATCTTATTTTTTTCTCTGAGAGCTGAGGACCCTTGTAAGCTGGGATACTAGACCCCAAAGCATCCATTAAATAATTACAGCTTGATGATTTTCTCTTGCCAACCCCAGAGTTCAGTCTAAGAAAGACAAACAGAATGAGGTTGGATGTGTATTTTGTTTCTCTCAAGCTGGTGGCACGCATGTGGAGCTACAGCTGGACCTGAGCTTGCTTTGGGGTTAGGCTGAACACATAATAATGACAATAAGAAACCACAAAGCTGATGGCCACCTTGTGGTGCAATCAGGTACTGCCACCAGGGCTTTGATTTTCTCTCCGAAGGAGGTGTTTCACAGAAGTCCCGAGGCATCCCAGGTTAGTCCAGCCTCCTCTGGAGGCTAGTAAGGGAGCTCAAGCAAATCAAGGTGATTAGTGAAGTCATTAACCATTCCCTTCCACCCTACCTACTTGCCCAGTTCTCAGCTCTGCCTTTCATCTTTTATCTGGCAAGTGTATACTGGATTCCTGCTGTATAGAGATACAGAATAGGCAGCCCACCCTACGAGAAGGCACCCAGCTGTCTTCTAGGAGTGATGGAAGCTCTGTCCAATGCCCTGGAGAGGGAGGGAAGCTCCCCAAGCCACCCTTGCCAGGCGGTGGCAGCCACTGGGGCTGGTGGAGAGAGGATTGCCTTATTACTGACAGGTAGCAGCCGTTACTGAGTACGTAAGGAACAGTGGGTGGTTCTCAGTGGTCCGACCTGGAAGAGTGCCGTGTGTTGGGTACATTGTGGGTTAGTCTCTTGGTGGCTTAGCGGGGGAACAAATCTTAGATGGTTTCCATGGAAAATGCTCCAAACAATAGACAAGTCATAAATGTTAGAGCTGGAAAAGATCTTCTAGTTCAGCTCCGTCATTTCAGTTTTGTAAAATGAGAACTTATTAAGCACCTACTATGTGCTGGGCACTGTGCTAGGCATTGGAGAAACAGACAAGAAAGGCAATGGCTGTCTTCAAACAGCTTACTTACTCTCCACTGAGAGAATATAACATGAACACAAGGAAGTAAATACAAAGAATTTGAGAGGCAATTTCAAGAAGGAGGGAGCGTTAATGACTTGGGTTGATATAAGGAAAGCCTTCATGTGGGATCAGGAGCTAAGCCTTGAAGGAAGATCAGGACCTGGAGAGGCAGCAGACAGGAGAGGACCGTGCTTTGATGGAGGTCGGGGATTCTGAGAGGCAGAGGTCAGGGAGAGGGAATTCCAGACCTTAGAACCATCATACAAAAGCAGGGAAATAGGAGAGGTGGGACCTTGTATTTCCTTCAAGACTCAGCTCAAATGCCATGAAAGCTTTACTGATCCCCTCAAGTAACTAGTGCCTGTCTGTCCCCCAAATCACCTTGTGTGGCTTTTTTTGTTTTGTTTTGTATCAGAAAGATATGGGTGCCCCAGTTGTGTTCATGAGTTATCTAAATGCATAGTTGCAGCTCGCGTATTGTATGGATTGATATCTCTGGAATTTGGTCCATCTTTCTCCAAGGGAGACTGTGGTTTCCTCCTTGAGGGAGCAGGAGAATGACCATGGCTGAGCATTTTCTTCTTCCCTTGCCTGTCTCCAGGAGTGGTATCAAGCCAGAACTATATCTATCTGTCCCCTCAAATATATTCGGTCTAGAGGTACTGTGTTTAGAGGTTCAGAAGGAAAGCTGATTCCCTGGTCACCCTTAAGGAGGACAGGATCTCTTAGGTAGCTAGATGGCAAATTGGATAGAGGCCTGGGCCTGGAGTCAGGAAGACTCATCTTCCTGAGTTCAAATCTGTACTCCAATACTTACTAGCTGTGTGACCCTAATCAAGCCACTTAACCCTGTTTGCCTCAGTTTCCTCATCTGTAAAATGAGATGGAGAAGGAAATGGCAAACCACTCCAGTATCTCTGCCAAGAAAACCCCAAATGGGTCATGAAGAGTTGGACACGACTGAAAAATGACTGAACAACAGTAAGTAGCAGAGCCCAAATTTGGACAAAGACCTTTGGGCGCCATATTCACCATACTTTTCACGGCCCCAAATCAGGAGCACATCTGCTCCAATTCCTCTTGTTTTTATAAATGAGGAAATTGAGACCCAGAGAGGTTAATTTCCCAAATTACCACAACTTAGTAGAGTCAGGACCAGAACCTAGGTCTCCTGTCTCCTGGTCAAGTGATCTTTCCCCCAAAGACCTTAAGTGAAAAAAATTTTTTAAAAAACTTTTGGAACACAGTAATTGTGACTTAGGGGTCTCAAAACATTAAAGAATAGGAAATGGGTCCCTTCTTTGCAGTATGCCCTAGGAGCCACTCACCCTGAAGTCATCAGTATTGTATTAGTCAATCCATGACATCTCGGAAACTCCTAGAGAAAACCCAGTTTATGCTCAGATCTTTGAGTTTTTCCCCAGCCCTGTCATGTGTCCCCTCCTCAGCTCTGCCTCTCAGATTCCAGCTCTTCCTTCAGGAAGACTTTCCTGATTCTTCCAGTGGCCAGTTTTCTCTCCTTACTTAAAGCATCTTGTAACATCTACTTATCTGGGGGCCTGTTGTCTCCCCTCGTTAGAATGGAAGCTCTCTGAGGTCAGGGACTGTTCTTTGGTGGTGGGTTGGTTTTTTTTATTTTAATCTTTGTATGTCTAGTGCTTTATAGCATTAAATGGCATGTAGCAAATATAATGCTGGCCTTGGACCCTGAAGAGCTTGACTCAGATTCTATTTCTGACCCAATGGCAACATCATAGATTCAGAACTGGAAGAAATTTTAGACGTTATCAAATCCAACCCTCTCATTTTACCCATGAGGAAACTGAGTAGATAGGACACTCAGGAGTCAGGAAGACCTAGTTTCTAGGACGCTTACTAGCCAGGTGACATTGGGCAAGTCATTTGACAATTTTCTGCCTCAGTTTCTTCATCTGTAAAATGAGAGTGTTGGATTCGGTGGCCTTTAAGACCCCTTCTAACTCTAAATCTGTGAGCCCAAGTGACCTATCCAAAGTTCCACAAGTATTAAGTGGTTTTATCTGCTTAACCTTTATGAACCTCAGTAGCCTCATCTGTAAAACAGGGATATAGGTACCTTTAGTTCCTACTTGACAGGCTAAAATAAGAGAATGTTTCTAAAATACTTTGCAAGCCTTAAATATGACTTAAACACCAGTTATTATCATTCTTGTTGCATATCATACCTGTCTGGGCCATCACCTTCTGGCCACACATTCTAACTTCCAATTAAATGCAAAGATTGATTGCGGGTACTATGATGGATCTGGGATCTCCTCAATATGGGTGCCCCCTCCAACTTTCAGATCACCACCCATCCATGGCAGCCCACCCTGGACCACTCTTGTCCATGTCTTCCCATTAGCCTACTACAGCATGCTGAGAACTTTCTTCTCATCCTCTCAATCTATCTTAGATACCAATGGGCCCCCAAGAATAAGGCAGTGGAATAGGAGATAGTGGGTAGGACCATAGAATCAGGAAGACCTAAGTTCAAATCCCACCTTAGACACTTAATAGCTGTATGACTCTGGGTAAGACACTTAACCTATTTGCCTTAGTTTCCTCATATGTAAAATGAGGGAGTTGAACTCTAAGGTCCCTTCCAGTTAATGATCTCTGATCCCGTGATTAATGGACCATCCCTCCACTGACTACACGGACACCTCATCTTTTGTACTGGCAATACAGCTCTCTAGTCTAGTGATATTATGCCACCTCACTTGCATAGCTTCCCTTTTGGTCATATTTCTCGATTCCCTCACTCCCATTCTGGGTTTCTCCATTGCCCTTTGGCTGATCCTCAACTGCAGTTCTTCAGAAATTAGGGTGGTCCATAACCCACATCTGTCCCATGTCACTTGAAGAGTGTTATTGTTGAGAAGACAGGAAACACTTGGGATTGTTAAGAGTGTCCCTCATTTCCCAACACAAAGCAGCCTCCCCTCCTCCTCCTCCTCCCCCTCCTGTTCTATTCTGGACCAGTTAGTATATTCACCAATTGCATTGTCTGTATGAGAGATATGTACTCAGGGGTGTTCTCTCATTTGTGAGATAGGGGTTGGACCTGTGACCACATCAGAATAGAGAACTCCCAGACGGGGAAACTCCCTCCACCGATGCAGGTCAGCACCTTCTGTACCACCTATACTCTTAGAGAGTTACTTAAAGGTTAAGTGACTTGTCCAAGGTCACTCAACCAGTGTGAGCCAGAGGCAGGATGTAAACCCTGGTCTTCCTGGCTTTGAGGCCAACTCTCTATCTGCTATCCCAGGCTGTCAATGAAATCCAAACCACTGAAGGTTTTTATTATTTTGTAACCTGACCTGGTCTCTTCTTATGAACCTAATATAAGGAGTTGGAGCTTCTCCAAAATGGTGACTAGTGGTTAGAGGGTACTTCATTCATTCAATCAGTTAATCAATGGAGAAGCATTTATCATTACAATCTGTCCTAGGGAAATAGTTCTCAATTCACCAGTGCTTAGGAAGCACTGACTGTGCCAAACACTGGGCAGTTGGACATACAAAGACTGAAATGAAATGGTTCCTCCTTTCAAAGAGCTTACATGGAGGGGCAGGGATAACAAGTATATTTAGAAATACATTCAAGATAAACACAAAATAAATTCAAGGTAATTTGAGGGGGGACACAACTTTTCAAGAAAGGCTTCATGTAAGAAGTAGGACTTGAACTGAATGCTGTTGGCAACTAGAGAGTCTAAGAAACTAATGTAAAGGGGCAGCT
Source organism: Vombatus ursinus (assembly GCF_900497805.2). Lineage (NCBI taxonomy): Eukaryota > Metazoa > Chordata > Mammalia > Diprotodontia > Vombatidae > Vombatus > Vombatus ursinus. The sequence continues at coordinate 3,411,464 of NW_020954551.1, read as the reverse complement.
ACGTGGTGCAGTGGATAGAGCACTGGCCCTGGATTCAGGAGGACCTGGGTTCAAATCCAGCCTCAGACACATAACACTTACTAGCTGTGTGACTCTGGTCAAGTCACTTAACCCCATTGCCCAACCAAAAAAAAAAAAAAAAAGAAAAAAGAAATCAATGTAAGGCAAGAGAGCATTACAAGCATGGGGCCAGCCTGTACATGGCCATGGAAGTGGCGGATAGAGTGTTGTGTACAAGGACCAGCAAGAAGGCGGGTTTGACTGGATAGTGGAGCGTGTGAAGGGCCACAGTGCATTAGGAGGCTGAAGAAGTAGGTTGGAGGCTGGGTGGGAATGGCTTTAAATAACCAGAAGTAATAAGAAGCCACTACTAGGGTTAATTGAGCAGAGAAATGACAGATATGGAGTCAAAAAGAGCTGAGTTCAAATCCAGGCTCAGACACTTACTGTATGATGCTGACCAAGTCACTAAACTGCAGTCAGCCTCAGTTTCCTCATCCTTAAAATGGGGACATTAATAAAACCTACCTCCCAGGATTGTTGTGAGGATAAAATGAGATATTTGTCTAACATTTTGAAAACCCTAAACCTCTATTACCTGTGCTTAAAACAATCGCTTTAGCAATTGTGTGGAGGATGGATTGAAGTGGGAAGTGGGGAAGGGTGGGAGACTTGAGGCAGAGAGCTAACTGGGAGGCTATAGCCAGAGGCTAGGTGAGACGTGATCTAGCAAAGCCTTAATATGCATCTAACTCGTGCAGAAAGATACATGAGTACATAAGACTTAATTCCTGCAGCTGAATTAATTTACAATGGAGAGGCAAGCGCCATTGTGGGGGAAGGGCCCAGAGATAAGCCATGGCACAGATATGTATCATGGAGTTTGGCCTGGACCAGTAGGAAGAGCCCTTCCTGTCTAGAAGCAACCTCTCCCTCCCCCCACTTCTGTAGCCCTTTGGACTCCACCTATGGAATTTTCCCATCCTTTACTTTGTGTTTTACTCATTACCCCCATCTTATCTTCCTCATAGATTGTTAACTCCAAGTGTGCAGGCTAGACAATTGTCTGCTCGAAAAAAGATCGCCACAACCTTAATAGGAGTTTCTATGCATCCCCTCTAGAGTACATAGTACAAAGCCATCAGTGAACATTTGTGGAACAAATAAAGGAATGAGTGAATGAATGAATTTATTGCTGTTTTCAAATGAGAGATGAAAGCATCTTCACTCATACCTTACAGAAAATGGCTTTCCTGTGACAAAAGGCATGGCTGCCCAAATCCATAGCCCCAGGACCATGAATCTGGTCTCACTTAGGGCTCTGCATCTTGGCCACCAGGATCTCATGTTGTCTTGTTTGCTGGCAAGAGCTGCAGATCTAGACCTACCCACCAAGGAACAAAATGCTCCCTTCCCCCATCCTGCAGGATGAGGATCCCACTGTCCTCTTCCTTGGAGGGCATTGGCTCCAAGTCACCAGTGATGGTGAGGAGAGAGCCAACAGGCCAAAGGCTCCACCAGGATTTTATCTGCTGTGTCTCAGTCATGGAAGGACCTGGGCTCATGGCCTAAACTGGAGCCATCTGGGCTCAGAGACTCTGGCAATTTGGGATTTCTGGGTTCATTTGGCTATAGTAAGATGGAGTGTTCCTTAAGTCCTCCTTTCTAACCACCTTCCCCCAGTGAGGTTCATTTTTCTGACTTTGGAAAGGCAGATGGAAATTGTGCTTAGAGATGGTTATATTGAAAGAGCTGTCTTAGAATACATATCCCAGACTTCAGATAGTCTAGCCCAACTAAAGGACAGACTCAAATTTTTCTCACTTCTCAACTACAATTAGAATTCCACTAGAATGTATGCTCTTTGAGGGCAGAGAATGCATGCTTTCTTTGTCTCTTCTGTGCCTAATTTGCTTGGTACAGGCACATTTTAAGCATTTAATAAATAACTAGCTATAATCCTCCAAGCACCCTTAACAGGTGATAAAACCTCATAAATTCAGAATTCCACTTGGGTTCAAAAAATTGGCAGCACAAGTCTGACCACGTACTTCCAATGCTCCAAAAGCTTCCATGGTTCTCCATGGCCTGTAGGGTAACATACAAGTCCAGGGGCATTTGAACTCGGAACTTGATGGAACTATAATTTATAGGACTTGAGCTAAGCTGTGAACCTAATTCTCCATCCCTCCTTAGAGACTTAAGGCATGTAGCGAATTGTGCTCCTCAGGTGTTATGGGAAAATATTTATATGTATATTTTTGCTATACTGTTAAAGTAAATATTCCTTTGTAAAAGCTAATCTGACTCCAAAGTAGCTAAATGGAACTGGGGTACAGGGCTCCCCTAAAATTGAGGAGACACAATCACTGGGGCTTGAACCAATGGCGGAGACTAGATTCCCCCAACCCCCTTGAGGGTGCTAAAGGATCCTGGGCGAGGGATGGAAAGCAATATACCTGACTTTGGGCCATTTATATCTAGTCTCCGTCATGTCACAATCTCCTCCCTGCTCCCTCTCCCATCCTGAGAATATGTACCTTATTCTTTGCCTAGAGTCATCTACCTCTTGGCCAAGGTCAAGGTCATGGGGATAGTGGCAATGTGTGGTTAAGTTCAACTTCACACTAAGTAGGAACATAGGGAACAGGGGGGCTTTTTTTTTTAAATTATAGGTTTATGATCTTGACTTTGACTCGTGGCAAAATTCTAGCTCCTATCATTAAAGAGATGCTTTGAGAGCATTTAGAAAGGAAAGCAGTGACCCCTACAAACTGACATGGTTTCGTCGGGAGTAGGTCATGCCAGACAAACCTTATTTCCTTTTTTGACACGGTTACTAGCTGGTAGGTGCCATAAACAACATTATACCTGTATTTTAAAAATATACTTAACAAAACCTGACTTAGCATCCTTACAGATGGAGAAATTTGGTCTAGATGTTAGCGCAGTTAGGTAGAGACAGAGCTGGCTAAACAAGCAGACTTGAAGAGCAATGACTAATGGATAGACGCCATCTTAGATGGAGGTCTCTAGTGGATTGCCCCAGGGATCCATTCTTGTCCTTGTGTTATTCAATGTTGTTATCAATCTCTTAGAGGAACGTATACACACATCCAATCTTTGTATGACACAGAGCTAAGATGGATAGGTAACAGAGGTGGGATCCCAAAAGATCTCAATAAGTTAAAATGAAGGGCTGATCCTAATAACAAGAATCTACTAAGGAGAACTCTAAAATACTGCATGGATTTAAAAAAATCTATATTCCATGCACAAGTAATGGATGAAGGAAATGTGGTTAGACAACAGTTTATGAGAAAAAAGGTCTAGAGGTTCTTGGTGGACCACCACCTCAATAGGAATACCAAAATGTGGGATGGCAGCTCAAAAGGCTAATGTGGTCTAGGATTCATTTAGTAGAGGGATAGCATCCAGAGGGAGGGAGAGAGCAGTCCTGACAGCTCCTCCAGGCAGTCCACATCAGGACTTTCCTAAGAAGTCCTAGACACCCCATTGTAGAAAGAAGCTGGCAAAACTGAGTAAGTCCAGAGCAGGGTGTCCAGGGGAATGAGAAGCCCAAGGACCATACTACTAGGTGAGCATCAGTTGAAGAAACTAGAGATGTTTAGACTGAAAACAAAGGAACAAACAACTTTGGCCAAAAGGGCAGAGAGGAAGGAATGACATTACTATGGTTTAATATCTAAAAGTTTGTAAGACTTTATTATTTTTTTTAACTAACATGTGCCAAGACCATGCTAAGTGTATTACAATTATTATCTCATTTGATCCTCACAACAACTCTGGAAGACAAGCACTATTATTATCCCCACACAGATGAGGAAACTGAGGCAAACAGAAGCTAAGTGACTTGCTCACGGTCACATGAGTACCAAGCGTCTGAGGCTGGATTTGAACTCAGGTCTTCCTGACTTCAGACCCAGTGCTCTACCCATTGTACCACCCAGCTGTTTTGCCTCAGAAGGTAAACTCTGAGCAATGGATGGAAATCCATTCACAGAGCTATTTAAAAGTGAAACGGGCTATCTCAGGAAATAGTGGATTCCCCAGTTCTGGAGATCCACAGGTGGAGTCTGGATGGCCGTGAGTTGGAGATACTCATTAAGGTAAGTGTTTGACAAGACATGCTTTGAGGTTCTTTTCAATTTGGAGATTTGATGATTCTGTGAAAAGGTTTAATAGGGTGGTAGCCTGGAAGGGCCTTTAGAGTTCATCTAGAGCCACCCCCTCATTTTATAGATGAGAAAACTGAGGATCAGAGAGTGGTAGGGATGCCCACCATCTTATATGCAGTAAATGGCAGAGTTATCTGAGTTCAAAACTGGGGCTCTATCCACTGTACCGCACTGCCTCCTCCCTACTCAGATATCCAGTTTAAACAAGTTTCATGGGATTACATTTGACCTACTTAATACATTCTCATCTTTAACAGCATCCAATTGCCTACAATTAAGGGGCTGATTCTGGTCTCAGCTCAGGGAGCCCCATTTTAAGAAAAGCATTGATGGGCTAGCTCAGAGAGTCCAGAGAAAGTCAATCAGAATGGTGAAGGGTCTTGTGTCTGAGTCACGTGAAAATTGTTTGAAGAAAGTGGGACATGTTTAGCCTGGAGACAATAAAATTCAGCTGCCTTCAAGTATTTGAAAGGCTGCTGTCACATGGAGGAAGGATTATACTTGTTTTGTTTGGACCCAGTCGAGAGAACTAGAAATAAGGAGTAGAAAATTCAAAGAGGCACATTTAGACTTGATGCAAAGAAAAACTTCCTACTACCTAGTGTGAGGGACTGTCTGATGTTGGCAGCTACCAGGTTGGGCGCTGTGG
>NW_020954551.1:3352177-3406606 GCF_900497805.2 Vombatus ursinus | reverse complement strand
TATCTGAGTCTGACTTCCTAGGTCACGTACTCTGTCTATGCACTAATCCCAGATGCCTCCTCCCTGTATCCGGTCCTAGCCTCCTACGTCACTCCCTCCCCCTTGGTGTGCTAAACTCAGACAGCCCCTTCCGGTATCTGACCCTACAATTTGGTTAGTAAGTGGGCTGGGGAGGAGGGGCTAGGTAGGTATTTAGGAACGAGCGTGGTCAGATCACGCGCTCGCTCTCTCTTGGCTCCTGCTCTGTTGCTCTGGCCTTGCTGCTTGGGCTTGCTGTGATGGCTTGCTGTGATGGCCTCTGAATAAAGTTCTGGTGTTGGCGCCTCCCTCTGGCTCGTCTCTGTGTGTTTATCCGGCTGAGGACCGAAGACTCGGAAGTGAGTATGACTCTGGCAGCCTGCTCCTTATAGGAGCAGAGGGTACGGCGCGTGGCCGGCAGAAGGTCGGCGCAGCCGGTACACCTAGAGCTGTCCAAAACTGGAATGGCTTGCCAAGAGAGGCAGTGGTTTGATCCCCCTTTGTCAGGTACGTTGTAGTAGGGATTCTTTATGGATTCTTTATTCTTGATTGGACCAGGTGGCCAGTGAGGTCTCTTCCAGCCCTCAAATTCTGTATATGATTGTAAAGTAGGTCTCAAGTACCACCCTAGCTGTGGCTCCGCTTGAAAGTACATTGTCCATACGGTATATTCAAATGTATAAAAAAAATGTATCAATTAAGGTTAGCCTACGACTTGTAGGGCAGGTTCCCAGCAGATAAGCACCCTAGTTGTAGGATATACTTAAACAATGTATATAGTTCGTCTGTGTATTTACATCCTCTAAGACTGTAGTTCACAAGCCCCCACCAGGGGATTACTCTTAATAGTTAACCAGAAAGCAACAATTACTAATTCAAAGCAAATACATTTAATGAATTGGCAAGGGAAGAAAAGTAGCAGCAAAACCCATAAACTTGGGAACTGTCTCCCACAAATATAAGTAACATCAGTGGTGAAAGTGGACACACAAAGAGAACAGATTATGGAGAAGAACACCAATAGGTTACGCATGTGACCAGGTGCGCATGTATATGGAAGGGCGCACATTTAAGGAAAACAAGTGGAACGGCATGCGTAACTCAAAGCCAAAGAACCCCTGAGATCTTTTTGTGATGTCATAGAACCCCTGTGACATTCAAATGGTCCTGTGTTGATCTCTGCTGGATACAGCTCTGCTCTAGTCTCTACGGCCTTCAGATTCTGGCTCAGCTGAAATCCTTGGATAGAGTGCCGCCACGCCCTTTTAAACCTTAAAACCTAGATAGAAGTTTTCCCCAGAAATTTCAGAAAAGGCAGAAAGTGCCTTTGTCCAGGACCAGCAGAAAAACCTACCCTTTCTGGTCATTCTGAGCCTTGGTTGGCAAAGCCTTTTTGTCTCTCCAATAAGCAATTCATAGTCCTAGGTGTTGAGCTCTTTAGGTCAGAGTACAAGGTTATTCTAAGCAGCTAAAACCTTTGGGCCTAATCTTTTCTCTGGACTCCTCTTCCCAGGGCGGGACTTGAAGCCTTCACTCAGAAGACTAATCCTAAAACGACTGGTCACTTTACTTCCCAAATGTTTATCTCTGATGATGGCTAGGCTAAAAACCAGGTAAAGGTGATTTACCTAATAACTCTCCAACAGCTCTAGGTGTTCAGCTTTCCATTTTGTAACTCTAAGTCTCTTCTGTTAGCCCATGTAGGTGAGTGGACAGAGAGAAGGTACAAGGGCAAGCTAAGGAGGTGGGGGGGGTAGTAGAGACTGGGAGGAAGGCTTCAACTGACCTTCAGCCACATTCCTGGCCCCTTCCTAGGCAGATAGGGCTGATGCAGACTCCAAGACCTCCCACACTTTTACAGATAAAATTGTTCTCCTTTTATAAAATTTTTTAGGATTCTAGCTGCTCACAAATTCTGGCTTGGGGTTACCGTCAATTTGAGCAAATTTGTGAGATTTCACTGTATTCTTTTTTGCTCTTTCTTATCCATCCCCTTCTCTGCTCATATAGCCACCACCCTAGCCCTCATCACCTCTCACCTCATCTACCTTTCAGTAGCCTCTTAATAGACCTACGTGATTCTAGTCTCTCCTCTCTCCAATATATTCCTCCACATGGCTGTCAATGTAGCATTCCTAATCACATCTCTAACCCTGTCACTCCACAGCTCAAAAATCTTCTTTGGCTCTCTTTTGCCTCTAGGATCAAATAACAAACTCAGGCTGGCATTTCAAACCTTCCATCTACTTTCCTGACTAATTCATATTAAGCCCCTTCACAGAGGAAATTCCAGCCAAAATGACCTGCTGGTGGTTTCCATCATTCCTGCTTGCTATGTTCCACAGATATCTTAGATCTAGTATCTCTAAAACTGAACTCATTATCTTTTCTCCCTAAGCCTTCCCTTCTTCCTAAGTTCTCTATTACTACCCAGGGTACCACTATCCTCCCAGTCCTCCCAACTCCCCTCACAGCCTAGGGATCATCCTTGGTCCTAACTCTGCCTCCTCCCCTCTTTCCCCCCTTCCCCCTCGCCATATTCAATCTATTGCCAGGACCTGTAAATTTTACTTTAGTAACATCTTACATATATGTGACTTCTTCTTCCCTCTGATATTGCCGCCATCTTGGTACAGGCCTTCATCATCTTACACATGGACCTCTACAATAGCATTCTGGTTAGTCTACCTGTCACAAATCTCTCCCAACTCCAGTCCAACCAACATTCAGCTGCCAAAGTGATTTTCCTAAAACACAGGTGACCATGTCATGTGCAAACAGGATTGGGGGAGATTGGTTTATTGATTTACACAGGTGTGCAAATAAGATGGAGGGAGATTAGTTTATTGGTTTACACAGATTCCATGGGAACATAAGATGTGCAGGAATGTGCAAAACAGGATGAAAAGAAGAGTGGGCCAAGATGGGGATTAAAACCAAATAATGCTATGTAACTGCTTGCTCTGCTTCTGTATTGGTGTGTGTGTGGGGCGGGTGGGGGGGGGTCCCGGTGAGGGAACATACACACCTGCTTCTCATTAGAATTGACAATAAAAGTATCTCTTCTTTCACTCCACAAACTGTGATTTTGTTATTATCCAGTTAACTCTTGTTCAGAGAATTCAGAGAGCCCAGTCTCAGGCTGAATTCTTAATTGAGTCTGGGGTCTTTATAACAATTGTGGGGGATCATCCAGAATGATGGAGACTACCCAGTGAGTATTGGAGACAGGTGGACTGGGGAGAGTGCTCCCACCAATTTCGGTGGTCCTAGTGCTTGTCTCCGTCCTCATTTGGGGCTCACAGCATGACGGAGACAACAGCATTTGCTGTGAGGTGCGAATGAACAGATCTAGGGAAGAGCCGGCCATTGACCATGTGGAGTCGATATATCGATCAACGTAGGAAAAAAATTGGTGGCTGGAGTACCTGCCTTGTCGGTCTAGAGAACCCTCATTTCTGGGGACTGTTGAGGCTAGCCTGGGTGGGGCTTCCAGAGGAATGGTCTAGAAATGGGAGGGAGGAACTCAAAGGAAAAGGCAGCGAGGCAGGGGAAGGAGGACCCCCTGCCCGAAGTTTCCCAAAATAACCCACTGGGGAGGACAGGTCGAGGACCCAAGGGAAAGATAAGAGGTGATTAAATACTGTTATTATGAATGGCCAAAGGAACCTATAAGTAAACCATCTGTGTTTTGGCCTAAGTTTGGGGCAGATGAAGATTGGGTGTGTCAACTACCGAATCTGCATGTTAATGATAAACAGCCCCTTAATCAAGAGGAGGTAGAGTACCTGCCTGTTGGGTAGGAGAGTCCCCAGCAGCAGCCATAATCCTTCTTAGTAGAGCTGGAGGAGACGGGGACAAGGAGAATGAGGATAAGCAGTGGGATCCATCATCAGCTCGTCCCTTCCTTGTCATCCTCCTCCCCCAGAGGCCCCACCGCTTCCTCCATTACTACCCTCTCAGACACCTCCACCCCCTGACATCAGAGCCAAAGTCTGCGAGGGCTGAGGAGGTTGAGGGAGGCGGGGGACATTTCTCCAGACTATGAAAGGAGTTAGAGCAGTGCCGAAGGGACTTAGAGAACTTTCCCCTTTCCTCCTCCAGTCTTGCCAGATTGGCTCATATGTACCCCCCTTAGGGAGGTTCCCCTGGGAGGACGAGGGATTAGATATGTTAATGCCCCATAGAGTAACCAAGATGTAATGGTCTTTAAGGACAAGATTGTCAGAACAATTAGACCAATTTTTGGGACCCAGTATTTACACCTGGAATGAGCTAATGTCTATCCTAAATGTACTATTTTCCCAAGAAGAGCGAGGGATGATTAAGAGAATGGCAAAGAGGGAATGGGAAAGGAGACCTCCTCCTGCTGCTGGGGTGGTCCCTGCAGACCACAAATACCCTACCCTAGATCCTTGATGGGATCTCAATAATGAAGCTCACAGAATTCATATGCAGGACTTGAGGGAATTAATAGTAACCGGCATTAGAAATGCTGTCCCTAAGTGCAAAACCTGAAAAGGGCTTTTAACATCATGCAGAAAAAGGGTGAGTCTCCATCTGAGTTCTTGGAAAGGCTAAAAGAGAACATGAGGAAATACTCAGGTCTAGATATGAATGACCCTACTGCAGAGGCTATGTTAAAAATGAATTTTGTCGATAATGTCTGGTCAAATATAAATACGAAGGTTCAGAAGATAGATAGGTGGAACAGTAGAACTCTAGAAAGCTTGTTGGAAGAAGCGACTAAGGTGTACGTGAGAAGAGAGGATGACAAGCAGAAGCAGAAAGCTAAGCTAACGGTGCAGACAGTTAGGGAAGTGGTGAAAGTAGAGAGGCCCCAATATAAAGGGGTATCAGTGGAAAGGAGAAGATGAAAAAAGGAAAGTCAGGGAAGGAGTTAAGCGAAAGTGGAATGGCAAGGGCGAATGTTTCTATTGTGAAAAACTGGGACACTTTAAGAGGGAGAGCCCCAAATTGAAGAGGGAGGAGCAAGTAGTGCCTCTCGTGATCTTTGATGAAGAAGAGAATATTCTGGGGTTCTTCCTTCTTAAGCCCAGCAGGGAACCCCTGATAAACTTAAAGGTTGGGGACTTCAGAGAGGACATAGTCTTCCTTGTGGACACAGGGACTCAAAGATCTTCCCTGGCCCTCTTGCCAAAAGGAATGAAATTAAGTGAAGATATATTGAAGGTCTCTGGAGTTAAGGGAGAAAATTTCTGGGTCCTGATTTTTGAGGAGGTGAATGTAGAATGAGAAAATAAGAAAGATAAAGCTAGATTCTTGTATATGCTTGAAGCAGGAACTAACCTCCTGGGAAGAGACTTAATTATTAAATTTAAATTGGAGATTAGAGTATTAAATGAGCAGTTAAGAGTTCAAATGCATGGGTTGACTACCAAAGAAAATATAGAAATCAACCCTGAAGTATGGGTCAGGGAAGGTAATAGTGGAGGGCTGAGAATAGAACCCCTAAAATTGCACTAAAGGACCCCTAGGTGATGGCATGCACCAGACAGTACCTCACTTCAATGGAGGAAAGAAGGATTACAACCAGCTTCCCTAGAGGAGGCTGAAACTAAAATGTTAACTCTGATTCCTGAAGTCAAATCCCCAAGATCAGCCCCCATCTTCAGTGAAAAGGAGGAAGGTGAGCAAGCCAAAATCGGAGCCATTAAAACAGAAGAGGGATGGTGGGTGCTTCCTGATGGGAGGAAGATGCTTAACAAAGAAATAACTAGAGAAATATTGGGAATACTTCACAAAGGAAGTCACTGGAGAACCCAGGCTATGTGTGATGCTTTTCTAAAAACCTTCAGGTGTATAGGGTTGTATACAGTGGCCAAACAAATCACTGAAAGATGTGTGATATGTCAAAAGGTCAATAGAAAGGTGATGAGAAAGTCTATACCTGGGGGAAGAGAATTAAGCCTAAAACCATTCCACAGCATTCAAGTGCATTATACAGAGATGCCTCCAGGAGGGAGACTGAAGTACTTGCTGGTTACAGTAGATCATCTCACCGAGTGGGATGAAGCTTACCCTTTGAAATGCACCACGACTTCAGGGAAGAGCAAAGTAATTTTGGAACAAGTGATTCCTAGGTTTAGATTAGTAGAAAGAATAGATTCAGATTATAGGACCCACTTCACATTACGGGTTCTACAAAATATTATGTCTAGCCTAAGATATACGTTGGGAATTCCATACTCCTTGGCACCCTCCCTCCTTGGGAAAGGTAGAGAGAATGAATCAGACCCTAAAAAAACCACAATCGAAATTGGGTATAGAAACCAGACTGCCTTGGACTAAATGTTTACCTATAGCTCTGTTGAGAATAAGGACCACCCCTAGGAAGGATATAGGAGTGTCTCCTTATGAAATGTTATATGGAATGCCATGTTTGCATAGAGGGGGTGAACTCCCCACTTTTGAAAGACAGGTTCTTACGGGATTATACTCCGGCAGTGTCATCCTTCCTTTCAGGACTCCGCCACAAAGGTCTGCTGGCATAAACCCCACAGCTCGAGTTTGTTGTTCATCCCTTCAAATCTGGTGACCGGGTACTCATAAAGACTTAGAGAAAGAAGAAATTACGCCCTAACTGGGATAGACCCTATCAGATACAGCTAACCACAGAGACTGCTGTGAGAACCACTGACAGAGGCTGGACTCATTATACCAAGGTGAAAGGACCAGTGGAGGAACCTCGAGTATGGAGAGTTGCATCAGCTAATCCGTCAGCCCGAAAGGTTACTCTTTGGAAAGGGACTTGATGACAGATGACTCCCGAAGACTGTCAGCAGTGGGTGATGGGAATTTGTCTCTGTTTACCTTTTGTTATTGGGGGAATAGTCTTACTGTGTGAACACATTTACAAGTGTGGGAAAGATTTGCAGGAATAATGCATGCCTCTTCTACAATTCTCCTAGCCAGTCTGGTAGTACTTGGATATGCAGCCTCAATACCCGCTCCATGGGGAGAGGAGAATAAGTAGTGTGACCAATTGCTGGATTTATGGTGGTCCACAACAGCTTGAGAAATGGTCCTAGGTACCAGTGCCTCTGAGTCAGGCCTGGACTCTCAGTAACCAATCAGAGGTACACAATGGCACGGGGTTTTGGTCCAACTAGGAAAGACACCAGTGGCATTTGACAGAGTTAGTTCAGGGCAAGTATTGCTTGAACCAGACAGGGCAAGGAAATTATTTAGGAGAGAGTGAATGTGAGTGGACTTACACAAGGAAGCAGGGCCTACGTACTCAAGATTGTACAATCTATGGAGAAAAATGGAATAAGACACATCCACAGTGTAGTGATGGTACCTGGATTCCATGTCAGGATTCACAAATTGAGAGACTTCAAAAGGGTAATTGTGATTATGAGCTGATGTTGGGTTGGATGGATAAAACACAGACTTACAAGGGAGATGTTGCAATAGCTACTTGCAAAAAGTATAACCAAAAGAATTTCACTAATCGTTTCTTCTATAGCTAGGGGTGGTCTAATGGAACAACTTCTGGAATCTATTTTGACCAATTCTGGAGTAAGCTCTAATGAGCCATCCATAGATTCTTGTCAGTGGAAAGAAAAGCAACAACTCTGGAAATGCACTTACTATAGTAACAAAACTATGGCTTACAAGGGAGGACCCCTTGGAGACAAAGATGAGCAGTATTATCCATTTACTGGAAATAGAGACACTATATTTTTAAAAGAACGATCAGCCCTGAAGGGACATTACTGGATATGTGGATTAACAGCATATACCCACTTACCCAAAGACTGGTCAGGGAACTGTTATACTGGACCAGTCAGACCTACATACTTCCTCCCTGGACTGGGAGGCAGTCATCTGGGAATATGATTATATGATGATCTGAACCAAGATAAAAGGAACATTGATACTCCATTAACTAGTACTGGTGATGCTAATGCTTGGGGAGATACTTGGCCCCCAGAGAGAATAGTTCAGACTTATGGGCCAGCCACCTGGGCACAAGATGGGAGTTGGGGTTACAGGACTCCAATTTACATACTGAACAGGTTCATAAGACTTCAGGTAGTAGTAGAGATCATTACCAACCAAACCACCAAAGCTTTAGACCTGTTAGCTGATCAGGCCACTCAAACAAGAGAAGCAGTCATTCAGCACCTGTTAGTGTTAGACTATTTGTGGCAGAAGAAGGAGGAGTGTGTGGCAAACTGAACCTGTCAAACTGTGGCATAAGGATTGATGATAATGGAGAAGTGGTAAAAGAAATAACTAAGGATATTAGAAAACCAGCCCATGTCCCTGTTCAAACCTGGACAAGTCCCTTTGGCACATCCTGGATGGGTTGGCTCACTGGATCTTGGTGGAAACAATTGTTGGGAGTTATGTTGCTAGCCTTGAGTGGAGTAATCCTGCTACCTATGTGTCTCCCTTGTATTATTCAGTTAATAACTCGAATAGTGCAGGAACCCATCAACAAGATAGGGCAGATACTTGTATCCAACAATGGAGGGGTGAAGATTTTAATAGAGAAGACTAACGATTCTCCTAGTGATGAGGAATGTGAATTGATGTTGACGCGGTTGGCGGCTTGAGTGAGGGACAGCTGAAGGGGTGGGGAATCCAAATCCTTATTGAAAGAAAATGGGGGAATTGCGAGAAATGCTAACAGTTTGGTTCCCACAGACTCTATAGGAACACAGGACGTGTAAAAATGTGCAAACAGGATGGGGGGAGATTGGTTTATTGGTTTACAGAGATTTTATAGGAGCATAGGACATGCAGGAATGTGCAAAATAGGATAAAAGGAGGAGTGGGATAACGTTGGGGGTTAAAGTCAAATAATCCTGTATAACTGCTTGTTCTGCTTCTGTGTTGGTGTGTGTGGGGGTCCTGTGAGGGAACATACATACCCACTTCTCGTGATGATCGACAAAAAGGTATCTCTTCTTTCACTCCACAAAGTGTGATTTCGTTATTACCCAGCTAACTCTTTTTTTTGGGGGGGGGGGACTAGGCAATGGGGTTGAGTGACTTGCCCAGGGTCACACAGCTAGTAAGTGTCAAGTGTCTGAGATGGGATTTGGACTCAGTCCTCCTGACTCCAGGGCTGGTTCTCTATCCACTGCACCATCTAGCTGCCCCACCCAGCTAACTCTTGTTTGAGGAATTCAGCAAGCCCAGTCTCTGGCTGAACTCTGAATTGAGTCTGGGGTCTTTATAACATCATCCCACTGCCAAATCAATAAACTTCAGTGGTTTCCTCTCACCCCCAATATCAAATATAAAATGCTCTACTTGGCATTCAAAACCCTTCACAATCTAGCCACCCACTATGTTTCCAGTTTTCTTATACCTTAGTCCCCCCATGTACTCTGTGATCCAGTGACATCAGATTTCTGACTGTTCCTCACACTAGACCTTCCTCTTGACTTTATACATTTTCATTGGTTGGTCCCCATGCCTGAATTCTCTCCTTCCTCACTCTGCCTCTTGCCTTCTCTGGCTTCCTTCAAGTCCCAGCTAAAATTCCACCTTCTACAGGAAGCCTTTTCTAATTCCCCTTCATGCTAATACCTTCCCTTGGTTATCTCCAATTTATCTCATCTACAACTTGTTTGTACATGTTATCTCCCCTTTATACTGTGAAGTTCTTAAGAGGAAACTGTCTTTGGCCTGTCTTTTTATCCCCAGGAGGAAAGAGTGGGGCTGATGGTTTTACATAGCTCGCTTCAGCCCAATTCACTGACGAGTCAAGACATTTAGACTTGTTAGCTGATCAGGCCACTCAGACAAGAGCAGTAGTCATTCAGCACCTGTTAGTGTTAGACTATTTGTGGCAGAAGAAGGAGGAGTGTGTGGCAAACTGAACCTGTCAAACTGTTGCATAAGGATTGATGATAATGGAGAAGTGGTAAAAGAAATAACTAAGGATATTAGAAAACCAGCCCATGTCCCCCCCCCCCCCGCCATGACATTGGTCCTTTCTGAGAAATAAGGACAAATAACAATAACTGTTTAGCATAATGCTTGGCACATTTCTTTTCAGTAATTTTTCAGTCATATCCATCTCTTTGTGATCCCATTTGGGGTTTTCTTGGCAGCGATGCTGGAGTGATTTGCCATTGCCTTCTCCAGATCATTTCAAAGATAAGAGAATGAGACAGAGTTAAGTGACTTGGTCACACCCCTAGTAAGTGTCTGAGGCAGGATTTGAACTCAGGAAAATGAGCCTTCCTGACTCCAGGTCCAGCGCTCTATCACTTTACCACCTAGCCTGGCACATAGTAGGTGCTTAATAAAAGCTTACCCTTTGACTGGTATGCTATCCCCAGTCACTAGGCTTTTCCACAATAACCCTTTGATGTTGGTGTTATGATGCTATGTGCTTCTCTAGCGGAGGGTTCCAGGTGACACCCCCCCCCCCAAAAAAAACTTTCTGATGATCTTAGGAACATAAGAATCTGTAAAAGGAGGGCAACAGTGACATTTGGAGCTCTGAGATGGAGCTGTGGCTAGTAGCACGGAAGATTAAGGCCAGCTGTGGACCTCTGGTACTCACACTAACAATTTGTCATCTCTTCCCGCAGGATGGGAAGGTTGGGAAGTAATACTAAACTGATTTCCTAATGTGAAAAGCAAATAATGCCCATGACATGCTTACACTGCAATTAGTCTTGTTTAAAAGGCAGAAGATTCCCTCTGGGCAAGAAGCCTGTGACCTTCAATTCCTTAGAGAAGTGAAAGTTTGCAGAAGGAAGGAAGCCAGTCATTCCTGCTATCTGCACCCCATAAAAGCCAGCAGGCTGCACCAGAACTTGGCACTCCTCAGAGCACCACTGACTTACCCAGCTGCACCCTGCTCTTAGCAGAAGGCCCCTGCGATGGCAAGGATGCTGGCCCTCACCCTGCTGCTGATCTCCCTGGATGGCATCCAGACCATGAGAATCTGCTCCTTCAATGTGAGGTCCTTTGGGGAGGCGAAGAGGGAGAACTCCAAAGCTATGGATGTTATAGTAAAGGTAAGGAGCCTGACACCTCTGACTTGAAGAATAGCCTGGCGGCACTCCAGGGAAGCTCTCTGCCCCAAGAGCCAAGCTCTGTGCTAAGGAATATTAGAGAGCAGAGTTTCCAGTATAACTGCCCCAACCAAGCCTTCTGTTCATGAAGCTAGCTCCAGGAGGGGCAGTGTTGCGTAGTGAGAAGCATGCTGGAACTGAAGATAGGAGCTGCCTGGAGTTTGAATCTTGCTCCTGGGTGACCCCGGGCAAATTGTCCAACTATTCCGAACCTGTTTCCTTAGTTGCAAAATGAAGGGTTGGAGTAGTTGACCTCTTAAAGTTGCTTCCAACTCCACAGCAATGATCCTATGACCTTGGGTTCTGATCGTACTTCTGACATTTGGTCACCTTGGGCAAACTGATTAACATCTCAGAGCCTCAGTTTCCTCATCTGAAAAATGGACTTAAATACTTAGAGGGACAGCCTCAGAGAGAGCTGGCCTCAGAGCATGGATGACTTGGGTTCAGTTCTGCCCCTGACCCATACTGACTGTGTGAACCTAGGTCAATTAGCCTCTCTGCATGAAGCTGTCAACCTGCATTGGTACAAAAAGCACTTTCATTAAGAATTCCCCATACTAAGGAAATTGTAGATTGACTCATCATTGAAAGAAGGATATCTTGTTCTCTTTGGCCCCAAAGGGCAGAATAGAAAAAGAAGCAAAGACGGGTAGAAATGTATATTCAGACTTGCTATCAGTGAAAACTTCCACCGCACTGGCTGCCCCAACATGGGGTGGGTTGCCTTAGGAGCAGTGGGTTCCCCTGCACTGGACATCTTCAGGCAAAGGCTAGAGGGTCCATTGGAGCTTTTATAGGTTGGACTAGAGGACTAATGATGACCCTTCTAAATCTGAGATTCTGTGATTAAAAGTTCAATCCCAAACACCCACACAAGTCAATTGAACTGATTAGTAAATATTCACCTTTAAATTAGTTCCATCCAATTCATAGCGGCTCCTAACCATTTTCCAGGCTGTTCCTCCAGTTCCCATGAAGATTCTTTGCTGGCCCCGCCTTTCCTAGTTACTTTTCCTCTTGTTTGGATATAATTAGCTCATATGCTTTTCTTCAAATTCTGCTTTTTTTTTCTTTAAATGAGCCAGCAAATTTGGCTAAGCACTAACTGTAACTAAGATCGTCTTCTCCAAGAGTTCGGACCTATTTAATCTTGGGTTTTAGGGCAGGGTCTGGGCCGGTTATTTAGCCAATTGATATTTGTTATGGCCTGAGAGGCACAATCACAATAGGGGGAGAGAGGGAGGGACCCTATACAAGGAAAATATTTTCCTGTTTCAAAATGTGCAATCCCTGATGATGAATTCAGTAATGGTTAAGGGAGCATTGTAGGATAGGAGTAAGATTTATAGCCAGCAGGGACCTTAGACGTCATAGGTCCGACCTCCTCATTTCAGAGGAAACGAGAATTGTTGAGTAACTTGCCCAAGGTAATGAGTAGCATTGCTCCCACTTGCTTATTCAGCACCCTATAAGGTTGCTGCAGGCGGGGTTTGGGGTTTTTGTTGTTGTTGTTGTTGTTTACTTTTAAAACATTATTGATGTCTTTTTAATATCACCTTAATTTCTGAACATATTTCCCCTCGCTCTCCACTCAGTAAGTCATCCCTTGTAACAAAGAGGAAAAAAATTGACTTGACAAAATGTTCAGCAAAACTAACCAATGTGTCAGATGAGAATGATCATGCATGCAACATTTCATACCCATAATCCCTCACCTCTGTAAAGAAGGGAGGGAGGTGCATTTTCTCAACTCTTTAAGGACAATGAAATTACACAACATTCAGGTTCAGGTTTTTCCTTGTTGTTCTTTCCCTTTACATTGTTGTGGTTATTAGGTAGATTTTGTTTTCAAGAAATAGCATTTTTGTGTCCCAAGGATTGCCCTGGAGGGAGGAGCCTTGGGATGTCCCAGCTCAGTAAGCAGACCTGTCACACAGAACTCCTTTGAGAGCTGTGATTCACACATTGCCAGTTGGCTAGAAATCCAACTACACCTAATGTGTTTACTGATGACTCATGGTCTTTGCCACCCAAGCCCATTGATTGAACGAGTTTGCTTGTGTGATATGAATGAAGGAGCATGGGATGATGGCAAGAGAGATAGATGGAGAGTCTGGAGACCTGAGTGCTGACCCTATTCCTGATGCCCATTATCTATGTGACTTTGGGAAGGCTGAAGGACCACAGGATGTAGGGGTCACAGGGTGGGGGGGTCAAACCTATGTGGCCTTGGGCAAGTGACATTTTGTGGTTTAAATTAACCCCTAAATTCTGAGACCATGGGTCTAATGACCTTGTACCATACTACCTATTCTACACAAGAAAATTTCAACAAGCGCTATTATGTGCTAGGCACTGTACTAGGTGCAGGAGATATATGAATAAAATAGACCCTGCCTCAAGGAGCTTGCTTTCTACTTGGGGATGCTGAGGGAGGAGAGGAGCATAACATGAACACAGAAGAGTAGAGTACAAGGAAAATGGAGGGGGGGGAGAGCACCTATATCGGAGGCTAAGGATGGAGATCAGAGAAGGCTTCCTGACAGAATGGGCCCCTAGAGCTGAACCTTGAAGGAAGACAATGGGGGTGGGGAGGGGGAAAGAGGCCACTCATGGCATAGGAGGGGGCACACACAACTTGTGGTGTGTCACGTTGAGGGAATGGTGAGCAGTCTGGTTTAGCTGAAAGGTAAAGCTCTTCCAAGAGAGTAGCATGAAGTAGAAGTGGGAGCCAGACCATAGAGGACCATTAATGCCTGGGGAAGGGTGCAAAGTGGGTAGAGTTTGTCTTTTAGCCTATAGGCAATGGGGAGCCATGGAAGGTTTCATAGTTGCCTGGAAATACCAGGCTATGAGGAAACTGCTCCTTAGAATAATTAGAACCTGACTAGGACAGAAATATGTCCCCAAACTTCCCTGCTGGGGTTCTGATCCTGGAGGCAGCCAGGGTCCAGGGATGGGGCTGAATCAGACCATCCTATCTCCCATTATCTTCCAAATAGCTCTCCTCACCTTTGTCTCTTGGAAGCTATCATTCATGATGAGGATAACAAGAATGGCACTTTAAGATTTGCAGGGTGTTTTACATATGTCATTTCACAACAACCCTGGGACATGGGTGATATTATTATCTCCATTTTACAGATGAGGAAACTGAGGCAGACAGCGGCGAAGTGACTTAAGTGTCCAAAACAATATTTGAAGTAAGATCTCCCTGAGTCCTAGCCCAATACTCTATTCCCCAAGTCAGCTTCAAGGCTCAGATCCCATGCCACTTCCTACAGGAAGGCTTTCCTAATTCCTCCCAGTGGTCAGTGCCCTACTCCCATCTTCCAAAGTCAGGAAAGAGATTAAGGATCTAACAGGAAAAGGGAGAAGCATCACAAGGAGTGAATTTCGCTTGGGGCAAATGAGGTAAAGGTCGTGGGTTGCATCCACAGGAAGAATGTGGACCACGGGCAGTTCCCTAGTGGATAAGACCCAGAGCATGAGTCAAAGACAGCACATCCCAGCTCACTGGAGCCTTTAGCGACTTAAATCTGTGGGAGGGTGAGATTTTTGCTGTTGCTGGTTTTAAAATGAGACTCTTTTCCGGAGGCAAATAGGAGACAGCCCCAGTGAAGATATAATCCGTGTACAATGGCATTTGGAGTTTGGAAGCCTGGGGGCAGAATCCATCATCTCATACTGCTAGCTGTGGGACCATGGACAAGGAAACTAATGTCTCTGAGTCCCACCTTGTTCATCTCAAAAAAGGGAGAAGGTGAAACTTTAGTGCTCACCTCCCTTTCCCCTTCAAGTTGTTGAAAGGCTGAAACATCTTAGGACAGTTTAAAGCTTGTTCAGTCTCAATTGTGTCCAACTCCTGGTGACCCCATTTGAAGTTTTCTTGGCAAAGATAGTGAAGTGGTTTGCCGTTTCCATCTCCAGCTCATTTTACAGATGAGGAAACTGAGGCAAACAGGGTGAAGTGACTTGCCCAGGGTCACACAGCTAGTAAGTGTCTGAGGCCAGATTTGAACTCAGGATGAACTCTAGGCCCCACACTCTATTCGCTGTGCCACTTAGCCACCCATAAAAAATTATTAAATTATTAAAACTTAAAATTTCACTAATACTTTTAGGATATTGTGCATGTGATATATACATGTATACACACATACATACATGTATATATGCACTTCTGGGATAAAGCATGTATTAATATATGTATATATAATATGTATACATTTGTGTCTTTACATATATGTAGATATAGTACATTGTGTGTTTACACATGTGTATGCATGTATTGAAGCGCTTTGCAAATTTTAAACCACCGTGTAAACATCTATTATTATTATCACTATCAGAAAACCTGAAACAGGTGACCTGAAACACCGACAAAGGGAATGTGTGGTTGAACACACTCATCGATTGATATTTGTCTCCAATTGATTGGGAAATTAGTCATTCTGTCTGAAGGACAGAAATCCGTGGCACCTAAAAGATGTATGACCTGTAGCCATGCCCTCCAGACCTGGGATTTCTTCGGGATAGAGGAGCTTTCTGTCTAAAAACTCCCAGCCCACGGCACAGAAAGACGAGGCAACAATGATTCCAAGCGATGGGCAGGAGCAGCTAGGTGGCGCAGTGGATAGAGCACCGGCCCTGGAGTCAGCAGAACCTGAGTTCAAATCCGACCTCAGACACATAACACTCACCAGCTGTGTGACTCGGGGCAAGTCACTGAACCCCAATCGCCTTGCAAAAAAAAAGTGATTGGCAAAAAAAAAGTGACCAACAGATGTGTTTGGAGTGCAATTTTCTGAGCTTTGGAGAAAACCCAAAGAGAGTGTGGCCATCAGCTATAGGGAAAAGGGGGCGCTTTGTGTCTTTGATGTCACTCCTTTTATTCAGAGAAGCAACGTGGGGTCATAGATTTAGGACGGGACCAGATCATAGAACCATGGAGTCCAATCCCCTCGCTTTATAAGTGAAGAGGCTTAGCCAAGGTCAGACAGCTAAGAAGCAGAGAGGAGCATCAGTTTGAACTCAGGTCTTTACATATTGCCACCAGATTAACTTTTTCAAAAATGTTGCCAAGTACTTGTCACTTCTTTGGTCAGAAACATTCAGTGGTTCCACGTTGCCTTAAGGCAATGTGACATAGTAGATAGAGAGCTGACCTCAGTCAGAAGGGCCTGGGTTCAAGTCTAGCTTCTGACACATCCTTGTTTCTTAACCTCCCAGTCATCTAAGCAGATGGTATCAAATTCTAATAGAAACTCAACTGTACCCAAGGATCCCCAGGGAGGAGGATGAACATTGACTCAGTTTTAAAATATAATCTTATTTTGTTTTATTGTATTTTTATTTATTTTGTTAAATATTTCCCAATTACACTTGAACCTGGTTTGGGCTGGACTGCCATGTAATCAAATCTTTAAGACTAGACGTTTCAGAGAAGGTACCCACGTACCTCACCAGGGAGGTCTTGAAGCTTATCCCTGCCTTATTCACAAAATCGCAGTACTTCAGACTTGGTAGGGGCTCTCACATGGCTGTGCCCACCGCTTTATCCGCTGTCACTTGCTGGGCTCTCCGGGGTGAATAAGCGGCTCTCCAGACTCGATTTCCCCTTGTTGCCATGACCTCGCTAAGAAATGCTGAATGCGCTCCCTTTGATGGCCTGTTTATCTTTTGTCACAGATCATCAAACGCTGTGACATCGTGCTCCTGATGGAAATCAAGGACTCCCGCAACACCATTTGTCCCACCTTGATGAAAAGGCTGAATGGGTAAGAAAAACAAGTCCTTGGGGCCCCCTTTCATGCAAACAGACAATGGCAAAAGAGAACTGAAACTGGAAAGGAGGGCAGGGACAGAAACCCTGCCCAGCTGAAACATCTGGCCACATCTGCTCACATTCCCTAGGGCGAGTATGTCCCAAGGAAAGACCTTTGGGGCAGGATGAATATGCAAAGGTTATGATCACAAAATTGAAAACAAGGAAACAGATAAGAGACTGGAAAGAGAAAAACAAAGGAAGGAAAGATATAAAAAGCCCACTGGATGAAATCTCCTGTTGACTGGACAGCTCACTAGTTGTGTGGCTTTGAGCAAGCCACCTAGCTTCTCAAGGACTCAGTTTCCACATTTGCAAAATGAGACTAGATGGGCTTCAGCAATAACATTCATAGTATGACTCTGTGATTCTTAGGAGGAGGAAGGAAGGCCTGAGAATGGTAAATTTGCCTTTTTGGCCCAAAGTCAAGGACCTTCCAGAGAACCTGCCAGCATCCTCAGCTTTCACCCGCTTCCTCCCTCCTGTGCAACAGATCAGTCCTCAGGGGCAAAAGGGAGGGGCAGTGCACTGCTGGGTGACTCAGTTCTGCCTCATGGCATCAGACATTTCGAACTCAAAGGGCGCTGAGACGTCTAGTCTAACATGCCTCCCCCATTTTACAAATGAGGAAACTGAGGCTCAGAGAATGGAAAGGACCCAAGGTTCCACAGACAGGATCAGAGATGTAAAGGCACAGAGGGACCCTAGGGATCTAGTAGCCCATCCCTTTTATTTTACCGATAAGGAAACTGAGAAGTGGAATGATTTGCCCACAGTTAGTGAGTAGCTAGACAGAGATTTTTAAGTCAGGTCCTCCACTATATCACAGCTGCCTCCTGTGGCTTCCATTCTCCCCTAGATCTCCTAATTGGGAAATGTTTCCCATTCTCGACTTGATAGAGGTCCAAAGATGCTGGACACATGTTGTCACAAGTACATTACAGTATCCCTTTTAAAGAAATTGGATTAATGAGTCATTTGCATGTAAATCATAGAAATAGGGATGGGCTATCCTAGCTATTCAAAACAAGCCTAGCCTTACATAAACAGGAAGTTGGAGTTCAATTTATTATGACCTAACCCAGCCAAGTTCTGGATTTGGCTTTAAAAAACAAAATAAAACAAAAAAAAAAAAAACCCCAAAACTCTGGGTTCTGCATAGACTGCAAAAGGGCCCAAAAGTTCCCCAAAATGGAACTCCAAAGCTATCCAAAACTCCAGGCTCTACACACACAGAGAGGGGGACAGCTGAGCTGGGAAGCTGCACCCTGCTGTGGCCTTCCTAGGACAGAATCTTTCATTTCTTGAGCTCTTGATTGAGGGTGGGGGTAGAAAATAGTCATTTTAACCTGGATTCCTACAACTTCGGGGAGTTTCCAGCATGCATTTGGCAAATGTGAACAAAACAAAAATTTCACCGGATAATAGTTAGAGGTAGCTAAGGGGATGGAGAGAAGACAGATGAAGCCCAGAAGAAAGAAGGCGAGTTTCCACTGAAAAAGTCTAAAATGGTAATTATTTTAAGGGATTCGCACAGAACTACAGAATCCCAGAATTGGAAGGAACCTCAGAAAGGTCAAACAACAACAACAGTAGCTAATTTTTTTTTTTTTGCTTTTTGGTGAGGCAGTTGGGGTTAAGTGACTTGCCCAGGGTCACACAGCTTGTAAGTGTTATGTGTCTGAGGCCAGATTTGAGCTCAGGTCCTCTATCCACTGCGCCACTCAGCAGCTCCCAGAATAGCTAACATTTTTATAGTACCTCAATTAAGGCTTGTAAAATTCTTTACACTTATTTTCTAAATATGGAGGATAATAACAAGAATCTCCTTCACAATGTATCTGATAATTGATCATCCGATCTGTGCTGAAAGACTTCCAGTGAAGAGGAACCCGCCACCTCAGAGGTCACCCAGAGCATTTGGGGGTAGTTCAGGGAGGGAGCTTTCCCTGACGTCAAGCTTAAGTCTCTCTTCCATGTGGCAGAGACTCAAACTCTTCATAGCATTGTAGACTTAGCGGTTGGAAGGGGCCTCAGGGGACACCCCATCCAGTCCCGCCATTGGATAAACGAGATAAGTGATAGCTTTCACGTCCTCACGGAGTCTCCCCGACA
This sequence comes from Vombatus ursinus, assembly GCF_900497805.2. Classification (NCBI taxonomy): domain Eukaryota; kingdom Metazoa; phylum Chordata; class Mammalia; order Diprotodontia; family Vombatidae; genus Vombatus; species Vombatus ursinus. The sequence continues at coordinate 3,387,571 of NW_020954551.1, read as the reverse complement.
CCAAACGTTTCCAGTTCCTTCATCGATGCTCATGTGGAATGTTCACAAGACCTTCCACCATATTGGTTGGCCTTGCCTGGACACTTCCAGCCAATTGATATCCTTCCTTAAATGTGACACCCAAGGTTGAACCCAATGCTCCAGATGACGCCTGACCAGGGCAGTCTGGGATCTTTTGGGGAAAGTGTTGCATTACTGAATTGCTAGACATGTCAGTTTCTGTTGTGTGGATTATTTTGTTTTTTTAAATTTTAATTCTTTTTGTTACATTTCAAGTTCTGAACTATCTCCTTCCCTCCCTCCCCACCCTGCACTAGAGAAGGCTACCATTTGACACAGATAGATATAAATACACACGTATACACATACATACACATTTATACCTATATATGTATATATATATACATACACACGCACATATACTATGCATACTTCTATATATCAGTTCTTTCTCTGGAGGTAGATAGAATCTTTCTTCATAGGTCCTTTGTAGTTGATTCAAATATTTGTAATAATCAGAATAGCTTAGTCCTTCACAGTTACTCTTTGAACAATGTTGCTGTTACTGTATACAATGTTGTATTGGTTCTACTCATTGCACTTTTCATTATTTCATTAAACTCTTTCCATGTTTTTCTAAAACCATCCTGCTCCTCATTTCTTACAGCATAGTAGTATTCCATCACAATCAGATGCCACATTTTTTTCAGCCATTCCCCAACTGATGGGCATTCCCATAATTTCCAGTCCTTGCCACCCTAAAGAAATCTGCTATAAATATTTTAGAACATATAGGTTCTTTTCCTTTTTCCCTGATCACCTTGGGAAACAGACCTAATAGTGGTATTGCTGGGTCAAAGGGCATACACAACTTTATAACTCTTTGGACATAATTCCACATATATTACTTTCTTTTTTTAATAATTTTGTTTTTCCCCAGTTAACATGTAAAGACAATTATTAACATTCATTTAAAAAAATTTTTGAGTTTCAAATTTTCGCTCTCCCCTCCCCCTTCCCTGAGTTAGTAAGCGTTTAATAAAGGTTATCGTATTATTGCTTTCAAAGAGTGGATAGAATACCAGGCCTAGAATCAGGAAGACCTGGGTTTGAATTCTGCCTCTGTTAGTAATCAGAAGATTTAACTACCTTGCTCCTCAGTTTCTGTAAATGTACAATGGGAATAATAACACCTGTGGTATCTAACTCAAGGATCATGGCTCTATTGCTACGTGAGCCTCTATGTGTACTCGTTATGCTCCCCATTATAATGTAAGCATCTTTTAGGGATATTTCATTCTCGAGCACCAAGCAGAGTGCTTGACACATTGTTGTTTGGTTGTTTTTCAGTCGTGTCTGATTCTTTGTGACCTCATTTGGGGTTTTCCTGCAAAGATACTGGAGCCATTTGCCATTTCCTTCTTCAGCTCATTTTATGGATAAAGAACGGAGGCAATTAATAGGAATGTATATGTACAGCCTATATCAGATTGTGTGCCATCTTGGGGAGGGTGGTGGGAAGGAAGAGGGAGAAAAATTTTAAACTCAAAAGCATATGGAAGTGATTGTTGATAAATCAAAATAAATTAATTAAAAATGGGGGACAAAAAAGAACTGAGGCAAACACGGTCCAGGGTCACACAGCTAGTAAGTGTCTGAGGTAGGATTTGAACTCAGGTCTTCCTGACTTCAAGCTTGGCACTCTATCCACTGGACCACCTACCTGCCCCATTCGGCGTATAGGCGCTTGATAAATGACTTTTGATTGATTGTTAACTGAAAAAGATCTCAGAAACCATCCAGTCCAGGTCCTTTGTTTTACAGATGAGGAAACTGAGGTCCAGAGTATTTAAGTGATTTAGCCATAGGTTATACAGGCAATAAATATTAGACCCAGGATTTGAACCTGAGCCCCTGCAAACCTTAAAGCATTATCGGTATGTATTGCCCTTGTGATTGTGGGTCAAGATCCAGGTCGTCAGACTCAGAAATGAGAAGCTAAGGAGAGAACAAAAACACATTGTGGGTCTGTGGTCGGGAAGGGTGAGACAGATAGTAGATGAAGGATTCAAGATGGTGGAACAACGCCGACTTACAAAGCTCCTGAAAAATCTTCCTGTCTCCTAGGAAATCCCAAAGAGACACAAAAGGCTACAACTATGTAATTAGCAACCGGCTGGGAAGAAATGCCTACAAGGAACAGTATGCTTTTCTCTATAGGTAAGCACGTATTTCAGTGGTCTGGGAGGTCCAGAATGTTAATGCTTTCCTTAGTGTTAATCATCCATGTCCACCCATGCCGCCTCTTCATCCTGTGATATTCTTATCTGTGTCCTTCTGCAAACCTCTCTTTGGGACGTCCAACCCAATATGCTGAGGTACTTAGAGGACCATGGAGTCCATCAAGTTCAAGCCCCCTCACTTTACAGATGAGGAAACTGAGGCACAGGGAGGTTGTGTCATAGACGCAGTAAGTGGCAGAACCAGGATTTGAACCTAGGCCCTTTGACTCCAAATCCAAGGCCTCCATCTTTCTAGATCTATCTGTTGACGTAGTATGGCTATCAATGGACAATGCATTTGTTTCTTTGACACTAGAGTTCGGTCATAACCGATTCTTCTCATAGCCATAGCAATTCATGAAAACTATCTTTAAAGGTAGGGATGTGATCTTGGTGTACATTTGGTGAAGGCTTTACCCCCTCTGGAATCCCAGGGTTTTCCAGGTATCACAGGGACCCGAGACCTCTATGTAGGAATCCCTTCTTTTTTTATTATAAAGCCTCCTCAGAGAGGCAGCAGGATATAGTAGATAAAAAGCTGAACTCAGAAAGTCAGGAAAATATAGAGGGAAAGTCCTATCTCTGATGTTGTGGATAAATTAAAATGTTGGACGAATCATTTAAAATCATGTAACCTCTTGGTGCCCCCAGGCAAAATTTTAAGACATTTAAGTTGTAGAGAAGGTGGTGACCTGCATTAGTAAAGGGTATTTTCTATAGTAGCAGTGGAATTGCAGGTCCATTTGGTACCACTCAGGGCATCCCTCATTGCCTCTGCAAAATGAAGAATGTGGCAAAGTGACATCATGCCTGGATGTCTTATGGTATTTGGCGGATTATGTAATGGATACTATCACATAATTATTTGTCAAGGTTAACTAAGCTTTTGGATCAGCTTGGGAGTTGTATGGGCAGTTTGATTGTGACCTTTGACCTCTTGGATTCAATTTGCCATTTATTAAGGACCTAGTATGTGCAAGGCACTAAGCTAGGCATGCAGATGCAGAAAAACCGTCCCTACACTCAAGGAGCTTACCTTCTGCTGGAGTGAAATTACATATACACAAAGTCCATACTAAGAATGTGCGATATTGTACAGAGAAATTCAAAAGGGGGAGAGCATAGAGATCAGGAAAGTCCTTGTGACCTGAGCCGAACTTGGAGGGAAGCCTGGTATTCTCATGCTTTTGTTCTGCCAAGGACCGGACTGACAAAGAACTGGATGCTATTTTCTGTGGTATTCCATTTTCCTAGCTAAGATGAGAGGCAGGCACATAATTCATACTTCTTAGTGTTCTCAGACACCAGCGAAAATGGAAGTCTGACTGATGACTCTCAGAGTTAGTAGTGATTAATGATTCATTGTTAACAGTCAATCTGGTATCTGCAGTTTGATGATCAAATCATCATTTAGTAAAAGATTGAAGCCAAATCAGAAAGTTAGAGGTGCTTTTCCCCAAGAGGACATTAGACCAAAACCTTCCTGTCTTCAAAGTGACTTTTTTAAAAATGGAAGTGACTCCAACCAGACTCTTGTTTCCTTTTTACTTTATTTAGAGAGAGTGTGGTATCTGTGAAGAAAAGCTATCTCTATCACGACACCCAGAACGGAGATGAAGACGTCTTTTCCCGAGAGCCCTTTGTGATCTGGTTCTACTCACCTCGAACTGGTGAGTCACAGCTAAGAGCACCAACTTTGTTAGAAGAAGCCTCATAGGTTTAGAGGCAGGAGGGTCCTTGGAGATCAGAGTTCAACCTCTTCATTTTACAGACGAGGAAACTGAGGCTCAGAGAGAAGTGACTTGTGGAAGAGTCAGATTTTGTAGGCAGGTCCTCTGCCTCTAAATCTGGAGCTTTTTTCACTGCACCATATGTCTTCTTTTATATTCTGAAGGACTATTATCAGAGCCAGTGAATTGCCTCCCTGGCTTTTCTGATACACAAAATCCTCTGAATTGGAGAACCCCAGATCTGGGTGGGTCTGAGCAAAGATTTTTCAAATCAAGAACTTTTCTTTAATTTTATGAATGTCAAGAATGAGAGACAGCTAGGTGGTGAGGTAGATCGAAGGCTGGGCCTGGAGTCAGGAAGACTCATCCTCCTGAGTTAAAATCTGGCCTTAGACTGTGTGACCTTAGGCAAGTCACTTAAACCGATTTGCCTCAGTTTCCTCATCTGTAAAATACCGATAATAATGGCACCTACTTCTCAGAGTTATTATGAAGGTAAAGTGCTTGCAAACTTTAAAGAGCTATGTAAATGCTAGCTAGTATTATTGTTATTATATTTATTATTCCAATGAGTTTTTCTGATCTGGGTCCAGACATACTGTCAAATGTAGTCCTTTCCTATTTCAGCCGTGACTGTTAGACTTTTAAACCTATGTGGATTTTTTTTTCCTGAAAGGAAATATTAATTCTATGTTCCTATGACCTTATGATTTAGCTTGCCTAGTTTATTTTCCCAAAGATATTCTCCATTTAGTTTATTTCCTTTTTGAAAAAAGTTCTTCGTTCCTCAATTCAATTCCATTCAGCAAACATTTCTTAAATGCAAGACAAGAGACCAAAGCATGGCAGGGAGACATAAAGGCCTGGCCTTGGAGTCAAGAAGACCTAGGTTCAAACATTACCCCTGACACATATTAGCTGTGCGACGATAGTCAAGTCATTTAATGTCTTAGTACCCAGTCAACTCTTTAAGAGTCCAAGTTACAAATGGGTTGTTGATCTGCCCCAGTGGAGGGGGTTTCTGCTTCGGGAGTTCCCTTTGCCAGTATCTAGACCAAAACCAACAGAATGAACATTGACATCTGACATCGCAGGTACCTGAAGTTAAATGATTTTGCCTAATGTGAACTTTGTGGTAGAACATAATGCTTCTTTAAAATGGGAAAAACAACAACAATAACAATGATAATGATAATAATAATAATAATAACACTCACATAGTGCTTTAAAGTTAACAAAGAGAAAAGAGGAGAGAGAAAAGGGGGAAGGAATTTGCATTTCTGTTGAAAGTGTGTGGTGGATAGGTAGACCTTTACTTGATATACTTTCAACAGAAGTACAAATTCTGGATACCAACAGAAACATTTAGAGAGGGGCTTTTGTTAATTGCAAGAACAGAAAACCAAAAAACCAGAAACGTTTCATACTCTCACCCCCTCCATTTCAGGCCCAGGCCTCTTCTTGCCCTCCTGGGTGTCACCAGACTGTCCCTAATGAATGATTTGTCCCAGGTGTAAGGATAACTCATTAAGTCACTGAATTTGGGGTTAAAGGTTCAATCCTTATACGCCCTTCCCCCTGTAAAGATGGATTCCTCCCTCGTCTCCCTCATTTCATGGTCCCTTTTACTCCTCACCCACTATCATATTCTAAATCATACCATACGTCTCTGTGTATACCATCTCACTTTTTCCTCGTCCTCTACTAAATAAAACCCAAATTCTTTAGTCAGATTCAAGACCCGCCCCCGCCTGTCTCCAGAATTATGGCATAATTCAATGTTAGAGCTAGACCTGAGAGATCATCTGGCCAAATTCCCTCATTTAAAACCCCCAGAGAGAAGTAATTTGTCTGAGATCACGTGGGAAACAGTTCGCAAAACTAGGGCTTAAACCCAAATTGTATGACTTCAAATCTCCTGCTCTGTCCACCACACTCCTCCTCCCCCCCAAGTATTTATTATCCTCATTTTAGAAGTAAGGTCCCTTACTGGCTGTGTGGCTCTGTGCAAGTTACTTAACCTTTCTGAGCATCAGCCCCCTGATCTATAAAATGGGGACAGCATTAACTATAATGCCCATCTCACAGCTTTGCTGTGTTGAGATTCAAATGAAATCACAGAACTAAAGCATTTCACCTAAATGAACCATAGAAATACCAACTATTATTCCTTTGAAGATGTGTCTGGTTGGGGGAAAAACCATAGTATTCCAGTCTGTAAGGGGAACACTGTCTTCTTTTTTACTCTGTTTCTATGACCTCGACAGGGAGAACTTAACTAAGTCCCTGTTTTCTCCTGTTCTCAAGCTGTCACAGATTTTGTGATCATCCCTTTACACACAACACCTGAGACGTCTGTTCGGGAAATCGACGAGCTCTTTGATGTCTACATGGATGTAAAACGTCGATGGAAGCCTGAGGTCACTACCTTGAATGTTGAACAAGAGTTTGCATTTTATGGAGAGGCTACCCCATAAGCCACTGGAGCTTCTTGGGATGGGGAGTGACATGGTCAGACCTGTGCCTAAGGAATACCAATACGGCAGCTACATAGGGAATGGATAGTTTAAAGATATGAAGGCTTGACCTAAGGTGGCAGTCACGTGAGCAGAGAGAACGGAATGGATGCAAAGGATGTGGGGTGGAATCCACAAGATTCAGCAACTGATTTGATAGGTTGGGGCAGAGAGCATGAAGTGTTGAGAATGGCTCTGATGTTTCAAACCTGGGGGATTGAAGAGTGCTGGTGCTCTTAACAGAAACAGAGAAGTTAGGGAGACAGCTGGGGCCAGGGGGAAAGAGAATCAGTTCATTTTCTGTTCTGTGGAATGACAGAATCACGTGAGACAATGCATAAGGCTCCTTTCCCTTCTAGGGCATGTGTGAGATGATGTATGAGGCTCCTTCCCTTTCTGTGATCACAGGCAACCTCTCTGGGCCCCTTTTGTTAGGAGATGGGAAAGTAACAGGAGGATGTGAAAATCGGAAGAATTAATGATGAGGTGGGCAGAAGAGAAAGAAAGCGGAAGAGAAGGTGGGGGTGATCAGGAAGAGGAGGAAAGGGAAATTTTAAATTCTGTAGAGTACAGACGAAAGGCCATCTTCAATGGTTCTCACCAACCTTGAGGGGAACAATATGGCCAAGGCCAGGGTCTAAGGTTCCTTAGAAATCCTGGACAGGTGGCATAAGTGGAGCTCAAAGAAAAACAGAACAAAGTTTACTTAAGTCTGAGGCAAGATTTCCCACTTGACAGCTTGGTAAGGAAAAGAATTCTCCCCTGAAGCTATGAGAGAAGGAAATGCCCTGATACCCAAGCTTTCCTGCTACATACTATCTGTAAGAGAAAACTCCCCTTGAAATGGCAGAGAGAAAGAGTCCCCATACTGGTAGGCATAATATTCCTGCTTGAAAGTAGAAAACACTCATGCCTCACACATAATTACAACAAATACGTGTATGTTCCTGGGCAAAGATTTGTCAGAGTTGTGTTGGCATTGTGTAGACCTTGGTGACACTGCATGAATATGGATGGCATTGTGTAGCTCTAGGTGGTATCTTGTAGATTAGGTGGCATTTTGCAGACTTGGGTGGCACCGTGGAGATTTGGGTGGCATTATGTAAATGTGGATGATGTGGAATAGCCAGGATTGTATAGTTTATAGGCATTGTGGAGAGGTAGGCGATATCTTACATGGGTGGCATCATGCAGCAGTGGGTGACATTGTATAGAGATGGGTAGCATTATATACATGTAGGAATTACATAGCTTTGTGTAGACATGGTGTCATGCGAACACAACTGATATTGTATAGGTATAGGCACAGTGTAGACATGGGTGGCATTGTGTAGATGGCAGTAGTATTGTATAGATATAAGTGGCATTGTGGTATAGAGGAGGATGACATTGTGTAGAGATAGGTGACATTTTATAGACTTAATAATAGCTAATATTTATATAGTGCTTACCATGTGCCAGGCACTGTGCTAAGCACTTTACAATTATCATATCATTTGATCCTCAGAAAAAGCCTGGGAGGTGGGTGCTATTCTTGTCTCCTTTTTACAAAGGGAGAAACCGAGGCTCTGCGAAGTCCTAACTCTTAGTCCAAAGATTGACCCACTATGCCATGCAGCTTTCCATGGGTGTCTCTCATGTCCGTTTGTGTCAACCACAATTCTGTGCTCCTTGACTACCAGTCATAAAGCACCTCAAGAAGAACAATGGTGTGAAACAGATGGGCTTTGGTTTCAAGGAGTAGCTTGGGATGATTGAAAGTGCCAGACAACTTTCTGTAAACAATCTAGACCATTCTCTCCTGCCTGTTCCCTATTCAATTCTCGAGTCAGTTTTGGACATAAGATCACACACTAGAGCTGGAAGTGACCTTATCCAGCCCTTCATTTGACAATTGACGAAACTGAGGCCCAAATGACTTGCCCAGAATAGCACAGATAGTGTCTGAAGTGTAATTCGAACTCAGGATCTCTGATCTCTAACCCAGCACTCTTTTCTCAGTACCACAGTGCCTTGTCAAAACCAGGACTTGTGGAGACCTTTCATCCTAAATATAGAATCCTCTTCTTGTTTATTTTTATGTTTTAAAGAAAGGGGAATAGAGCTAATTTCTGTTGAGTTTGAGGGATCACAAAGCTTCAGTTTTGCTGTTGTGGATTATAATCAAAAACATCTGTAAAGTCTTTATACTTCTTGACTCAAGTCTATGTCTTTTAGAACTTCATCTTCATGGGAGACTTCAATGCTGGCTGTAGTTACATCCCAAAGAAGTCCTGGAAGGAAATCCGACTTCGGATGGACCCCAAGTTTGTCTGGCTGATTGGTGATAATGTGGATACGACAGTAAAGGGAAGCACAAAGTGTGCTTATGATAGGTAAGAGGCTCCCCTCCCCCCTCCCACTCCAGCCTAAAACCCTCACAATTCCTGCTGACTGCAACTCCCCAATGGCCAACTCATTTCTGGGAGGAAATCAGAGGGGACACAGCTGAGGGTTTTGTGAGAAAATCTAATAGCCAACTAAGCAGTAAAGGCATCCAGATGAAACATCAGCTATCCCAGGAACCTGAGTCAGCACTGCGATTCATCCCAGCAAACTCAACAATCTTCCTTCTGTGAGATTCCATTCTGTTCCATTTAGTGCTGAGAAGAGTTCTGCCATTATTCTGTGTCTCTTAAATGACTATCTTCTTAGAGAGACTCTTGCTTAGCAATCTGACCCCTTCTTGACTTCCCTTATCCTCTCTGTTCAGCTGACATCTACATCTATTAGGGCAACATTAAACAAGAGTCTGGGTGGGATAGTGGGAAGAGCACAGGGTGGGGGTCAGAGAACCTGGAAAAGAATCCCAGATCTCCTACGTCTGGGACTCTGGACCAATCCCTTGCCTCAGTTTCCTTATCTGTAAAATGTGAGGGCTGATCAAGGTGTTCTCTAAGGTCTTTTCCGTGTCTAAATCTATGATCCTTTGAGCCCAGATCTGAGTGTCATCGCTAAGAAATGAGACGTGACGAGAAGTATCCCTAGGGTGGGTAGTTCCTTCTGCTTTAAAGAGGGTCAAAGGGCCCAATTTAGATACAGGGCAGTGTTCCAGACTTAAAAACAGTCTGAGGCATTGCGTAAGGAATATTAAATACTTCTTTGTTCATTGTGGTTTGTACACTTTACGTCCTGTTTGTTTGTTATCAAAGTGCACAGAAGTCTTTGAGACCTTACTTTTCTCTCTGGCCCCTCCCCTATCCCAGCTGCTTGGTTGGTATAGCTTGGGAAAACCATTTGTTGGGCTGCACATGTCCTCATTCCTCATTCATTCATTCATTCATTCATTCATCATGCATTTGCCAGACTCTATGACATTAGAATGTAAATTCCTAGAAAGGAAAGATCTCCTCATTTGCCTGGATTTGCATATTCAGCTTTTGGCATACTTGGCACACAGTAAGTTCTTAATAAATGCTTTATCTATTGATCAGTCTATCATTATCTATCTCTGCTATGCACTGGATATGCAAAGATAACAACAAAATAGTCCCTACCCTCAAGGAGCTTACAATCTACTGGGTTTTAATCTCATAGAGAGATTTTTCCCCCCACTATCTTGATTTTGATCCCACATCTTGCATTCTATAAATACCTTTTTAAGCCCCAATGTACATTTGATGACCTTGCTAAGAGAGACCTTGCTAATTTCCATTGTATCCATAATCAGCTTTTGCTGAGACTATTGGGAGCAGGGACTCCTTAGATCTTTAGGCTTTGGACATAAATCCCCTGAAGCTGAACCCCGCAAAACAAAGACATGGTTTTGTTCTAGCAAATAGGGCATTTAGTGAGGACTTTGAAGTAAAATGACTGTCAGGAATATTTATCTTGGTAACAAACATACAGATCCCATATGAATTAAACTATCAGAGCCTTGGAGTATCAGCTGAAATTCTTATCTCAGCAATGACACTATAAATTTTCCCCAAAATGACTTCTATGGAATGAAAAGAGTCTTAAATAACAATCCTAAACACACAAAGCCATTGCTCTGAGAAAGAGAAGTATAATCAGTATTTGACCGAGACCCACTGGGACCTACTATTCAGTTTTCCTAACTCTTAGCAGAGAAAGGGAGAGGGAAAGAAAGAGTGAAAAAAGAAAGAGAGACAGAGATAGAATGCAAAGCCAGGCCTCCTCAACTTAATTCCATTTTGGAGCAGAACCAGAACAGAGTGTAAAACTGGACCATTCCATCACTCATGGCCACCCAGAAGGGAAAAGACCCTAAATACAGGCCAGAAACTACTCTTTTCTTAGCCACCAGAAGACAAAGGAAAGTCAAGGTAGAGATGGATGCACCAGGAAGCTGCTGTCTTAGCACCTACCAGAAGGGAAGAAAAAGGAAAAGCAGGCTCCTAATGACCTGACCAAAGCTTACTACTCCCTGTCCAAGCAGACTATCTGCTCCTGGTCACACAGCAGCTTGCTAGGGCCCGAGGGCTCCTCGCTGTCCTCCAGGGATATACCTTAAGGGGAAGGCTACACCTGGCCTCCATTTGAAGCTCTTCCAGCCAAAAGGTCACAGGAGCATAGATGTAAGAGGCCACGTGGTCCAACCCTCTCATTTTACAGAGGACAAGCCTTTAGCCCAGCGAGATTCATTGACATTCCCAAAAGTCACATAGGTATTGACAGAAGCAGGATTGCAATCTAGGTCCTCTAATGCCAAAGCCAGTGTTTTTTCTGCTGCCTCTCTGAATCAGTTTGGGACCTTTTAAATAGAGAGGATCTGCTCCCATTTATGAGCAGAAAACTATCATCTCTCAATCTAGTCCATATGACTTATCAGGGATTTAAGGAAAGGTCCTTTCCCATATTTGAACAGAAAGCCACCTCCTCTAGTCATTTCACTGGGGACCACCTGTCCTGGCAGGAGGAAAAATCATTCTAATAGCTACAAGGCATCAGTTGTTAAGGGCAGCTAGGGAGCTCAGTGCATAGAGTACTGAGCCTGGAGTCAGAAAGACTCACTGGCCTAGCTGTGTGACCTTGGGCACACCTGGTTTGCCTCAGTTTCCTCATCTGTAAAATGAGCTGAAGAAGGAAATGGCAAACCACTCCAATGCCAAGAAAACCCCAAATGGGTCACAAAGAGTCAGACATGACTGAAAAATGACTGAACAACATTGTTAATTATGCCATAGCCAAGTTTGGGGCAGGATCATCAAAGCCATCTTAAAACAGTATTTAGAGTTCATCTTTCGGTAGGAAGTCTAGGTTTCTTTAGGGACCCTCACTGCCTTCACATCAGCAGGCCAGTTCACAGAAATACGAATCCCAGAGCATCAAAATCCCCCAGGTCCCATGGTCTTCTTCATGCCAGGAGGTTTGCCCCGATCTGCTAAGTTTGTAGCTTTGCACATTTGCAAAGAGCCCACTCTCATTTCTCTTGTTTTGAGGTTTGGAACTTGTTTCTGTCTTACGAACCTCCTCGGTTCCCCTCAGGACTTTCAGGGTTGGGAATTTCCTTTGCAGAAGTTATCTCTATGGGAAACCGGCATCTGACAGTAGGGAAAAAAGAAGTCTTCCACTAGCCCCTCCAACCCTTACCAGAGCGGACAACCTAGCACTGAAGTCAGCAATTTCAAGACCAGAGATCATGGAGGATGTCTTCCCCCTTACCTATGGTTCCTCCATTAAACCCAGCCATGCTTCCATCCAGACCTACTCACAACCCTATAAATATCAAATCCAGGCCATAATCGAGAGACCGAGCAAGGCTTCACCTAATTGAGTGGTTCTTTCCTTCCTTGCCACAGGATCGTGCTCCAAGGCCAGAAGATAAACAGTTCCGTTGTTCCAGATTCAGCAGACATCTTTGATTTCCAGAAAGCCTACAGGTTGACTGAAGAGGAGGTAAATCTACCCCTTGCCTTTTCTCTAGGCTATCCTTAGTAATGTTGAATTTGTTCCCATGCAGTCTTCCCTTTGGAGGGCATTGGGGAAAGACCTGTATTTGAAGTCAGAGGATTAGGATTTCAATCCTGGATCTGGTGGTGCCTAGAACCTGTATTGTCTGGGGCAAGGCACGTCCCCTCGAAGAGCCTCCATCTTCTCATCTGTAGAACACGAGGTTGGACTAGATGGCCTCAAAAGGTCCCTTCTGCCTCTGATTGCATGATCCTCCCGTGGAATTGGGGAGCACAGCCATAGCTTGGCCCTTAGCACATTCTTTAAGACCAGTATTGGCAATAAATGTTGGCCAGGATAGGATGAGGGTCTAGTAGTCCTATAACTTGAAGAATTTCTCAAATTCTGAATTTATTTGGATCCAAATAACAAGTCAGGAAAACTCATCTTCCCAAGTTCAAATCTGGCCTCAGACACTTACCAGCTGTGTGACCCTGGGCAAGTCACTTATCCCCATTTGCCTCAGTTCCTCATCTGTAAAATGTGCTGGAGAAGGAAATGGCAAACCACTCCAGTGTCTCTGCCCAGAAAACCCCAAATGGGGTCACAAAGAGTTGGACACAATTGAAACAACTGAACAATGACAACAAATAGCAGGCTACTTTTCCTGTCCGGGCTTCAGGTCCTTCATCACTACGATAAGGGGAATGAAGTCAACGATTGATACCATTCCAGCTCTAAGAGTCTGTGACTCATTGATTGTCTTCTTTTCTTAGGCTCTCGATGTCAGCGATCACTTTCCTGTGGAATTCAAACTGCAGTCCGAGGGAAGCGTCACTAACCTCGTCAGATCAGTTGCCCCAAAAAAGAGAGGGAGAAAAAAGTCAATGCGTCCCTAGAAGCATGAGCTAATCTTTAATAACTCCCTCCTTTTCTTTTCTTTTCGTTTTAATAACAAAAACAACCCAAGCACCAACAGCTCTGGGGGCCATGGCAGCCCCCCAAACCATCAATGCCAGTTTGACCATATTCCATTGAGAGAAAAGGGCACTGGATTTGGAGCCAAAAGGACTTGGGTTAAAGTCTCAGCCCTGAGACTTTTTCCCTGTGTGACCTTGAGCAAGTCACTGGACCTCCTTGTCCCCAGTTTCCTCCTCTATAAAATGATAGAGTTGTACTAAGATGACATCTGAGATTTCTTCTAACTCTAGCTTTATGAACCTATTAATAGTGCAAAAGTGCTCATACCCTCTGATCCAGCCCACTACTTGATATGTACCCGCAAGAATGTGAAAGACAAAAACAAAAGTCCCTGATACAACAAAATATTTAAGCAGTATTTTTTATGGCTGCATATAATTGGAAAAAAGTGGGTGTCCATCAGTTGGGGAATGGTTGAACAAACTGTGGTTAGGTCAATGCAATGGAATGTTATTCAGTACAAAATGGCGGATATGATGAATTCAGAGAAATGTGGGAAGATCTGTCTGAACTAATGCAGAACGACGTAAGAAGGAGCAAAAACCAGTCTGTGACGACAGCGTCAAAGAAAAGATCTCCAAAAGGATGTCAAAATTTTGAGTAGCTGAAAAACCAATAATGGTCCTGGAGACCAGATAACAAAATATACTTACTTCTCTTGTCAGAAGTGAGAGTATTCGAGGGATGAATGGCTCCCACCTTATCAGAGCAAGTCACCATATCAGTTGTTTTTGCTTAATTGATTTTCTTTGTTCATTCAATTTAACAAGCATTTCTATGTGCCAGGCCATGTACTGTATTCTGGGGAAATTAAATCAAAATGAGGCAATCCCTACCCTATATTCAGCTCCTGTTCTTTGTCACAAGGGAGGGTTGGATTGGGATTGGGGTTGGGAATGGGGAGAGTGATCAGGAGGACTAAGGTGATAAAGGTATATCCAGCAAAGATTGTGATTTAGAAACCACAGGCATTAAATAAAACATTTTTAAACATTTAAATGCTTTAAATGATTAAAATAATACATTTTAAATAAAATATTTCTTAAAAGAATAGTGCACTTAAGCATACAGGAAATACCTAGGATGAACGAATGAATGAATGAATGCAAAGTGTTAATTAAGTACTTACTATGTGGCAATCCTGTGCTAAGTGCCTAAAATACAGATACAAGTAAGCAATACAACCCTTGCCTTCAAGACACTTACCCTCTAGTAGGGGGCAACAGCACATTCCGGGGAGAGGTGGCTGGGGAAGGCTGTTTTTGTCTGAGGAATCACAGGGATGGGGAGTGGAGTCATAGGGGAGGCAATTGTCATACTCCTTCCAAAAGCAATGAAAATATTGATTCGATAACTGTTCCCAGAACAAGAGGTGGAAAAAGGGGGCTGGGGAGAGCGCTACACATACGGTGGGATGGCAGTTGGAATGTGAAGCATGACCAACTAGGACGATGCAGTCCCAGGGTGGTGTTCCCAAAGCTGAACGGAGTGACAATAATAGTGACAATACTATAAGAGCTAATATTTACATAGCACCTATTATGTGCCAGACATTATTCTAAGTGCTTTACAAATATCATTTGAGTCTCACAGCAACTCTGCAAAATAAGAGCTATTATCACCTCCATTTTACAGATGAGGAAACTGAGGATAAGTGACTTGCCCAAGGTCACACAGTTAGTAAGTGTCTGAATTTGAACTCAGATCTTCCCGACTCAAGGCCCAGAGCTCTGTCCACTGAGTTACCAACTTCATAGTCACCCAAGGCAGTCTTAGGAAGTTCAGTGGTCCTGAGGGAGCAGGAGCAGGGTGCATGGCAAGGAGGAATCTCTATAGATTGAAAAATATTTGATATGAAGAGAATGTCAGCAGTGAGTGCTGCAGTTCTTATAACCAAGAGAAGAGAATAAAGGAGAGGTCAGCACTCTGCCAAGGGCACCACCCAGTAAGTAAGTAAGACTGGTTAGCCCAAGCAGATCACCCTTTCAGAATTGAGCGCCCTGTCTTGCTGTCTTTTCTATCTTGAACCTGGAGGTAGACTGTCTCTTTAATCAGTACTAATTATCAATACTAAATTTAATCAATACCTTCTCCAACTTTAAGTAAATCACCAACCTTAGAAGGAAATGGCCAAGGCAGGAGACCCTCCTTAAGCAAGACACATGTATGAGAGACTTTTTCAAAAGTTTTGTTGATGACCTCAGATATTTGACACTTACTAGCTGTGTGACTCTGGGCAAGTCACTTAACCCCAGCTGCCTCAGCAAAAAAAAAAAAAAAAAAAAAAGGAAACAAAAGCTTTGTTGAAATTTAGATCAATATACATAAAGGGGGTGGATATAAGTTGACTTTGTTGTAATGATAAAAAAAATCTAATCAAGTGGGTTAAATGGATCTAAGTAAGTGGATTAGTCTGATCTAACAAAATGTACTGAGAAAAGAGAAGGCAGACAAGGGTAAATGACATTACAGAAAAAGACACACAAAAAAAAAAAACAAAAAAATGGCAGAGGGAAAGAAGGGAGGGGGATGACCATTGTTTGAACCTTACTCTCATCAGATTTGACTCAAGAAGGGAATAACATAATCTGTTAGGTATAGAAATCTAACTTGCCCTATAGGCAGTAGGAGGGGAAAGGGGAAAGAAAAGGTAGGAGGGATAGAAGAGAGGGAAGAAGCAGTAAGGGTAAAGGGGAAGAAAAGGGAAAGGGCTAATAGAAGGGAGGAGGGACTGAAGAAGGCAGTGGTCAAAAGCAAAACACTAGTGAGGGAGGGAAAAGAGAAAGGAGAAAGAAAAGCATAAACAGGGAAAAAAGGATGGAGAAAAAGACACAGATAGAAATCATAACTGTGAATGTGAATGGGATGAACTCTCCCATAAAACAGAAGAGGATAGCAGAATGGATTAAAAAACATAATCCTACAATATGTTGTTTACAGGAAACACACTTGAAAAAGAGTGACACATACAGGGTAAAGGTAAAAGGCTGGAGCAGAATATATTATGCTTCAGCTGAAGTAAAAAAAGCAGGGGTAGCAATCCTGATCTCAGACAAAGCAAAAGAAAAAATAGATCTTATCAAAAGAGATAAGGAAAGAAAATACATCCTGCTAAAAGGCACCATAGAGGGGCAGCTAGGTGGTGCAGTGGATAGAGCACTGGCCTTGGATTCAGGAGGACCTGAGTTCAAATCTGGCCTCAGACACATAACACTTATTAGCTGTGTGTCCCTGGGCAAATGACTTAACCCCATTGCCTAGCCAAAAAACAAACAAACAAATAAAAGGCACCATAGACAATGAAGTAATATCATTATTAAACATATATGCACCAAATGGTATAGCATCCAAATTCTTAGAGGAGAAGTCCAGGGAGTTACAGGAAGAAATAGACAGCAAAACTATACTAGTTGGGGACCTCAACCTCCCCCTCTCTGAACTAGATAAATCTAACCATAAAATAAACAAGAAAGAAGTTAAGGAGGTGAATAGAACATCAGAAAAGTTAGGAATGATAGACCTCTGGAGAAAACTGAAAGGGGAAAGAAAGGAATATACTTTTTTCTCAGCGGTACATGGCACATACACAAAAATTGACCATGCACTAGGGCATAAAAACCTCACAATCCAATGCAGAAAGGCAGAAATATTAAAAGCATCCTTTTCAGATCATGATGCAATAAAAATTATATGTAATAAAGGGCCATGGAAAGATAGACTAAAAAATAATTGGAAACTAATCTAATCCTAAAAAAAGATTGGGTCAAACAACAAATCATAGAAACAATCAATAATTTCATTCAAGAGAATGACAATAATGAGACAACACACCAAAACTTATGGGATGCAGCAAAAGCAGTTCTTAGGGGAAGTTTTATATCTCTAAATGCTTACATAAATAAAATAGAAAAAGAGGAGATCAATGAATTGGGCATACAACTAAAAAAACTAGAAAAGAACAAATTAAAAATCCTCAATTAAACACCAAATTAGAAATATTGAAAACCAAAGGAAAAATCAATAAAATTGAAATTAAGAAAACTATTGAACTAATAAATAAAACTAAGAGCTGGTTTTATGAAAAAACCAATAAAAGAGATAAACCTTTGGTTAATTTAAGTTAGAAAAGAAAGAAGAAAACCAAATTACTAATATCAGGAATGAAAAGGGTGAAGTTACCACCAAGGAAGAGGAAATTAAAACAATAATTAGGAACTATTTTGCCCAACTATATGCCAACAAATTTGACCATCTTAGTGAAATGGATACATATTTACAAAAATATAAATTGCCCAGATTAACAGAAGAGAAAGTAAAATACTTAAATAACCCCATCTCAGAAAAAGAAATTGAACAAGCCATTGATGAACTGCCTAGGAAAAAATCTCCAGGGCCAGATGGATTTACATGCGAATTCTATCAAACATTTAAAGAACAATTAATTCCAGTACTATATAGACTGTTTGGCAAAATAGGTGAAGAAGGAGTCTTACCAAATTCTTTTTATGATACAAATATGGTGCTGATACCTAAACCAGGAAGAGTCAAAACAGAGAAAGAAAATTATAGACCAATTTCTCTAATGAATATAGAGGCGAAAATTTTAAACAAAATATTAGCAAATAGATTACAACAATTTATCACAAGAATAATACACTATGACCAGGCAGGATTTATACCAGGAATGCAGGGCTGGTTCAATATTAGGAAAACTATCAGTATAATTGAGCATATCAACACCAAAACCAACAGAAACGACATGATCATCTTGATAGATGCAGAAAAAGCTTTTGACAAAATATAATACCCATTCCTATTAAAAACACTAGAAAGCATAGGCATAAATGGAGTCTTCCTTAAAATAATAAATAGCATCTATTTAAAACCTTCAGCAAGCATAATATGTAATGGGGACAAACCAGAAGCATTTCCAATAAGATTGGGGGTGAAACAAGGATGTCCATTATCACCACTGTTATTCAACATTGTACTGGAAACGTTAGCTTTAGCAATAAGAGAAGAAAAAGAAATTGAAGGTTTTAGAATAGACAAAGAAGAAACAAAGCTATCACTCTTCACAGATGACATGATGATATACTTAGCGAATCCTAGAGAATCAAGCAAAAAACTACTTGAAATAATAAACAACTTTAGCAAAGTTGCAGGCTATAAAATAAACCCACCTAAATCATCGGCATTTCTATATATTACCAACAAAGCCCAGCAGCAAGAGATAGAAAGAGAAATTCCATTTAAACTTACTGTAGACATTATAAAATATTTAGGAGTCTACCTCCCGAAACAAACCCAGGAACTCTATGAACACAATTACAAAACACTTTTCACACAAATAAAGTCAGATCTAAATAATTGGAAAAAACATCAGTTGCTCATGGGTAGGCTGAGCTAATATAACAAAAATGACAATTCTACCTAAGCTAATTTACTTATTCAGTGCCATACCAATCAAACTACCAAAAAATTATTTTATAGAGTTAGAAAAAATAAGAAGATTCATTTGGAAGAACAAAAGGTCCAGAATATCAAGAGAACTAATGAAAAGAAATGCAGGGGAAGGTGGCCTAGCCATTCTAGATCTTAAATTTTATTATAAAGCAGCGATCCTCAAAACTGCTTGGTACTGGCTAAGAAACAGAGTGGTGGATCAGTGGAATAGGTTAAATATGCAAGACACAGTAGTCAATGACTATAGTAATCTTTTATTTGATAAACCCAAAGACCCCAGCTTCTAGGATAAAAACCCACTCTTTGAAAAAAAAAACTGCTGGGAAAACTGGAAAAGAGTGTGGAAGAAACTAGGCATAGACCAAAATCTCACACCATATACCAAAATAAAGTCAAAATGGGTACATGATTTAGATATAAAGGCTGATACTATAAGCAAACTGGGAGAACAAGGAATAGTTTACCTGTCAGATCTATGGAGAACAGAAGAATTCATGACCAAACAGGAGATAGAGAACATTAGAAAAAATAAAGTGGATAACTTTGATTACATTAAATTGAAAAGTTTTTGCACAAACAAAGCCAATGCAACTAACATTAGAAGGAAGGTAGAAAATCAGGAAAGAATTTTTACAACCAGTCTCTCTGATAAGGGCCTCACTTCTAAAATATATAGAGAATTAAGTCAAATTTATAAGAATACAAGCCATTCCCTAATTGAGAAATGGTCAAAGGATATGAAAAGATAGTTCTCAGATGAAGAAATTAAAGCCATCTATAGTCATATGAAAAAATGCTCTAAATCACTATTGACTAGAGAAATGCAAATCAAAACAACTCTGAGGTACCACATCACACCTATCAGATTGGCCAACATGACAAAACAGGAAAATGATAAATGTTGGAGAAGATGTGGGAAAATTGGAACACTAATGCATTGTTGGTGGAGTTGTGAAATGATCCAACCATTTTGGAGAACAATTTGGAACTATGCCCAAAGGGCTATAAAAATGTGCATGCCCTTTGACCCAGCAATAGCACTTCTAGGGCTAGATCCCAGAGAGATCATGCAAACAGGAAAAGGACCCACATGTACAAAAATATTCATAGCAGCTCTTTTTGTGGAGGCAAAGAATTGGAAATTGAGAGGATGCCCATCAATTGGGGAATGGCTGTGCAAGTTGTGGTATGTGTAATGGAATATTATTGTGCTATAAAAAATGATGAACAGGCTGATTTCAGAAAAACCTGGAAAGACTTGTATGGTCTGATGCTGAGTGAAGTGAGCAGAACCAAGAGAACGTTGTACACAATAACAGCCACCTTGTACGATGATTAATATCGATAAACTTAACCCTTCCTAGCAGTACAAGGATCTAAGACATTTCCAAAGGCCTTGTGATGGAAAATGCTATACACATCCAAAGAAAGAACTATGTAAGTTGAATTGCTATTTTTTTCTCTTCTGTTGAGTTTTGTTTCCTCTTTCTGATGGTTCCTCCTATTGGTTTTAATTTTTACTTACAACATCACTAATGTGAAAATATGTTTAACTGGAATGTAAATGTATAGCCTATATCAGATTGTGCGCCTTCTTAGGGAGGGTGATGGGGAGGAAGGGGGAGACAAATTTTAAACTCAAAAGCATATGGAAGTGATTATTGATAAATCAAAATAAATTAATGAAAAAAATAGAGTACCCTGTACAGAGTAGCTGTTTAATAATACCATACTTAAAGAAAAAAAAAGAAATTTAGATCAATATTCCCTTAATCTATCAGTCTGGTTACCCTGTCAAAAAAAAATTTAAGAAAGGAAATGAGGTTAGTCTATTGTGACCTGTTGTTGGGGAGGCTATGCCGGCTTTCTGTGACCATTGCTTCCCTAAGTGCTCAGAAATCATCCCTTTACTAATGTGCTTAGAATTTCTCCAGGAGTAGAGTTCAGCCTTATTGGCCTAGAGTTCACCACCTCCAGCTATTTCCCTTTTTTGGAAAATGATCATTTGTTGTCTCAATTTGGAATCCCGGAGCCTGGGTTTGATCTTAGCTCTGTCCCCTCTGTGACTTTGGACAAATCTCCATTTCCTCATTTACAAAATGGAGATCCAAATACTTGCACTGCCTACCTTACAAGATTATTGAGGGAATGGGTCATGACTCTGAAAGCATTCTAGAGTTGTGAACTCTAATTTTTTGTAAAACGAGGAGACAAAGTTGTAAAAATGAAAAATTTGGAAAGACTTGAGAACTCTGTTCAAAGCAAAGATCAACGAAGGCCAGTGATGAAGAATGCTCTCCATCTCCTGACACAGGTGATAGGCTGAGTACAACATACATTTTCAGACACGGCCAATATGGGAAGGACTCTGTATATTTGTTACAAGGGTGCTTTTCTTTTTAATTGGTGGGTGAGCTGGGAATGGGAAGAGGAAGATGTGAATGAGAAAAAAAAAGTGAATATTTGATCATTGAAAAAATACAGCTAGATGGTACAATAGATAGAGCACAGGACTTTGAGTCAAGAAGATCTGAGTTCAAATGCTGCTTCATTTAACTCTATGACAAGTCACTTAACCTGTCCCTCATCCATAAAATAGGATAATAGTAGCACCTGCTTTCTAGGGTTGTGAGGATTAAATGAGTTAACTTGTATAAAATACTTTGCAAACCTTAAAGCATTATTACAAATGCTACCTATTACTATTATTGAGAATAAAATTTGATCACAAACTTTGAGCCCTAAGGTCTCCTCAACATTTCTAAAATTCCATGGATTCTAGAGGACCATAGATTAAGAACTAGAAGGGAGCGCAGAGGTCAGCTAGCCTGACCCCTTCATTTTGCTCATGAGGAAATTGAGGCACAGAGAGTTTGTGACTTGACTAAACTTCCACAGTGAGTAAGGGATGGTTCTGGGATTCAAACCACAGTTTTCTGAGACCCCGAGCCAAGAGCTGCATGACTGGAAGTTGGTAGCGTTGTGTTTTGGGGACAGGCCTGATCTACCCAGGAATCGACCGTAGTTTTGAAGGCTATGGCGGAAAAGGCACCAGATTGAAAACCCAGGCCCATGGCCGTAGTTCTGCCCCTTAACTTAGTCAGTGTCCATCTCCCATTTCTGGATAACATCCACCAGTCAGAAGGGAACAAAGCCACATTTGCTTTCATTTTCCAGCAGCTCGACTTAACCCTTTCTGCCTCTTGGCAAGAGAGGAATTGAAATCAGCAAGAGAAAGCTGAAGACTCTTGGACAAAATCATCCCGGGATCTCAGAGCTGGAAAGAGCTCAAAGGCCACCCAGTCCAACCAGCCCTTGGACAAGAATCTCCTCGGACATCCCCAACAAGAGGCCGCAGCGTCTTTTCTTGAAAGCCTCTAGGGAGAGGAAAGCCACCATCTCCATGGGCACGACCTCCCTGGGTGGCCAAGTCCACTTTGGGCGGCTCTCAGGGCTGGGAAGTTGCTTATCTCACACTTAAAAGTGCCTCTCTCAGCTTCCACCTGCTATTCCTAGCTATGTCCACAGACACCGAGCAGAACAAAGGTAACCCTTCTACAAGAGTGCCCTTCAAAAGCATGCATCTATCAATCGCAGAATCGTGGAATCATACAGCTAGAGGTGAAAGGGTCTTCCTAGGCCATCTAGTCCAGTTTTAATTTTATTTTACAGATGAGGAAACCGAAGACCAGGCAAGGGAAGTGACTTCAAGTCAATAAACATTTACTATGTGCTAGGCACTGTGTTAAACATTGAGAATCCAAATGCAAACCAAGACGGTTGCTGCCTACAAGGAGTTTGCATTCTAATAGGGAAGACAACACAGAAAAAGAAGGGGAAGATAGGAGAAAGTATCCATATGGGGCACGGTGGAGAAAGGCATCCAGAGAGGCAGGAGTAGAGCCCAGAGGGGACTGAAGGAGCATACTTTCTTTAAAATGGAAGTTCCAAGAGGAACTGACCAATCAGAGAAACGGGTCATTGGGACAGTGGTTTTCCAGGGAAAGAAGGTCCCATCAACAAGCATTTGTTAAGATTCTACTATACAAAATACAAAAGCAAGGCCGTCCGTGCCCTCAGTCTACTTGAAGACATCTCTCCCAAGTCTTCTCGTCTCCACGAAAATAAACATTCCACAACATAGAATAATTCTGGCCATATGGGAAAGATAAATGTCATCACAGATATAGACCAGATGTCAGAAGTCCAGAGATAAAAGGGACCTCAGAGCCCATCTATTCCATTTTGTCCTCATTTTACAGATGAGGAAACAGATTCAAAAAGACAAAGGTCAGCCAGGTAGGAAGTCCAGGGTTAAGGTTAAACACCTCCTAGAGCCTCCTCCTAGAGCCAACATTCTTTCCACTGCATGCCATTGGTTTAAGACCACTATTTCTTTGTTCATAGTATTCACAGCTGGAAGCATTTTGGCACTAGAATTTAAAAACCAAACCAAGGTGGTGCTATTTTTACCCGTCTGTGATCTCCATCATTTCCCACCTTGGTCCAAACAGGGAAAATAACCCAAATTCCTTTTATTCCAGTTAGGAGAAGGAACAATGAATCATTCTTCCAGGAAGCAGATAATCCAAATTGAATTTGGGTTGGTTTGCCTTTGGTTTCACTACTATCTTATTAGTCAGGACCTCAGGATACAGTGGTTACTAGAGAAAAAGAACGGAACCCAACCCAAGAAGTGTGACTGAAGGAAAGATTCCATGTTTCCAAGAAAAATAGCCTGAGCCAGAAAACTCCAAGTGGAACAGGCCATTTTGGTGGAAAACACAGAGCTGAGTCGAGCTCCAATCATTTGCTGACATGAAGCTGGATTCTGGGTTTCCTAATGGAACTGTCCAGATGGCAAAGCCCAAACAGACTTTGACCAAATGTGCACAGCATTGCTTATTCAAAGGTCACATCCTGAAACGTTAATCAGACCATCACAATTCCATATTTCACTCTCAGGCCCTTAACAATTTCAAGTCGTAGAATTCGTATGTCCCTAATTAACAAACTCAAATCATGTTCTCAGTTAAGAAGCCATTCTCTTTCACACCATCACCAGAGGACGTATGCTGTTTCACATACTCAGCCAAATTAAAGGATTTCACCGAAACAATAGGTTGGAGATTTTTCCCCCCTTTCAATCTTCTTTAAGAAAACAAAGTGTGTAAAACCCAAGGGCCCAAGACAAACAAAGAACATATGACTAGCGCAGCCTCGAGGCGACATGTGACCCTCTAGGTCCTCTAGTGTGGCTCTTTGCCTGAATGCAAACTTCACAGAACAAATCCACTGAATAAAAGGAATTGTTCTGTAAAACTTAGACTAACTCAAAAGGCTGCACCTGAGGACCTAGAAGGCTACACGTGGCCTCAAGGCTGCAGGTTCCCACCCCTGGACTACTGGCCTTCAAATTTTTAATCTTTTCAATCTACCAACATAAAGCTTAAGTCAACAATTTTTTTCTTAAGCATCTAAGGGCACTGTGCTGGTTGCTAGAGATAAAAAGATACAAAACTATAGTCTTTGATCTCAAGGGTCCTACAATCTAATAGAAGAAATATGATATGTACTCAAATAAATATGACACAAATTTGAATATGATGGGGCATAGGAGAGATAGTCTCAAGTTAAAGGCTGGGTCTTTTAGGGTGGAACTTGAAAGAGACTGCTAATGAGCTCTTGGTTTTTAGTATCACCCTCCAGGATCAATCACTCAACTAGAATTGATCTTCTTATCTCTTGTTAAAGAGGTAACAATATAATACCCAAGCCATAGAAGTGGCCAAGGTAAGAAAGGACTATATTTCCCAGGATACCTTGGCCCAGAGCTGGAATGCTTATTGGAAGAGAACAAGGATTCCATTTCCATAGAGGTTGTGTGCTCATCAGACAGGTGCTGATTGGCAAGACAATATTTCTAGAAAGATGGAAGAGTAATTGAGATCCCTATTGGAATCTGTGACTATGCAGAGCAGAGAATGGTGTCTGAGGCAAATCACGTTGCTTGGGAACCACCCTAAAAGCTACGGAACTGCAAAACTAGACGTGGCTGTGGCAGTGACAGGGGAGATGGGGAGAGTAACAAAGGAGCAAGTAATTGGCTAGACATAGGCTCAGCCTATCTATTCACATAAGTCTTCAGTCCCAGGGACCCAACCTAGAATATGCTCTGGCTACAAAGAGAAACTGCCCAGGAGCCATGAGTGTTGAAGATACTTGAGTCTCCTTCCAATCCAGATGAGAAGAACATTCAGGAATGTGGCTACGGTTTTCTGTTGCCTTGCCATTATAACCTAGGTTTCAAACCTGGGATATTTGCCAAAGACTCTCTTCATTGGTGGGGAGGATGATGACATAACCCAGTTTGGAGTTGTGATGAATGTTTTGGAAACATTCTTTTTCTCATTCCTACTTCAGGAGAGAACATACAGAATTCTAGACATTCTTCAGAGAAAGACCCATGAAGAGATACAACAGACCTTGAAAGTCAGACATATAAAAGAAAGCAGGCTTGCCAATGTCCCTTATTTCCAACTTGCTTTCCTAGATATTTTGGAGAATTTCCCCTTGGATGAGATTGGGGACTCAGTTGATTGAGCTGAGATATCTCAGGCAGTGGAAGAACTCATTTACTCTCTCTGTTTTCTGGTATATTCTAATTTGTACAGCTTCTCTGATTTTGCTGTTTGTTCTCTGCTTGGATGTGTTTACTTGCTATTCACAATTATTTGTGATGCTCTTATGTGCAAGTAGTATTAGCTGGGAAAGAGTCGAGATAGTGTTTGTAAGCTTGGGGTCCCCTTCCACCTTTAAGGGATAGCAACCAGGAAAGCAGCTTAAACCTAGACCAACAATGTTTAGTGGGAAAGGAAGTAGACAGACATAATTCCAATATGGTACCCCTTTGTCTCAGAGGAGAACATTGAAACCAGTCTCATGGCCCTTTTTCCTGTTCCCCTCCAGGCAGGAATCAAAGTCTCGCTTCAAGAGAATGGGCAATGCTACAGAGACATCTATTCATGACTCCTCACAAGCCACATTTAGACAACTCTAGTGGCCATACAGATAACCTACATGGGTACTACAAACAACCTACACTATTGATTGTGGTCCCAGTGAAGTGTTCTAT
Source organism: Vombatus ursinus (assembly GCF_900497805.2). Taxonomy (NCBI): domain Eukaryota; kingdom Metazoa; phylum Chordata; class Mammalia; order Diprotodontia; family Vombatidae; genus Vombatus; species Vombatus ursinus. The sequence goes on along the minus strand of NW_020954551.1, from coordinate 3,361,566 downwards.
GTCTCAACGTTTGTTCTTTGCCTACATTGATTAGTGTAGGGAGCCAATTAAATTTTTAGATCTGATTTAACTTCAGAATTTTCCAGTTGTCTAGCTGGGTAGAAGCGAGGGTCAGACAGATGACATACTATTGAGCATCCCCATAGCATTTGAACTTGAACCTAGGAAGGTCCGGATCTAGCTGGATCCCAAACTTCATTGGGTTGAATTTGGGGGCTTGGGTTGGGGGTGGGAATGAAGGAGATACTAAATCCCTACTTCGTACTCAGCCCTGTACTTGTTAGGATACAAAAGAAACAATCAATACGTGCCTAACATGAGCCAGCAACATTACTCTCTATGCTCAAAGAATTCAAGTCTATTATAGAGGTAAAGCTAATGTATATGAAATAATAAGAGAATAATTAAATGCTACACTGTGGGATACTGACCGCAGGCACAATAGGGAAATTCCTGAGGCTACCCTCCTTAAGTCTGCTTTCTAGGCAGCAATTGATCAGAAATGTACAAAATCATTTGAGAAATAATATGAAGAATTGGTGTTATCTGGCTGTCATTTCTGGAGATCTTCTGCACACAAGTTGGAGGGGTAGACTAGAACAAACAGGCCTGCCAAGGTAGTGAATGAATGGGCAGGCATCTTATAGAGAGGATCCTTTTTCAGATACAAGTTAGACCAGAATTCAGGAGCGAGGAACCTGCGGCCTCAAGGTCACATGAGGTCTCGAGGCCGCAGGTTCCCCACCCCTGATTTGTTCTGTGATGTTTGGATTTGGTCAAAGGGCCACACCTGAGGACTTAGAGGCCCATATATGGCCTCAAGGCCACAGATTCCCCACCCTTGGCTTTTGAGGTCCCTTCCAACTCAAAGATCCTGTGTATCTTTGATTCTGAGGACTGCATAGCTCATCTATCTGTTATTCAGCTCAACAGAAGACACAGAAGCTGGTCAAGCTGAGGAGTCAACAGCCCAGCAGAGATCAACAGTCTCCGAAGCTGATGTGGGGAACTGATCTGATAGAAGGAGGCTCTGGGAACGGCTCATAGAAAGGAAAATCCTCTACTATGTAAAGAGCTGACTGGGGAAAGTTTGTCTTGCTCTTTAGCGCCCTCTAGAGACTGTGAGAGATGAAAAACCCCTCAGAAGCTTACCTACATTGCCCTTTAATAATAATAGTTAGCATTTACTAGTGCTTTAAGGTTTACAAAACATTTTATAAATATTATGGCATTTTACCCTCAGAACAAACCTGTTGGGTAAGCTCTATCATTATCCTCATTTTACAGATGAGGAGGTAGACACAGGTTGAGACTTGCCACATAGATAGTAAGTGTCTAAGGCTGGATTTAAACTCAGGTCTTTCTGTTTCCAGGTCCAGCATTCTACAACGATTGTCCCACCTTTACAATCTTCTATTGTTTGATAAGAGGAAATCCCTCACAGCCAGGGAGCAGATCTGAATAGTTTCATAAATCCCAGGCCTAAAGAAACTGCTTTTTACTGAAAAAAGTAACATTGCCTCAACAAGCAAAGAATGCCTGGGAAATTGCAGATCCCAAGCTTACAGCTGCTCTTAACTGAGGGTAGCAGAGAAGGAGCTTTGTCCAGTTGGAGAGTGACCAGGCTAGACCAGAAATAGTTCTGCTCTGCATGCGGCACGTGGGGCAGACAATTCCCTCAAGAGACCAAGGGGATGAAGGACTGACATCCGCAGTTAGGAGCCGTTCCAGGCACCTGGCATTCATTACTCATGGTCTTCCCTGTGAAGCGTCTGTAAGTTTGTGCCCGTTCTCCCCACAGACACTGTTTGTGTGCTGACGCAGGCACACGCATGCATGTGTGGCTAGAAGAGTATGACCCAGGCGTAAGCACAGACAGTATTCCATAACTGAGTCAGCGGTGCTCTCTTGACTGATGTGTTTAAATGGTATGCACACTGGTGGGGGCTCAGGAGCTACTGTTGTGAGGAGATTTTTGTCTTCCCCTTCCCCACACTAGTGCTGTCCTTAGAACCCTAAGAGTAAGTTGTGGCCACGCCTCTGAGAAACACCTTCACCTACCAGGGTCAGTGTAGGCCGGGTGAGCCAGGAAGAGATTATAAGGGGCAAAGGGACTGATTGGTGCCGTGTCCATCCACACTACACTGAGAATGCAGTCCTTCCTCACCTTTGCCTCCTCGAATTCTCCTCTTCCTTCAGGGCTTAGCTCAGCGGCACCTCCTCCAGGAAGCCTCCTTGACCATCTCCCACCATTGTTAACGCTCTCTCTTCTTCCTCCGATGTTCAGAGGAGCAAAGGATCCTGGCTCTAGCACTGGAAGAGACCTTGGACCTTAACCAGGTCAATCCCCTTCAGTACAGGTGAGGAGACTGAGGCCCAGAGAGAGCGAAGGATTTGACCAAAACCCACCCAGGCGGCAAACAGCAGAAGGAGAACACAGACACCTGTCCCACTGATTCTCAACCTAGCGCACCACCTCACCTGGGAAGCAGCGTGACTTAGTGGCAAGAGCCGCGTCTGCCATCAGAGAACCGGCTTCAGATCCCTCTTCTGCCGTTCACTAGCTGTGAGACCTTGGGCAAGTCATTTCCCCTATTCACTCCTCAGGTTCCCCGTCCATAAAATAAAGGGATTGGACCAGGTTGTTTCTAAAGGCCTTTCCAGACTGAAATCTTGGGGTACCTCTGGAAGTAGGGATTTGTCACAGATATCAGAGAAGGGATTCTTTTTCAGGTATCGGTGAACTGGACACTCCTGATGTCCCTTCTACCCCTGAGATTCTGTAGTGTTCCGGGGGCACTTTGGGATACCCTCTCCCCATACCCTCACACACACACACACACACACACACACACACACACACTCTTCCTCCTTGCTCTTGGGGCATCGTGGTACAATACCTGTGACTTTGGAGTCAGAGGACCTGGGTTAGAACCCCATCTCAGACAATCACTGCCAGTGTGATCTTTAACAAGTCACTTAGGCTGTGTGGGCCTTAGTTTCCTTGTCTGTAAAATGAGGTTATTGGACTCAATGACCTCCAAGGTCCCCTTCCAGTTTTAGTTCCTTGATTCTTCTATCTTAGCCTACCATCTGGTAGCTTCTTATTTTAATTAATTATTCTTGCAAATTAGGTGCTGAGTTCTGTTTATACGTTCCTGAAGGACCTCAGACCTCAGACGCTCTCAGTGCCTTCTAAACTCACCACCCTGGGGCAAAGCTCCAGATGCCCTGTCCTAATAAATGAGGCTCTGATCCAATGGATTTGGAGAAATTAATTCCTCTGAGACAGAAGGTGAAAAAGCGAGAGGTCATTTAGCACTCACCCTACATGTTTAAAAAAAAATTTATTTAGTATTTTGTTTTTCCCCAATTACATGTAAAAACAATTTTTAACATTTGTTTTTTAAACTTTGAGTTCTAAATTCTCTCCTTTCCTCCCTCCCCATCCCCATTTCATTGAGAAGGCAAGCAATCGATATAGGTTATACATGTGTAGTCATGCACAACATTTCTATCATAGTTATGTTATGAAAGAAAACATAGACAAAAAAAACCTCAAGGAAAATAAAAAATGTGCCTCAATCTGTATTCAGATATCATCAGTTCTTTCTCTGGGGATGGATAGCATTTTTCTTCATAAGTCCTTCAGAGTTTTCTTGACCATTGTATTGCTGAGAATAGCTAAGTCATTCACAGCTCATCATCTTACTATATTGCTATTACTTTGTACACAGCCCATTTCACTTTGCATCTGCCCATGCAAGTCTTTCCAGGTTTTTCTGAGAGCATCCTGCTTATCATTTCTTATAGCACAAGAGTATTCCACTACATTCATATACCATAATTTGTTCAGCCATTCCCCAATTGATCAGCGTCCCCTCAATATCCCAATTCTTTGCCACCAGAAAAGAGCTACTATAGATACTTTGGTACATATAGGTCCCTTTCCTTTTTGTTTTTTAGCTCTTTTGTGATAACAGACCTAGTAGTGGTATTGCCAGGTCAAAGGGGACGGGTGGTTTTATAGCCCTTTGGGCAAAGTTCCAAATTGCTCTACTGAATTCACCCTAGATTTTTGAAAGGTGTATGTGTAGGCAAGGGGAGGGCCAAGCCTGGATATTATTCATTCTCCCCATCTGACATTATTGGAAGGTCAGTGTCTAACCTTTTGTGGAGATCTCTTAGAAGAGGAGTACTTAGTACTCCTATCCCAGCTAGTCTCTGTACAGTCCTGCCCAGAAACAGGATGGCCCTGTTGGTTGCTAGAGTCAGAAAGACCCGAGTTCAAATCCTGCTTCAAACACTTAGCTACGAGACTGGGCAAATCACTTTGAGCCTCAGTTTCCTCAGAGCATCTATTTCCAAGGGTGCTTGTGAGAATTAAGTGAAATGACATCTATACAGCAGCACAGAGCCTGCAGTAAGCATTATATAACATATGTAATATTTTACATGGTAAGTACTATATAAATGTCAGCTGCCATTATTATTATTATCAATAACATCCACCTCCCTGGGTTGTTGAGAGAATCATTAATTTTTGTCAAGCAATTTGCAAACCTTATACTTTATAAATGCTAGCTACTATGCCAGCCTCATTGTGTATTCACAGCACATTCATTAACACGGGGCCTGCCACATAGTAGGCACTTCATAAATGTTTATTGATTGATTATTAATTGATTATTAATTAGGCTAATATAGCGCGTCTCCTCCAGGAAGTTCTTGCTTTGTGGTCCAAACAAATGGCATTGAAGCTATGCTTCATTTTTTCCTTAATGCAAAATAATCTGCTAGCTGCCTCTTCCCTTGGCATTTCCCTTCCCTCTCCAGAAAACACAGATTCATTCACCGGGCAGTTTTCACATGAACGGTTCGGACATCACTGAAGGCTCAGGGACATTTTCCCGTTACCTGCGCCCAGAGAATTCAGAGCAAGGTTGTGTTGCAGCTGCGCCATCTAGTGGCCATACTGGGAAATGCTCTACTAAGCAAAGAGGATTCAAATTAGGCAAAGAAATGAAAACCTGCCTGGGGGCTTCCTCACATTCCCCCAGGCCAGCTGGACTGGGCCCTCAGAGCTGCACAGGGGTGCACAGAGAAGGGGCCTAGGGAGCGGAGTGGGGGAAGGGGAGTGTGCCTCTGGGTTGACCTTCAAGGCCTTTTGGCAAGGCCCTTTACTCCAGTCTCGCCCTCTGGGAATGCTTGGAAGCCCAGCTCTAGAGCTTCAGGTTCCAGCCCCAAGACTGGAAAGAGGTCAGGCCTGAGCAAATGTGGCTAGAAGTCAGCAGCCAGTGAGGCTGAGGCCGTGTGGCAGAGCTAGGGACGGGCACTGCATGGGGTGGGGAGCACCTAAAGAGAAGAAGATCAGAGGGTCAGAGGGTCTTGGAGTTAGAGCCAGAAGTGGCCTTAGAAGTTATTAAGCCCAACCCTCTTATTTTATAGATGAGGAAAGTGAGGCCAGAGAGGCTGCAGTTTGCTCAGGATCACAAAACTGGCATCTGTGATCTTCCTGATTTGAAGTCCAATACCAGTGCACAGAGCGCCAGTCCTGGAGTCTAGAAGACTCATCTTCTTGAGTTCAAATCTGGCCCCAGACGCTAACTGGGTGACGCTGGGCAAGTCACTTCACCCTGTTTGCCTCAGTTTCCTCATCTGGCAAATGAGCTGGAGAAAAAAATGGCAACCCACCCCAGTATCTCTGCCAAGAAAACCCCAGATGGGGTCACAAAAGAGTCAGACACAACTGAAATGAATGAACAACAACTCCGCCTCTCAAAACCAATAAATAATAATGATAGTAACAATAGCTACCATTTATATCGTGCTTGTATCCCATTGATCCTAGCAACAACCCTGGGAAGTAGAGGTTATTATCCTTGTCTCCATTTTGAAAGTGAGGAAACTGAGGCAGACAGAGTTTAAGTGACTTGCCTAGGGTCATAGAGCTAACATCTGAAGTAGTATTTGAACTCAGGTCTTCCTCTCTTTAAAGTCCAACGTTCTGGCCACTCTGTCATCTAGGTACCTCAGGATGAACATTTCATCTGATATCTGGGTAAAAAGCTGGCCTGATAGAGAGGGTGGGGGAGGGGTGGCACAGGGATTCCGCTCATCAACTGCCTGGAGCCACCTCACGTCCAGTCCCTGCCTCAGGCCCCTCCACCTATCTGAAGGGTTGTTGGGAAGATCAAATCAATCAGTCATCAATAAACACTAAGTGCCAGACACTGTGCTGTGAGATAATATCTGTAAAAAAAAAAGAGCTTAGCACTGCTTCTTCTCTTTCTTTTCCTTCCCCCTTCCAGCAGGATTCATGGTTACTTAAATTACCTTACTTGCTACCCCCTCAAAAAAAAGTATAACTGTTATATTTTTAAAAATAAAATTATTAACACCAGAGGTGTTAGTCCTCCCTGAACACTTAAAGTCACATAGTGCTTAAAGTTATAAAATAGTTTTATATTTTAATCAAATTTTCAAAGCATCTATCAATTTTGTTGGTCTTTAGAAAAGGACAGCTAAATGGGTCAGTGGCTGAGCCTGGAGTCAGGAAGACCTGAGTTCAAATCCAGCCTCAGACACTTACTCGTTGTGTGACCCTGGGCAAGTCATTCAACGTCTGTTTGCCTAGTTTCCTCATCTGTAAAATGAGCCAAAGAAGGAAATGTCAAACCACTCCGGTATCTTTGCCAAGAAAACGCCATGGACGGTATTGGCGTGATATGGTCCATGGGGTCATGAAGAGCCAGACACAACTGAACAACAAGAAAAGGACAGGTTTATTTCGTTTACTAATTTTTCTTGTCTCTTTTGCTAATTTCTGCTTTCATTACAACGAACGCACTTGGCACAGTGCCTGGAACATAGTAGTAGCTTAATGCATGCTAGTTGACTGATGATTTTCTGCCTTCTCCTGATCCATTAATTTTTTCATTTTCTAACTTTCTGAACAACAAACCCAATTTATTATTATTTTTTCTTTTTCTCTCTTTTCAGCATAAGATGAAGTCTTGTTCAAGGTTGCATCTCCCTCTCCTCACCTCTGTCATCCGGCCTCTCACTCAAGCATTAACAAATAATGTTTAAATTTGAAGAAGGCCTGTGCTATTGGATTTTATTTCCCTTATTAATTACTATTTTTATTGCATTAAGAAACAGAATCACAGTCTTTTTAAATTCAGCATTTGGGGACATATTTACATCTTCTATATGGCCTAGAATGTGGTCAGTTTTTGTGAATGTTCCATGTATATTTTTTTCTTAAATTTTTTTTCCCATTTTCTTCTCTCCATAAATCTACCAAATGCAATTTATTTAGTGGTTTGTTGAAGCCTAACATAAAAATGTCATGGAACATTTTTGTGCAGTGAGAAATGTTCAATACAAGGAATTCCAAGAAACATGAAAAAATTTGTATGAAGTGATACAGAATGAAATAGAACTAGCAGAATAACATGAAATGATTATGAAATTGTCAATAGAAAGACCACTCAAAGGAAGATGAACTCTGAATAATGGAAAAACCAGTTATGATCCCAGAGAACAGTCAATAAGCATTTAAGTGCATCCTATGTGTCAGGCACGATGTTGATGAAACATACCTTCTTACGCTCAATAAAGAGGTAAAGAACTTTGAGGGCAGAATGGTGCATATAAGATCAGACATGGTTTTTTTCATTTTTGCATAAATTTTTTTTAACAAGGGAAGGTTCAAATTTGATGGAGGGGGTGGGGACATGTGGGGGGAGGGAATGTGTACCTAGAAATGAAAATGATGTAAAACACGGAAAATCCTGCTTCCAGATGACATCCAACCTTCTTTTCAGGAACAAGGAAGATGTTTCAAGCTTTGTTTTCCCAAGTGACCACCTTTGGGGAACAAAGCAAGAGGAATCTAGCCATTTTTTCCAATCCTCAATAGCATGTAGTGAGATGCTGAGCTGTCCTCTACATGGAAAGAACACAGAGAGCTTCCAAGTGATCCTTCCAAAGACAGATCAGCTTACAGAGATTTAAGCATGGTCAGGATGATTGATGGGCATGAAATGTCATTATATGGTTTTCTTAAATTAATCATACAGATTCTTGTTTTCCTCCCCTTTTATTAAATGTAAAAACAGAGACTTTGGTAGCAGGAGCAGAGGATGTGGAGGAGCAGGCGGCTGCCAAAATACGTCAAAACTCGATGAAATCTGATGCTGGGGCATCGTAGAGCATCTGGACCACGGGCAGAGTGAGCTCTCCGGCCTTCACCAAGCAGAGTATTTAAAAAGGGAATCTGGAACAAGAGACACTGAGAGATGCTGAGGCTGAGGCCAAGGCGTGGACTCCCGGAGCCCAAGAAGCGCGTCCCTGCTTATTTTCCCTTATATTCCCTCGGAATAAATTGTGTTTTTTCTCTTACTTCCTACCTACCTCCGTCCTCTTACAAGATCCTACATGCCCATTGTTATTGTTGTTCAGTCAGTTCAGTTGTGTCTGACTCTTCGTGACCCCATTTGGAGTTTTCTTGGCAAAGATATTAGAGAGGTTTGCCATTCCTTCTTCAGCTCATTTAATAGAGGAGGAAACTGAGGTAAACAGGGTTAAGTGACTTGCCCAGGGTCACTCGGCTAGTAAGTGTCTGAGGCTGGATTTTAACTTAGGTCTTCCTGATTCTTCTTGGTGCTCTATCCACTGTGCCAGCTAGCTGCCCTTATATTCCCATACTTTAGACCTGTAAGCTACTAAGGAATGGAGTGGGAGGTAGGGAGAGAATTTCTAGTGATATCTTTGGTTTTGATTTGTTCTAATTAAAAAGAGAATGTAGCAGACATTGGACTAAGGCTCCTCTCCTTTTCCAGAGGCTGGTAGGGCACACTTAATGGCTTAAAAAAAGAAATAAAATAAGATAAAGGACTTTTTTTCTCCTGATGGTGTGACCCAAGATGAATGAACTAATCAACAAGTATTTTTTCTAGTTTTTTGTTTTATTTTTCAACTAACAACCATTTGTTTTCTCTCCTTTCTATCAATTCCCATTTTAAAGAAAACCCAAACTCTTGTAACACATACACATAGTAAAGCAAAACAAATTCCCGCATCGTCCATGTCCAAAAATGTCTATGTGTCTCATTTTGCATCTTGAATCCAGGCAGGAGGTGGTGGCACAGATTATCGTCAGCCCTCTGAAGTTGTAGAATCAAGAAGCAATTATTAAGCACTTACTATGTGTATGAATGCAAAGAATGAATCAAAGGAGGTGTGCAAGGATTTCTGGAAGAGAGCAAGGATCGCTGGGAGGAATGGCTGGGGTTATTGAGAAGAAGAGAGGGGAGGGGATAGAGACAGAGAGAGAGAAGAAGAAGAAGAAGAAGAAGAAGAAGAAGAAGAAGAAGAAGAAG
>NW_020954551.1:3219298-3351993 GCF_900497805.2 Vombatus ursinus | reverse complement strand
AGAAGAAGAAGAAGAAGAAGAAGAAGAAGAAGAAGAAGAAGAAGAAGGAGAAGAAGAAGGAGAAGGAGAAGAAGAAGGAGAAGGAGGACAAGGAGAAGGAGGAGGAGGGGGAGGAGGAGGAAGAGGAGGAGGAGGAGATGATGATGATGGAAGGAGATGGAAATGGAGGCCAGCAGCAGAAAAGTAGATGCATGCAGATAGATCCGCTGAGAAGGAGCCAAGAGGCAGATGGGGCTGAAGCTACTGCACTTGCCCCAAGATCTGTCCAGCATCATATTCCCTATCAATGCTATGAGTCTCTTCTAGGTTTCAGTTGAGACTGAAGGGATCACCAAGAGGGAAGGAGCAGAAGAGGGGGTACTCATGTGGAGATGAAATGTGACTATTCTCTTGCTCAGAGCACTGGGATACTAGCACCTTCTTTGTTCGTTACTGTCCCAAATATTTCAGACTCAAGTGTTGATTGTTGAGATCACTGCTTGTTGTGATTTGTCCTTCCTACTCAAATGACATCACGATGTTGGCGTCAAGGTACAGTGCGTTCAACCGTGACTGAACAATCCAGTTTGAGATCGGAAGGCTCCACCACAGGTCAGGCACAGATACTTTATTTGAACATTCGGGAAGGAGATGTCTCTCCATTTGTTCGTCTTCCCTTTTCTTTGTGCTACCGCTATTCTGCTTCACTCATAGAGCACAGCGTCTTCTTTAATGGAGGCGCTCCCTGTGTGGCGGTCCTGTGCCAGGGTCTCCCATGTCTCTCAATCAATTCCAAAGTTCTTCAGAGAGATCTTGAGAGTGGCCTTGTATTGCTTCTGACCTCTGTGTGAGCACTTGCCCTATGTGAGTTCTCCATACAGTAGTCTTTTAGGCAAATGTGCGTTTGGCATTTGAACAACACGGCCAGCCCATTGGAGTTGCCCTCTTTGAAGAAGAGTGTGAACGGTTGGCAGTCCAGCTTGAGAGAGGACCTCAGTGTCTGGTAGCTTATCTTACCAGGTCATCTTCACAATCTTCCTAAGACAATTCAAATGGATGTGGTTCGATTTTCGGGCGTGCTGCCGGTATACTGTCCTAGTGTCACAGGGATATAACCCCCTGCCTTGTAGCTCTTGCCTGGGATGGAATCAGTCAGCACAATGGCTCTGTAGACTTTCAGATTGCTAGGCAGGCTAATACCTCTTCTCTCCCACACTTTCAGACCTTCAGAGCCTCCCAAACACTGAGCCAGCTCTGGCAATGTGTGCATCAACCTTATCATCTATGTACATCCCTGGAAAGTATACTGGCAAGGCAAGTGAACTTATCTACAGCATTCAAAATTTCTCCATTTGCCCTAACCGATTGCTCCACATATGGGTGGTATGGTGCTGGCTAGTGGAGAACCTCTGTTTTCTTGGTCTTAATTGGTGGGCCAAGAATTGGCAGAGAATTGATCCATGCTTTGTTGCATCTCAGCCCCAGTAGCTGCATTGAGCGCACAATCATCTTCAGACAAAAAGTCATGTACCAACTCTACCTCCACTTTAGTCTTGGTTTGTAACCTTTTCAAGTTAAATAATTTACTGTGGTGATAGCTGACCTTGATGCTGTTTTTATCCTTGTTGAAGGCATCCAACAACATCACTGGACATATCATGCTAAAAATCATAGGAGTCAGCACACAGCCCTGCTTCACTCCATTGGTGGCTGGGAAAGCACAAGAGCATTGTCCATTATTCAGAATCTGGGCAAGCATGCCATCGGGAAATTGATGTACAATGCTGATGAACTTCTCCAAGCAACCAAAATTCACCATGGTCTTCCACAAGCCCTCATGCCTGACAATATCAAAGGCCTTGGTCAGATCAATGAACATTGTATACAGACTTTTTTTCTATTCCTGACATTTCTCCAGGAATTGCTGGGCAGCAAACTCCGTGTCAAACCCGTTCCTCAGCCCTTTCTGAGGCCACTCTGGCTCCCTGGTAGACGACCATCTTCCAGGTGAAGGATCAGCTGATTAAGGAGGACACTGGCAAGAATCTTGTCAGCAATGACTAAGAGGAGATCCCCCTGTGATTGTCACAGGGCAATCTGTTTCCTTTTCCTTTATAGAGATGGACGAAGGAGGCATTCTTGATCTCCTGGGGGATAACTCCTCTTGCCATATAACCCAGAAGATTTCTCTCAACTTCTGTATGAGCAGTGGACCCCCTACCTTGTAGATCTCTGCTGGGATGGAATCAATGCCAGGCACTTTGCCACACAAGAGGAATCTAATGACATTCAATACCTCTTCTTCAGTTGGAAGTTCCACTGGACAGGGATTGACTTTAACCTGAGTTATACAATCAATGGCTAAAACGTTAAAGTGATCTCTGGTATTCTAAATGTGAGATGCTTGTTCAGCAACCAACAGGTGGATATCTTACTAGGGAGAGAATCATGTCAGTCTTAGCATTCTCCTTCTAAAGAAAAAAAATAAGGCAGAAAGTTGCTAGAAATTGAAGAATGGCACATTGGTCAACCATGTAGAGGTCAGGAAGGAGTCAGTTTTATCATATGTCCCAAAGATTATGAGAAACATTTCACAGGTGTTTGGAATCCCATTCCTTTTTCTTGTTTTTTGTAAGGCAATCAGGGTAAAGTGACTTGCCCAGGATCATACAGCTAGTAAGTATCAAGTGTCTGAGGCTGAATTTGAACTCAGGTCCTCCTGACTTCAAGGCCAGAGCTCTATCCACTGCACCACCTAGCTGCCCTCCCATTCCTTTTTCACTAAAATTTACATTTTTATTGATAGCCTTTGTTTTTTTATGTCATTTTTGTTTCTGAATTTATCTTTCCCTCTACCCAATGAGCCATTTCAACTAACAAAATATAAGGGAGGGGGGAGCAGTTCAGCAAAACTAACCAATCTATCAACAGAATCTGACCGTGTACGTACTGTTCCACACTCATAGCTCCCTACCTCTGCAAAGAAGGAAGGCAAATGCATTTTTCCAGTTTCAAGTTATGCTGTTTCTTTTTATCTCTTCTTGTAATCCATCACCATCTTCTCTTCCAATGCACAAGCTTCTCCAAAAAGCCTTTCCTGCTTTTATCTTCAATGCTCTTTCTCTAAACTCTCCTACCTTTCCAGAGCTGTTTCCATATACGTAACAAAAGGACTAGAAGATTGTAAGCTCCTTGAGGGCAAGGACTATCTCACTTCTGTCTTTGAATCCTTAGAACCTAACAATGCCTGGCACATGGTAGGCACTTAATACATTCATGTCAACTTCTCTGGGCCTCAACTTCCTTATTTGTAAAATATGGGGGTTAGACTAGATAACCTCTGGGGTCCCTTCTACTTCTAACTCTATGAGCCTACATTTCGAAGGAATTCCTGCTTTAGAAAATGATATTTGAACTAGATGACCTCTGAGGTCCTGTTCAACTCTAAGATTCTGTTGATCTGGATTGTACATTTCCTGTATTTGAAGCTCGTTGGAGATTTTGTTATAGATTAGAAAGCAGACGTTCCTCAGGTATCCACTTAGAAAAATACATGGCCAGTTGTATTCCCCTGTACGGGGAAGAGATTTCCCCATACAGGGTTTCCAAGAAAGAATTTTAGCACATGCTATCTCATCCCCCTACCCCTACCTGCCTCAACATCCAACAGAGAAGCGTGTTGTTAAAAAAGCAGTTAAAGCTTGCTTTGGTATTGCCAGTTTTGTGATGTGTCAGGGGAAGATGAAAATGCTTACACACACACACACACACATACACACACACACACACACACATCCAAATAACTTTTCAAAATCTCATGTAGGGAAGGCATCCTGGTTAGCTTAAAGGGCTATTCTAATGGGACACATATCCTCAGGGACTCTACCTTAATCCACTTCCCAGGCTAGGAGAAATGAAGAGAATCATCCTAATCCTAAAATAAGCTTCAAAGGGGGGAGTCATCTTGTGGGTTTCCTAGTTATTGATGAGTACTTAATCACTGTTGGGTTTGAAAATTAAGGTAAATTGAGAGACAATGGACTGAGCATGATCAATTTATTAATTGGATGAGCAGTAACCAATAAATTGGGTCAATGGTCTCTCTCAATGACCAAAAAACCCAATGAGGGCCAATAGGGTCTTTTAAACCCACATGTATCTTCCTTCTGGTTGGTCTGACAGTACACCATTTGGACCTCCCCTAGCAAAAGTAAGACCATCCTGATTGGTGGGATTAGTCCTTCATTTTTGAAGAGGACCAATGACATTACGAGGTGGGGTGTCTTGACTTGAACATGAATTGTATTTAAGTGAGGCAGAGTTATGCAAAATTGTCAGCCTCACTCTGTCTTCCGGAGTCATTGATGTCCACTGGCAAGACAAAAATCAGGATGACTGGTGATAGCCTGTGATGCAGTGGATGACCTTGGCATCTTCAATGTCTGACCAAGCTCTAAACACTCCACAGAGCCTGCTTTAGCCACCTTCATGGCTTTTGGAACAAATTGTTGTCATCCACCCATTCTGCCAGGGGAAATCTTCACACGCTTAGGGTAGATAACCCCCTACCTCACCAACTGTTAGTTATCCTCAACCTGGTTTAGTTTGTCTGCCAAGATGGTTTGACTGTGGTGCAGTCACTGCACATGCCACAGCTCCATGGAGCTATGGGTGAGAGTTGGGTGGATACCAAAGGTGGATGGATGAGCAGCCCTGAAAAGGTTCAGCAAGCTCTCTCACCAGAGGTGCTAGTCTCCCATGAAGAGGAGAAGGAGAGAAGAGAATGGGGAAGGGGATAAAATAGAGAAAGAGGTAAAGCATGACTCATGCCTGAAGGCAATCCTGATGTTCCAAGGTTTCCTCTTCAGCGTAGATTCCTGTGTGTGTGTGTGTGTGTGTGTGTGTGTGTGTGTGTGCGCGCGTGCGCACGCTCTTTTCCATTGGCTGAATTAATAAGATTTCTCTCCAGTATGAATTCTTTAATATTGGTGATTTCTGACTGAAGTTTTCCCCAGAATTACCATGTGACAATTGTTTCACTTTATTATTAATTCTCTTATCTAAAATAAATGATGGGACTCTTTTTATATATTTATTATATTCAGAATATTTTCCTTTAGTGTGAATTCTCTGGTGCACAATTAGATAATCCCTTTAGCTGGTGGATTCTCCCATGGTGTTATTATGAGGAAAGCCCTATGTCAATGTGAGCTGTTGTTATTCACATCCTCTGGTAAGAATAAGTATTCCCAAAGTCGAGGTTGATGTAAATGATCCTGACAAACCTTTGATGGTAAAATTAATGTTCATTTCTGCCAATGGGAACATCAGGTCAGGACAATGCTGATATCTATGAGAAACAGGGAGGAGTAGGAAAGAAGTGAAGCTAATGGTGCAGGAATAAAAGTATTCCTAACTTTATAACAAAACACTGGTTTGATTATAAAACATATTTTCAACATGAGACTTGTTGAAATGCATCTTATCATACTTCCAAATAAATGTTGAGGGGGTTTTCTGTCATTTAGGCCAAGTCTAACCACATAGAATATATTCAGTTATGGTAACTATTAAGAAAAATTTAGGCCCCCCCCCAAAAAAAAACCCCAATTGTTATTGAGGAAAATCGATGGTTGTGGACTGCATTAGGCCAGTTTCCTCTATGCCTTCATCCAGGTCTTCACAATGTTGTTACTTTTCCACTACATTTTACTTGCATAGACATGGGCAGTATTATTCACTCTTTCCCTTTTGGAATCAGCTCACCTTCACTACTTCTCCTTTGTTTCACTGAATCTTTTGTTATAAGATCTATAAATGTGGGGCATATAGTACTGGGGCCTGGAGTCAAGAAGACTCATCTTCCTGAGTCAATTCTGGCCTCAGACACTTCTTAGCTGTGTGACACTGGGAAGTCACTTCACCCTGTTGGCCAAAGAGATGGACATGACTGAGACAACTGAAAAACACATACACGTATGGCTTTGTTGTTCAGCTCCTGGATTAACAATCTGTTTCTCCCTTCTCTTCTCTGCAGCCAGACCCATGAATGGATGCGTAGTCAACATTGCTTAATATTCTTATTGGCTCTCTATTTGTGGCTTGAACCACTTTGGTTAAAAAAAAGTATCTCTCCATATGAATGCATTTTAAAAGAAAATTTAGTACGTTAAACCAAGTACATGGTGTTTAATTGTTTAGAGCATTGGCAGCTGGGTGGTGCAGTAGATAGAGCACCAGCCCAGGAGTCAGGAGGACCTGAGTTCAAATCCAGTCTCAGACCAGATACTTGACACTTACTAGCTGCGTGACCCTGGGCAAATCACTTAACCCCAATTGCCTCGGCCCCCCAAAAATGTTTAGAGCAGATCGTAATTCATTTTGTTAAATTTAGATAAATTGCCTGCATCCTTTCCCCATCTAACACTTAAGTGCATCCTGAGCACATGGCATCCATCATATTGAAATCTTAAGAAATGTAAAAATTTAATTAAACACACTGATCGTTGTTACTATTGTTCAGTTCTCTCTGTCATGTCTGACTCTTTGTAACCATTTGGGGTTTTCTTGGCAAAGATACTGGAGCAGTTTGCCATTTCCTTCTCCAGCTCATTTTACAGATGAGGAAACTGAGGCAAACAGGGTTAGTGACTTCCCCAGGGTCACACAGCTAGTAAGCATCTGAGGCCAGATTTCAACTCAGGAAGATGAGTCTCCCTGACTCCTGGCCCAGAGCTACATCACTTAGCTGCCATATTCATCAGTACTATATGCAAAAATTTCAATGACATTGTCTCAAAGAAGATGAAACATTATTTCTCACATGGGATCTCAAACCCTACTATTCATTGCTACCTTTGAGCACAGTATTCTAGGAATCCATACCCTTACGAGTACATTGCCAACTCCTTGGAGTCAAGAACTATTTCTCCCCTTCCTTCATATTGCTTGAGTCAAGGTACGCAGTGCTTTCTACATAGCAGATGTCCAGGTGAAATTTTATTGTTGAAATAGATAATTGAATGGGTGAAAATGCATCCGCATTCCAGTCCTCTACAACATTACATGCTGTTTGTATCATTCATTTTTTAAAATGCCTATGCATCCAGTTTAGCATTTATTTTATTTTTTATCTGACTGTGATTTCATCATTGTAGGGAGCTCCTGATTAGAAACTTCCTGTGCCAATACAGATCAGCAGCTGTTTTGCAAACGGGAGTATTAGGGAGTTAGTGACAGAAAAGAATGTTTTGTGTGACTTGCCCAGAGTTACCCAACCAGTGTGTGTCAGAAATGGGACATGAACCCATTCCAATTCTGAGGCCCTCTCTATCTGTAAGAAAGATTTTAGGAGGTTAGGCTTCCACAGCTGGATAAGAAATTCCAAGATCTTGTGGAAAGTCCCTCAACCAATCAGAAAGTATAGCAAACAACTAGTTCCTTAAGAGCGAGCCCTGGAGGCCAAAGCGGTTGCAACCTGTCGGGGTCAAGGACAAGACCTGGACAGGGCAAAGGCTTTTCTCCACTGAGCTTGCTTAATAAGCTTATTGAATATTAATTGAATATTAACTGACACACCCCAAGGGCGGAGATAGCTGCCATTTTTGATCATGGGACGCATGACCTAACATGACAAGGAAGAACATGGACAAACATGTGATGTGCTGTCCAGGAAGGGTGTAACTCAGATGAACCACACTAATAGTAGCCCTGATGGGTGGAGTATGGATCTTACTAATGGTTTAAAAGTTAATTCTACCACTGAAGCAGTGCCCACGTGCTACTAAAGTGCATTGTGCCCACTTCTCTCGTGAGAAGTGTAATAAAGGCTTTCCATCACTCACTGTAGTAGATTTTTGTTTCAGATTTTTCTAACATATCCACTAAGCCACATTGTATTTTAAATCCAAATCCTCTCGATTTCAGAAAGACTAGAATTTAAAAATACTCAGATTGACCCCTGCTTGTAAGCCGCTCCTTTTTTTATTTTTAAGTTGAGATCTCTTTTTTATTTTTAGGTATTACCTGTATATATTCTGGTTGCTGCATTTTCAAAAGCAAACTAAACTTCAAGTTGCCAATATTCATTTTTCATGATGACACAGTTACAGATAGGACCTACAATTTTACAAATCAATGATAGTATTTTCAAAGAAGTAAACACATGAGGGAAACCTAATATAAAGATTAATAATCCAATAAGTAGGGGGTTTTTTTTGTTTTGTTTTGGGTTTTTTGTTTGTTTGGACAATTTACAAAGAGAAAATCCTTTTATCATTTCAACAAAGTCAGAAGTACTTTTGTTCCAGCATCCCATTGGTAAACATTTTAATAAGAAAGTGGGTTGAGTCACCTCAGCTACTCCCCATTACTTCCCCTTGGGAAGATGGGAAGAATCCTTGGGTGATGAGATAAGTCTGCAATTGCCAGCTTTGATAGAATCCATCGAATTTGGGTTGAGTGAGTCGAGGATGGGGTTACAAAGGAGCTCATATTTGGTCTAAGTGGGTAGTGAGTGAGATTACAAAAGTAGGCAATACAAGGGTAGAGATTCAATTCACAATAGAACTGAGTCCTGAGTGGAAGTAATTACAAGACAAAAGCTTCACCTTTTGTCAAGTTTCTTGGGGTGTGGGTGAAGGGTGAAGTTTACAGACTTATTAAGGTTGAACTGGTTACATTCATGCATGGAAATATGATATTTATAACTCATGAGACCTTTGTCAGTATTAGGGTAGTTGGAGGGAAAAATTATATGTAGATAGATAGAGAGATGGCACTGGGTAAGTTGAAGATGAAAGAATATCTGGAGAATAAAATTAAGGAGTGAGAGAGGATTATACTGAGAGAAGGAGAAAGGGAGAGGTAGAATGGGGTAAATTATCTCACATGAAACAGACAAGAAAAGGCTTTTACAGTGGAGGGGAAATGGGGGAAGATGAGAGGGAATGAATGAATCTTATTCTCATAGGATTTGGCTTAAGGAGGGAATAACATACACACTCAATTGGGTATGGAAATCTATCTTACCCTACAGGAAAATAGGGGGAGAAGGGGACAAGAGAGAAGGGAGATGATAGAGGGGAGGGCAGACTGGGGGAGGGGGTAATCAGAAGCAAACACTTCGGAGGAGGGACAGGGTTAAAAGAGAGAATAGAATAAATGTGGGGAGGGGCAGGATAGGATGAAGGGAAATATAGTTCATCACAACATGACTACTATGGAAGTGTTTTGCAGGACTACATATGTATAACCTGTATCAAGTTGCTTGCATTTTCAATGAGGGTGGATGGGGAGGGAGGAAGGGAGAAAATTTGGAACCCAAAGGTTTAAAAACACATGTTTAAAAAAAATACAATAAGAAATACAGGAAATGGGGTATAGAAATCTATCCCACCCTACAGGAAAATAGAAGGGGAAGGGGATAAGAGAAGGGGGGGTGAGATAGAAAGGAGGGCAGATTAGCGGAAGGGGTATACAGAATGCATGCCATCTTGGGGTGGGGGGAGGGATGAGATGGGGAGAAAAATTGGAACTCAAAATCTTGTGGAAGTGAATGTTGAAAACTAAAAATAAATTTAAAAAAAAAGAAGGATGAAATTTACAAACTTAAGGAGTTTGGATTTACACAGGGTGGGGAGAATATTCAAACCTAGGCCATTTGACTAAGTTTTAAAATTAGAATTAAAATCAATTTTCAATTTTACATCACCTTTCTCTGTTCTGGTCAGACAAAAGAGCTGGAGGGCTTTACAGAAAAATTAGACCAGCGAGACACTAATGAGAGAAACAAATCTTTATTTGGCTCATTTTAACTCACACTAGGGAAAGTGAGGGGGCCTTACTGGAGACACTCAACAGTAGGAACACAGATGGACGGATGAAAGCAAGAAGGGAAGAAAACAGCAACTGGTCCCCAATCTAGGGCAGCAGCCAACATCCCACAATCTAGACTAACTCTGACTCAGGAACAAACGGGGGCCACATCTTAGCCCTCCCTCGCAAGTGGGGCAGGGAAGGGTAAGAGCTAAGGATTTTGCCACAGCTTTGGCATGATGACTTTCAGGACGTGTCAGGAGGAAAGGATCCACAGTGATCTTGAGAGAAGCAGCCTCTTGGGGTTGGGACATCATTATCCTACACTCTTGCCATTATAAATGAGGACAGCTTAGCAAGAAAACCGGGAGGCAGAATGGACCTTAGAGCTTACTAGTGCAATCCCATCCTCATTTTATAGGTGAGGACAGTGAGGTACAGGTGATGGGGTATGGGACCTGAACCACTGAGAAGGGTCCTTTGACTTTCCCACAAATTTCAACAGCCCAGATCCCTGGCGTGGCCTGAGGCATTGCCCATCCCAGTATAATCTTTTCAACTGTCCTTCCATTGTGCCCCCCCCAACCTAGCCCAGCCTGTCATTCTCTGTTATCTCTGGACCATGCCAGGCTACTTGTCACTCCTAGATCACATACAGATCTTCCCCCAGTCTTTTTCCCTATAAAAGTAACAGTCTTGTCCTTATCAAATGCACAGACTCACTAGGAATCTTACCCACACAAACCAGTGTCTTAATAAACTTGGACTGAAAGAAGGCTTGAGTGGTCAAATTCTTTCGAGGCAGACTCCTACCCTGTACTCTTGCACTCCAGGGTTCCCAGCACCCCTAGATTGCAACACAGGAATGTTCAGCTATTTGCCCTGGGGAACAGAGGAGGGTGTTGGAGAGAGAGATAAGTCTTTCCCATGACCAAGAAACTTGAAATAACATGCTCCAGTGAAAAGAGTACTGGGTCTGGAGTCAAAGGACCTTATTTCAAATCCTACCTTTGGTGCTTACTGTCTGTGAGACACTGGCCAAATCATTTCTCCTCCCTAGAACTGAGTTTGCTAATCAGTAGGTTGTAGGCATAGAAGGTTACAGAAAAGGGAAAGGGTACCAGACAGGATAAGGGGGTACAACAAGTATAAAGACAGCCTGTTAAAATAAAGGCTAGGCAAAGAAAACCAGAGAGAATTTCTGGACTAAAAGACCTTCCAAAGTCTCCCACAGCTTCCCCTGTTGAGGCCCAAAGACAAATGTCCTGCAGAAAATCTGATGCAAAAAATAAAAGGAAAAAAGAAAATCCAGCACAAAAATCTACCTTAGCAAACCAGACCTTTGTTTACTGCAGGGTAAAATTCTTTGCTTGTTAAAGCAATAAACTACTTTCCATTCTGAACTCTTTCCATCTTCCCTGATCTAAAGAGAAGATTTGATCTTTAATCATTTGGGTCTCCAGGAACCTTTGGGGAAGCTGTTTCTTGTTGTGAAAGGCTAGCAAAGGAGGGGTGCCCCTGTAGAAACTTCCAGCTCTGACCCAAGTTTGAAGAAGGATTCCAAATGTTTGCACTGGGTAACAAACAGATGAAAACTGACAATCCTTGGCCATTGATTTGATGATAAACAGACTAAGTGAAAGACACAAAGTCCTGGGTTCATTGCTAACATAAATCAGGACCAGGGGACCAGAAGTGATCATATTGGAAACCCCAATTATTTTGGTGTTTTGTGGGTTTGGTTTTTACTGGAGCCAAGGCTGGGAGGTGGGGGTGGGGAAGAAACGCCAGAGTAACTTGATCAGGCTGCAGACTCTGGTATTAAGAACAATCCCCCAGTAGGGTTGTTTCCTACCAGAGCTCAGAGCCGCTGGTCAGACCTGGAGGGCTGGTGGAAGACCCCATTGCGAAAGTAAAAAGTATCCCCGACGAGCCGGGATTTGGCGTGAACTGGAGCTTTGGCTTCCTTCATGGTATCCCCTAAAAAAGAAGGAAGACCTGGGTGAGCAACTGGGTATCAGCTTCCTTATAATGCCTCCCCTTCTCCCAAGGTCCTCTCTAGGCAGCTCCCCTAAGACAGAATCAATTGATCAATCAATGTTTATTGAGCATTTACTCTGTGCCAGGAGATGGGGTTATGGGACCTGGACCCCTAAAGGAAAAGACTGTCTCTAGAAGCAAGCCAGTGCCTGACTTTCCCATACATTTCCAGCTACCCAGATCACTGGCATCTTGCCTAAGGCATATGACCCACCCCAGCCCACCTTGATTACTTAATTAGCTTACTTGACACTCCTTAATGCCATCTAGGTCCTTTCACCATTGCACCTGGCCCACCCCAGGCTATTCCACTCCTTAATCCCACCAAGATCTTTTCACTGACCCTTTTTTCCTTTTTTTGTATGTAAGTATCAGTCCCATTCTCATCAAGCTGCAGATCCACTTAGAATCTAGTTCACTCTATTGGCATTACAATAAACCTTGCTACTTTGACTGAAAGAAGGCTTGAGCGGTCAATTCTTTCCAGGCAGACCCACACTGCACCCTTACATTTTGGGGTTCCCAGAACTCCAAACCACAACACCAGGCACTGTGCATTTAGGATTAGGTCACACTGGGGATCCAAAAATAGGCAAAAAACAGTCCCTCCCCTCAAGGAGCTTATAATGGAATAAAGAAGACAACATGAAAACAAATTATGTTCAAACAGACTATATATCAAATAAATAGGAAATAATTAACAGAGGGCAGGCCCTGAAATTAAGAGGAGTTGGGGAAAGCTTCCTAGAGAAGATAGGATATTAGTTGGGACTTAAAGTCCAGGTTTCCTGTTGAGACTCTCTTTCTACCCTGAACCATCTTCACAGCATACTTCTGCCCATCAGACCTTTTTCCTGTGTCAGGGACTCATTGGCCCAGTGAGTTACATGACGGTTCTCCAGTCCATCTTCTTTCAGCCCCAGGCATTTCATGGCTCTGCTCCAGTCTTTGGCTGCCATTTGCAATTGTGCCAGGTGTGACATTTTTGTTCTCCACCCAGTGGTTTGGGCATCTAGGTGGCTGCACGGGACTAGAGTCAGGAAGACTCATCTTTGTGAGTTTGAATCTGGCCTCAGATTCTTCCCAGTGGTGTGAACCCTGGGCAAGTCACTTAAACCTGGTTACCTCAGTTTCCCTATCTGTAAAATGAGCTGGAGAAGGAAATGACAAATCACTCTAGTATTTCTGCCAAGAAAACCCCAAATGGGTTCATGGAGAGTCAGACACAACTGAAAAACAACTAAACAACAGAAATGGGAAATAGATTAGGGGTCAGGAGTTCCAGGCCCATCATTGATGCACTCTGTGCCCTGCCCTTAGTCAAATCATTGCTCACTTATGCACTGAACACACACACACACACACACACACACACACACACACACACACTTTTCCTCCTTTATCCAATCAGAAAGGCTAACACTTGCCAAATCCACCTTAGAAAGGAATTGAAAGGCCTAAATACAAATTATCTCAGTTTAATGCACATGTTCTGCAACATGGGATGACCTAGTGCAGGTTCAACATAAGGAATGATGTGCTTTCTAATGGAAAAAGGTGCAACAAGGTGGGCTTTGGGAGTTAGGAGGCTATTTTAGTCCCCTGATTTCCCAGGTAAGGAAATTCAGGGGGAGGGACTTGTCCAAGATCACACAGCCAGTTGGCAACAGTGCTGGGCTTTGAGCTCAGGTCGTCTGACTCCAAATTCAGCACCCTTTCCCCTGCATAGATTGATGTTTGAGCATTAGAAAAATCCTCCACTGCATGGGATTTGTGGCCAACAAGTTCAGATATGGCTCAGCATGGCAAAGCACCCTTTTCGAGCTGGCTGCTGATTTTTTTTTTTAAAGGAAAGAAATTCTGATGGAAAAGAGGCTGGCAATGGACCACAGGATGATGGCTGCTGTGAGGGACCTTTGAGACCATCTAGTACATCTCTCATTTTATAGAGAAGGAAACTGAGGCCCAGGGAGGTCCTGATGTACAGGTAGTATGTGATAGAGACAGGATTTAAATTCAGAATCTCTGACTCAAAAATCAATGACTCTTTCCATTATATCACACTGTCCTTCCTGGTGAAAGAGAGTGGTTTCTCTGTGACTACTTTCTAGATGACCATTTTTCAGGTAAGTACTAGAGGGGAATCTTATTCAGGTCTGGGTTGGGCCAGATGGCCTCAGAGGTACCTCCCTACTCTGAGATTCTGGGAGAGGAGGGAACAGGAGGCTGAGACTAGCAAAGGGTAGCTTTTTGTCTCTGAAAGAGCACTGGATTTGAAGTGAATGCCCAATTGGGTTCCTTATTAGTTGTGTAACTTTGGGTAAGCCACTGAACTTTCCTTATCTATAAAAAAGGCAAAATCTACATTGATTCTGACAACCCCAGCAGGACCTTTCCCAAAGAGCCTTTTTTTTTTTTTTCATGAAACTGGAAGGAATCTCTGGCCGGAAAACTTTGGGAAGGAAGGAGGTGGGACTGCAGATGTTTTTGCTCAATCAAAACCCGTGGGATTGGAGAACAGCGGGTGAAGGATAGAAGAAAGTGGAGAAAAGGAAGAAGAGTTAGGGACTGAGGAAGAAATATTATGAACAAAAGAGACCAGAATCACCCTCTCCACCCTGAACCCAGAGCCCAACATGCAGAACAAGGCACTGAGCTAGCGTCTTTGCCTCTTGGTTATTGAGTAATTATGGATTGATGGATTCATTTTAGATCTGGTGCTGGAAGGGCCCTCTGAAGGCCATGTAATAAATCCCTTCATTTTACAGATGAGGACACTGAGGCCCAAATAGGTGGTGTTATTTCTCCAAGGACCTGAATACGGGCACCCTAATGATAAATGTACAGCACCATTCTGGGTTAGTTGAACCGGTTAAATGGGGAGACTTGCCACAGTGCCTTGTATAAGGTAAAGTCAGCGTTTAGTGAGTGAGTGAATGAAGACCAGCTCTCCCTACTCACAGACCAAGATGTAACTGACAACAGGTATCAAAGTGCTTTGGCAAAGCAAGATCCCATCACCTATGTGCCAGCCGTAGTCCCAGGACGACAAGACCGGATACCGAAACTTGTCCTCTGGCTTTTGCTGCCACCGCGCCTGCAGGTAAAGGAGTCTCCCTTTGCCCTCTCGGGAGATGCCCTGATACAGCAGCTGCCCGGTCTTAGGGGTGGCGGGTCTCATCTCAGGCAGGAAGGGCTCAGCTTCGGCTTTCTCCTTCTGCCCCTTCTCGGCCCCTTCCTGGGGAGACTGGACGCCAGCTCCTTCTCCTGGGTACTCCGTCCTGGGGGGGCTGATGGGAGGCAGCAGGCATGGATCTGGAGCTGGGCATGAGAAGGGGAGCTGGTGCTTCTTCCTGGGGCCGGGAACTCGTGGGTACTTATGGGCAAACTTGGTCCTCCAGTGTGCCCGACTATGAGCCTCCTTCTCAATGAGCTCTGTCCAGCAGGCCTGATTTCTGGTGGACAACAGGTCCCTCATTCTGGGAGGTGGCAGAAGCCCTCGGAGCTACTGGCCTGGCTTCCACCACACAGGGGCTGGGGCTGGGGCTGGGGCTGCTCCTTTGTTTGGGGTCAGCTGCTGCTAGGCAGCCACCAATCGCCTGAAGACCCAGGAGGCAGAGCCTGAAGATCAAATTACTTCTGGAGAACCAAGAGCTCCCTCGGCCTCCCCGCCCCCCAATCAGGGCCCAGAGAGGTGCAACAGACACACAGACAGGGAGACACATGCCCATCAGAGGGTCCTTGTCTCTGAAGTCAGAAGACCTACCTTCCATCCCTAGAGTAAGTTATCCGCACCTAGCATTTCCTTTAAGGATGAAATTAAAATGGAATGAAAATAAGAAAGTGGTATACCACCAAAAACCATAGTCATTTCAACTCAATGGGAGGCTTTGTCTATGTTCCTTGAACCAACAGAATTTATAAGGAATGGTAGGTAGTGTGCTACAGTGCAAAAGGGGTGGGATGTGGAATCAGAGGACCTGGATTTGAACCCCAACTCTGCTAATTAGGCAGCTAGTTAACACGTAACAGTGCATACAGCACTGGACTTGGAGGTGGAGAGACCTGAGTTCAAATCTGGTCTCAGACCAGATTTACTAGGTGTGTGACCCTGGGCAAGTCACTTCACCTGTGTTTGCCTTAGTTTCCTCATCTGTCAAATGGGAAAATAATAGCACCTACTTCTCAGGGTTGTTGTAAGGACCAAATGAAATAATAATTGCAAAAAGCTTACTTTGCACAGTGCCTGGCACATAGTCATCACTATATAAACGGTAGTTAATAGTGGTGGTAGTAGTAGTAATAGTAGTAGTAGTAACAGTAGTAGTAGCAGTAGTAGTAGTGATAAAATGAGAATGATGATAGCTCTTACTTCCCAAAGGGTTATTTTGAGGACAAAATTAGATAATATTTTTTGATGACATTTTTAAGTGCTTTATAAATCCTAGCTATTATTATGACTAATTACTGCCTATGAGACTTAGGGCAGGACACTTAAAGCCTGCCTCAGTTTCCTTATCTAATGAGGAGGCTGGGCTAATGATTTCTAGGGTCCCTCACACTCTACATCTATGGTCCCATGATCCATCTGGAAGGAACAGGCCAGGAGTTCTTTCATTGAGTGTGACTTTCCCTGGTCCTAGCAGGCAGCACAGACTTGTCCAGAGGTAGCATCCTGGGGAAGCTTATACTCTCTCCAGTTCCTAACTCTGGGAACGGGTCAGAGCTTGCCCCTTCCCTGCCCTCCCCACACCTCTGACCAGTCACTGCATGAACTTCCCCTTGAGAAGTCCCACGAACAAGATGAGCTTTGGCCATTCACATTCCCCAATCTTCATGAAGCCAATGAGGAATAATGGAAAGATGGCGCCTCTCAGGTCTAAGTGTGCCCTCTGCCTTAGTGAGGCAGGGTGGTAAGTACCCTGCCATATTGAGAGGCAGCTATGGTCTAGGAAATGCCACACAGAACTTAGGTCAGACATGAATTTGGGTCCTAGCTAAGACACTTACAAGCTGGGAAGCCAGGGGCAAATCACTCCTTTCTGTGCCTCAGTTTCCTTCTCCCTAATTCAACAATAACACTTGCACTAACAATCTGTCTTTTACCTTTTTCTATCCCCTGAGTCACCTGGGACCCCAGGGCATTCCCAGAGCCTTCCACTTAGAGACTGGGCCTGGAGGGGACTCCGCACTGAACAGCACTGCGGACCAGGGTACTGAGCTGTCCCCAGCCGTCCTGCCCCTCATGCTTCTGGATATCTGGTGCCTCAGGCACAGGCTTCTTGGTGGAACTTGAAGGAAGGAATAACAAATAACACCTGACATTTCTATGGCCCTTGAAGGTTCAGAGACACTCTTCTTATAACAACCCTGTGAACCAAGTCTAACATGAGGCCAGTCAGTCAATAAACATGTATTAAGCACCTACTGTGTGTCAGACTCTATGCTTAAACACTGGGGCTACAAAGAAAGGCAAGAGATGGTCCCTGACCTCGGGGAGCTCACACTCTAATGGGGGGAGGGGGGAGACCACATGAAGCTAATCGATATGTAGAATAAATAGGAAATAACAGAAGAAAGGCACCAGAATTGAGAAGGTGGGGAAGGCTTCCTGAAGAAGAGGGATTTTGGCTGGCACCTGAAGGAAGCCCGAATGTGGGAGATGAGGAGGAAGTGCATTCCAGGCATGGGCCAGCCCCAGACAATGCCCATGGGAGATGGAGCATCTAGTCCAGGGGAAGAGCAAGGAGGCTCTGACACAGTGTCAGAGGTGGGATTTGAACCCAGGTCTTCCCTGACCCTGAGACCAGGGCTCTTCTTGCTACCTACATCACACAGAGGCAGGACTGAGGGTCAGTCGTTGAGCACTCGCAGATGCCCTTGCAGCCCCCAGGGGGCGCTCCAACCCAACTCAACTCATGCTATGCATTCTTGCGATCTGGGAGTAGGAATCAGAGACCTCAGAGGCTTTATAGGTTCATAGATCTGACGCTGTTCTGTCATTTTACAGGTGGGGAAACAAAGGCTCGGTGAGGCTAAGGTCACATCAGAGAGGAGTTTGTCCAGTGTGCCACCTGAACCTGCGAAGGAATCCTCCTTGCACAATGCCCCGTAACGAATATTCATCATCCAATTTGATTCAGCAAGCACTTATTAAACACCAACTGTGTGCCAGACACTGCTTCGTGCTAGGGACAGACAAAAATGAACCAGTTGCTGCTTTTTCTCTGCTAGAAGACCTCCCGTGACGGGGAACTCATCACCCTCCCCTCATTCCTCCCCTGCCCCTCGTCTAAGACGCCCATTTCACTCTGGGACAGCTCCCGTGGTTTGGAACCGCCTCCCGTGGGCATCTTCCTCTGCATCTCCCACTTGGGGCTCCTGCTTCTGTCCTCTTGATGCACGAAATAGAAGGAATGTCAGCTCGGAGACTGGGTTAGGACTGGGTCCTGGACAGGCTCTAGCCACTTATTATGGGACCCCTTTCACACTTACAGATAATCCCATTGAAGCCACAATCTCTCTGAAACTCAGCAGCTGGGTGGCACCATAGTGCCTGGAATCAGGAGCTCAAATCCAGCTTCACACAGGACCTGGGTGACCTTGGGCAAGTCACTCAAACCTATTTGTCCGTTCCCCCCTGTAAAATGAGCTGGAGAAGGAAATGGAGAACTGCTCCATTATCTCTGCCGAGAAAACTGCAAACGGGATCATAAAGAGTCAGACAAGACTAACCAGGCGTAACAAATCTCTGAAGTTCTATTTCCTCACCCCTAAAATGGAGCTAACGATAATCTGAGATTTATATAGCCCTTCAAAGTCTGCAAAGTAGTTTTTATTTTGTTCTTGATCAACAAACAAAAAAAGCATTTGTTGAACACCTACTGTGTGCTAAGCATCGAAGATACAAAGACAAAACCAAAGTTTTTTTGCCCTGAAGGAGCTTACATTCTACTGGAATGGAAACAAATCCAGCAAGCAAGCATTTATTAGGTGCCTACTGTGTGCTAGGTGCTAGGGATAGGAAGACAGTCCTAGTCTTCAAGGACCTCCCATTCAGTTAGGTCCTCCATCGAATCTTATTCCCATTTTATGGAAGAAGTAGGAATGTTTTCCATCTCACAGAGTTGTTGGAGAACCTGATGAACTTACCTAAAAACATTTTGTCAGCAGTGAAGAGTCCTGTACAAGGCTCAGAATGTACCCATGGCTAGACGAATCTGGGATCCCTGGTGCTCCAAGATCTTGGATAAACCCCTAAGGGTCTCCTCTCACCGCCTCTAGACTGGGGGTGGGGGGAGAGCCCCACCCCCACACATACACCTACTCCCTTGCCTTCCACCCTCCTCTGTACCTCCAGCCAGGCCCGCCTGTTTCCAGCCTCCCTCTGCATGGCCTGGGATTTGGAAGGCTCCACAATGAGGTGAAAGTGGTTATAGAGGAAACCATGCCTTCTTTGAGTTCTAGCTCAGGCTGAAAACCACAGATGATACACCAGAAACCCCCAACCGGAGATCCATTGAAACATGAGGGGAGAAGGATCCGTTCTGGGAGCCCTGGCCACTTCTGCCCCACGATTTGTCCCTGGAGGAGGAGGAGGAGGAGGGGGCCCTATAGTTCCCCAACATGGCACATCTCTAGAGCTGGAAGGGACCAGAGAAACCACCCCCCTCATTTTACAGAGGAGGAAACGGAGGCCCAGAGAGATTAAGAGACTGGCCAGGGTCATGCATCTAGTCTGAGGTAGCATTGTAGCCCAGTCCGGTGCCCTGTCCAATCTCCTACCCCAGGATGAATTTTGTTAAAGGAATTCCTTCAGTCGGCATGATGGGGACAGGCCTTCCACAGAGGACCTGAAGAGCCAAAGAATGTGAGAGGCCATGTGGTCTAGCCCTCTCATTTTTCGGGAGCCTGAGCCTCAGAAAGCTGCCAGGTTTGGGTTGTGCCCTAATAGGGAAGAAGGCTCAGGGGAAGAGGAGAGGGAAAAGAGGTGTGGATGGCTGTCGAAAGGTTACTGAGATAGCTTTATCTCAAGGCCTTGTCACAGCTAGATAAGGGAGTCTAGAAGAAGTGAGGGCCCTTGGATGTGAGCCAGAACTCCAGATTGTAAATCCCAAGCCTCCTCCCTGCTTTCAAGACCTCTTGAGACAGGAAGGCGAGTGGGGGAAACTCATGTGAAATACCAAATCCACGAGACGCTGCAACCGTGGGCTTTGGGGCTCCGACAAAACAGGCCAGAACAATGGGAAGAAGGAATCTTTTGTTTCAGAAAAGGCTTCCCACCCCCAGTGGGAACAGTATATACATTTATTAGATGAGCTGCGGGGGGGGGGGGGGGAAGACAAACCAATAATCCAGTTCACCCTTTCGTCCACACCCCTTAATGGGATTTCAGCAATCTGGTGCCGAGGCCTTTTAATTTTTCAGTGTGTTCCCTTTTAACCACCTTCATTAACAAAGGACCCCAGGCAGCCCCTTCTCTAAGTGAAAGGGACTCACTAGGGCGCGTCTGAATTCTAGAATGAAACCTACAGAAGAACCCTCTTCCTTGCCTCCTCCCCTCCCACCCCGCAAGAGTGGGCCCGGGGAGCCTTCCAGTGGTCCATATTATTGGCTTGGCCTGACTTCTCTCAGGACAGTCAGGCGGATCTTGGGAATCTGTGTGTCTCCTAAATGCCTGGGGAGGAGCCAATGGCTTTTAGCCATTCGGCCAGACTTTTTTTCTTATTTTTATAAAAACATTGAGGGTTTGGCAAATGCTGGACTCACATTTTGCCGTTAACATTCATTATGTTGTGAATTTCAGAGGGAATTAGATCCTTATGGCCTCCATTAACTTAAACTAAACACATCAGAATGTTGCTTTTGAGAAACTTTTGATGTCCCCCAACTCAGCATGTGGGTCAGTGGCCGGGTGTTTATAAATTGAACTGGAAAAAAGAGTCAAATTATTGAAACTGTTCTTTTTCTGGCAGTCCCAACAGCACAGCTCCCTGCGGCTCAAGGAGAAATCCAGACCCTAATAAGAAAAGAAATTGGAGGCAGAAGCTGTAACTTGCCAGAGGCTTCAGGAGGGTTTTCAATCAGCTGAGTGGTGTAGTGAACTAAGCATCAGATCTCCAGTCAGGAAGACCAGAGTTCAAATCCAGTCTCACTTGTAGCTGTGTGACCCTGCCCAAGTCACATAAACCTCGATGTGCCTCAGTTTCCTCAATAGTAATAGGAGGATAATAATAGCACCTACCTCTCAGGGTTGTTGTGAGCATTATTTGGGGTAATATGTGTATTTTGTCAACCTTAAAGCACTACATAAATGCTAGCTGTTATTATTGTTATTCAGGTGGATGGTTTTAATACAATCATAGACCCAGAGCTGGAAGAAGCCTTAAGGGCTATCTAGTTCGATCTTCCCATTTTACAGATGAGGAAACAGAGGCTCGGCAAGTTAGAAAGACTAGTCCGAAGTGCCACCTCCCTCCTGGACTGATCCAGTCTCCTAACTCGTCTCTCCCTCCTCCAAAGCATACTCCACACGGAGCCAAAGGCAGAGGTTAACAGTGTCACTACCTTGCTCAAGGAGTTTATCTGGCTGTCTGTTGCTTCTAGGATAAAACAGAGACTTCTCTGTTTGGCATTTAAAGGCTTCCATCTCCAGGCTTATTATTAAACATCATCCGCTCCTTTTTCTCAAAGTCTACATTCCAGCCAAATAGGCCTAATTGCTTTTCCTAGCACAGAATTTCCCACCACTGTCCATTTCTGATATTCCAATATTCCCATGCATAGGTGATGCCCCATGCCTAGAACTCACTCGCTCCTCACCTCTGCCTCCCTTCAAGTCTTAGCCCAAGGGCCACGTCCTACACGATGCCTATCGATTGAGAACAGAAGATGCAGAGGATAAAGAGGGATGGATGGAGAACAGCTAATGGGCCAGTCTGAGTGGACTACAGAGCGAACAGAGGTGTATGGCAGGTAGGAACCAGATCCCGTAGGGCTTTTGATGGCACGCTGAAAAGTTTGCATTTGATCCTGAGGGCAAGTGGGAACCATTGAAGATTTTTCATGGGGGAAGTGATATCAGGCCCGTGACTTGGGAAGATTGTTTCAGCAGCTACGTGGAAGACGGACAGGAAAAGGCTCAGATTATAAACAGGGAGGCTAATTGGGTGGGAACCATTAGGGGCAATGGGGGCTTGAAGTAAAACATTAGCTGCATGAGTGGAGGGACAAGGGCAGGATTGGGAGGCCATGGCAGCTGCTGGGTCTTCTCCCTTTCCCCAAATTTCTCTCCCTAATCAAGTTCACCTACTGTGGTGGATGTGTAGGAGGAAAAGTGATGCAGTTTAATGCAGGGGAAATGATAATGGAAGAGGAATGAGAGGATTTGGGGCAGAATCTTGGTTCTGTTCTTTGTGGCTTGTGATACCTGATAATGTTGGCCCTTTGTCTTTCTGGGCCTCGGTTTCCTTATCTGTAAAATGAAGGAAATAGACATGGAAGGGGCCTTAGAGGTCATCTGGGCCAAAGGCATCAAACACAAGGCCCATGATCAGATTACAATGCGGTTCCTGTCTGCTTTTGATGTAGTCATAAAAAAGGAAATATGGAAACAGTTTTTTAAGTAAATATGGGCCCCACGGAGATTCTTGTGCATGGTTTCACGGCCCACATTTCTATGAGTTTGACCTCACTCATCCAAGTCCTGTGAGGTTAGAACAGAGGACAATGTCTGGGGATGGAGCGGAGAAGGGGGATGAGTGTCCAGGAACCACATGTTCACTGACTTGACACTATGCACAGGAAGCCCCTGCAGCCTCCTGGTAATTGGGATGCAGTCCTGCAGCAAAGGGCCAGCCACCCCCAGCCCTGCACCCCCTCAGAGAAAGAGGTTTCTCCTAGTCAGATCGGAATCGAAAGATTTAGAGCTGGAAGGGAGATTCAAAGGAACTTGTCCAACTCTCTCATTTTACAGGTGAGGAAACTGAGGCCTACAGAGTCTGACGACCCAGAACCCTCAGCCCCAGGCTCAGCTCTCCTTCGCCTTTGCCCTACTCCCATTGCGGCCAAGAATAAAAAGGCATGGGCCTTCACTGTGGAAAAAGGACACAGCCATGCAGTTACATTGGGTCAAACCACAATACTAGGAACCATATGCTAATTATAGACTGTTTTTAAAGGAAAGATTTTCTAGGTTTTCCTTTCAGGAGAGAAATCTTCTGAAGCCAGCAAAATGCCTGTTTGGCAGGCTTCCACAAGGGGCTCGCACTGTGCTCAAAGGTGACCCTTAGGACCCTGGTGACTTCTCACCTCAGAAACTCCCTGGGTGACCTGCACCAAGTTAATTCACCTCCCTGGTGCTCAGCTTTGTCATCTGTAAAATGAGTGGGTGAGAGTGAGGTCTGTTCTAGCTGGCTGTAAGCCTCTGATCTGACTCCATTAGGCTTTTGTGGATTCAGCAGCTAGGTGGCGTGGTGCATAGAGCCCTCCGCCAGGGCTCAGGAAGCCCCAAGTTCAAATCCTGTCTCAGATGTTAGCAGCCTACCATTTAACCTCGGTCTGCCTCAGTTTCCTCATCTGTAAAATGGAGATAATAACAGCGCCTACCTCCAGGGGCTGTGAGGATTAAATGAGATAACATCCATAAGGTGCTTTGCAAACCTTGCAGCCTATATAAATGCTAGTTACAGACCTGGTTCCCCAGATTCAATAGGATGTAAGCTTTTGGAGAGCAACCCCTGGGCCCTGAGGACTGATTTCGTGATACTCCATCAGAGGCTTCCTACATCAAGGGATTAGGAGCTGACCACCAGCAGGCTCAGATCTCTCTAGTCAGCCGAGGACAGGATTTATTCGGTCGGCTCTCATTCCAAAGACAAGCCGGTGTTTCTTCTAGCAGAGATCCTCGTTCAGGCCCCTCGGCTTTTCCCTTCTCCCGTATCTCCCTCCCGCCCCCACTGTTCTTCTCTAGCAAGGAAAGCTTTGTTCAGCCTGAGAGTTCCCAGGCAAGGCCGACAAGAGAAGGTGGAGATGGTGGAGGCCCAGAGAATGAGAACAGAGACGGCCCAGAAAGCCAGTGGGAGAGAACAAAGGCAGTACAGACCTCAGGAAAGTGACCTGGGCGGTGGAGACCGGGCAGAGGCAGGAGAGAGGCCTGGGGCCATCAGCCTGGCTAAAGGAAGCACTGCCCGGATGGAGAGCCAGAGCGGGCGAAGACCCTGGGGGTCATCTTATTCCGGCTTTGTCAGGAAGCAGGAGAGAGGTGGCCAAACCTTAGGATCATAGATATCCATCTGGAAGGGACCTGAGAGGTCATTTTACAGATAAGGAAACTGAGGCAAACGGAGGGAAGCGACTTTCACAAAGTCACACAAAAAGGGTGTAAGACAAAACTCTCAGTGGAATCCAGAGGCTCAACTGCGCTCGCTCCTAGATAGAACATGTTGTGCACAAGAAGCCAGGGACGCCCAGCTCTGGCCTGACACAGAAACTACCTTACTTGATGATTGCTGGCCTGGTCCTCTATGCCTTTGCCTAGGCTGTGCCCTATGCCTGGAACGCCCTCCCCTTTTCACCTCCTCTCTCTCTTAGCTCATGCGCCACCTCCGAAATAAGCAGCAGAGATCCCCACTTGGTCATACTCTCTCCTGTCTCCAAATGATTATTTAATTAGTGTGCATTTTGTATTTACTCACTTGTGTACATATTGTTTCTCCTCAGTACTGGGGACTGTCTTTGTAGCCCCAGAGGTTCTGAACCTTGTGTGTGTGTGTCTCAGACTTACCCCTTGGGCAGTCTGGTGAAGCCTGTGGACCCCTTTTCAGAATAATGTATTTAAGTGCATAAAATAAAACACATAGGATTGCAAAAGAAATTAATTATACTGATGTTATTATAAAAATATTCTTTTTAAAAATACAAGTTCACAGACAAGTTCAAGATAAGAACCCCAGATTAAATCTATAGCTGAATCTTAATAAATTACATTGGAATGAAGCTGAGCAAATGCCTTCCACACTTGACTGGGACACGCTTAGAGATTTGGGACAAGATTGATGGTATTTCGTTCTCAGAGAAGGGTTCTCTGCCTCACTGATTGCACCTAACGAGGTTCAAATGTGCTCACGAGGGATGGGGAGGCCACTGCTGAGGTAGGGGGTACAAGGCAGAACTTTGCTCCCCCACAGTACAGGAGGCAGCTGGCCCCAATTACCCAATTATCACCATCAGTTAAAACTTGGAGCAGCACGTGAGTACCAGACTTTGTGCTGGAAAAGAGCTTGCTCTCTCTGGATCAATTAACAGAGCCCTTCTGCTCAGTGTTTCAAGGCTGTTTTATCTAATCCAATTTGATTGCATTAGAAATAAACAGCCTGGAGCAGCAGATGGCGCAGTGAATAGAGCACCAGCCCTGGATTCAGGAGGACCTGAGTTCAAATCTGGCCTCAGACACATAACACTTACTAGCTGTGTGACCCTGGGCAAGTCACTTAACTCTGTTGCCTCACAAAAAAAAAAAAGAAAAAAAAGCCTGATTTTTTTTACTCCCCTCCTCCCCACCCTGCCCCACCTCTGCCTCCCAGGACAAGGAGGCCAGTGACTTTCTGGAAAGGACCTGGGGACAGCAGAAGCAATGCCTGACTTCAGCTCCCTTTGAATAAGAGCACCCTGTTCCTTAGGGAACGGTGACCATTCCCTAAGGGGGAAAATTTGAACCGACCCATGCCCTTTGGTCGATGATCTCGGCTGGCACTCGTCCCAAGGCCCACAAAGTGCCAACCGGCCCAGCTGATGATGCCATCAGTGAGGGCTTGATGGAGAAGGGGGCAGAAGCAGGAAAGCACCTGGCATTGGCCTCTGGCTCCAGGCTCGGATTTCAGAGACACCGCTTCCTCCCGCCTCAGGACTGTTTATATCAACATCTGCCAGCTCCCCTAGCAACCCAGAGTAATTAGGTCAAAGGGGCCCCCTCCCGGCTCCAAGGTCCTTCTTATTGATGGATCAGTAGGTGACCAATCTGTGCCAGGCTGAGCTCACCTTGGTGCTTTTCAGCTGTTGGAAATGGAGGCTCAAAGGAGGGGTGCAGCACCCTAGAGAAGGGCTATACCCTGGGAACTGGGAGGCAGTGTAGTACAACGGAAAGAACACTGGTTCTGGAGTCGAGGCCCTGAGTCCGAATCCTACCTGTGATACCCTCCCATCTCTGGGGCTGCCTCCCCTTCTGTGAAATGATGGGGTAAGGACCTAAGGCCCCTTCCAACTATCATCAAATGTTCATTAAGCACCTACTAAGTATCAGACCTTGGGGATAGAAAGCTAAAAAAACAACAAAAAGTCCCTGCCCTCAAGAAGCTTACATTCTATTGGGGAAAAACGGCACACAATTAAGCACAAGCAAACAGAAGGTAGTTTAGAGGAGGGAGATGGGCGCTAGCTTCCCGTAGAAGGAATCACCCATCAGGTGGAGGGAGGAGTGCATTCCAGGGATGAGGGCTGGCCAACGCAAAGGCCCCAGGAGGGGAGCAGATTAGGGGAAGAACAAGTACAGGGCCTGTGAAGGGAGATACAGTGGTAAGACTGGAAAGGAGGCTTGGGGCCAGGTTGCGGGGTGAGCTTTCAAAGTGAAACGGGTGGTTGAGCAAGAAGGACCTTCAGTGCACTCTATATATATTATTTCATTTGATTCTTCAAAGACCCTGGGAGGTGGATGCTATTAATTATTATCCCCACATAACAGTTGAGGAAACTGAGGCTGGGAAAGATTAAGTGCCTTGCCCACTAGTGTTTGAGGTAAAAGTACAACAACAATAATAACTAACATTTATACCGCACCTACTATGTGCCAGGCAAGGGTAGAGGGCCCTTCTTACAGGTGGCAGATGACTCCCCGCCTCAAAAACTCTTAAAGAACAGACTGGTGGGAGCTCTCCTCCCCCAACTTTCACCTCGGTTCTCAGAGGGTAAATCAACCCCAGCTGCAGCCTCCATCCGACCCCAAGCGGCCGCTAAGAAGCCTCAGCAGGGCTCACACAAAGGTGAGGCTTGAGATAAGAGGCCTGGACCATCTCCTCCCCCTCGAACCCCAGACTTTCATCCCCCTCCCCCAAAGTGTGACTTCCTCCCTCTCTCTCACTTCAGTAACTGCCACCCATAGCATAAGCTCAGGACAAACAGCAAGGGAGAAGACAGGCGGCTGGCTCAGTAGTGCCTCCTCTCAGGCGAGAACCCGCCACGTCCGTTTTCTTTTCTTGACTTCGCTCAGGGTTCTGTGTTTGAGAGGGAGGAGGAAGCATCCTGGGCTGACCGTTGGAAGAAGTGGGGGGTTCTCCTGACTTGGCCACACTCCTGGGATGTTTGCACTGGGGAGGCCACCGACCCCACGGCTTCTGATAGCAGGGACGCTCCATCCCCCAGGCCTTGGCTGGAGCTCAAAGTCTGCTGCGCTGGAAGGAATCAGGCAGTTGAGGAAACAGTGTTTTCAGTGACACGTCCTCCCTTCCTGCCTTCACCTGACCCTCCTGCCTTGTCTTCCCTTTCTAAAAGGCAGGATGTGCCTGCCTGTGCTCTCTCGGGAGCCAGCAGGAAAAGGCACCTTGGACATACAGGGAAGGGAAGGGCACGAGCATTTGCAGAGCTCCTACTGTGCGCCAGGAAGTACGCTAGGCATTTTACAAACACCATCCCGTTCAATCCTCACATCACCCTGGGAGGCAGGGGCTGCTATTTCCCCCATTTTACAGATGGGGAAACTGAGATAAACAGAGGCTAAGTGACTTGCCCAGCAAGGAAGTGTCTGAGGCTCAGGTCTTCCTGACCCTGGTGCCGCCCAACCCCTCCAACCATTGCACGATCTCACTGCCTCAACGAGTATTTATATGGGACGTCCACGCAGAATCCTGCTCCCACGTGGCAGCCTCGCAGGCGCACACCTCTTTGCGTTTTCCATCTCCTCTGTAGAGATCTGGTATAGACACAGTTATTTTAACATTGTCTCCTCCACTAGAAAGTGAGTTCACCCTTGAGGAAAGGCACAGTGCCTGGCACAGGGGGCACTTGAGGTCTGCTGACCTGCCAGAACGGGATCAGACTCTGGAAATCCAGGGTCCCGGGTCCAAATCTGCCTCTTCATACCCAGGTGACCCTGGATGACTCATTTCACTTCCTGGGCCTGTTTCCTCATCTGAAACATGACAGGGTTGGACTAGCATAGTGTTGGTGAGGTCCGAGGACCAGGATGCAAATCCCGCTTCTGACTATTACTGTGTGGCCTCGACAAGACATTTCTCCGAGCCTCAGTTTCCTCATCTGTAAAAGGTGATTGGACCCATCTGGCTATAGATCTATGATTCTACAAGTGGCCCCAAAGACCACACCTGTGTGTGGGAGGGAGGTCTCGTCCCATCGTAACTAATGTATCAGTGGCATCATCTCCTCCTCCTCCCCCTCCTCTCCCCACCCCTGGCCTCCAGACATTTCAAGCAGGGGAGGGGTGTGGCTGGAGGCCCTTCGGTTTTCTAAGTGACATCCAACTATGGGAACTGTTTCCTCAAAGACAAAACTCATTGGCACGGCAGTTGGAGTTTAGGGAGCAAAGATTTTATTTTAATAAGTTATAAGATACAATTTTACAATCCTGCATTTTGGTGCCAGTTCTCTTCCGTTCGCTAGTTTACAAAGTTGTGAGCATTTCACATTAAGGCACGGTACACAAACAAAGCAACGGGGCGCCCCGGCTCCCTCAGGCTGGGCTTTCACCTACAGCCACTCTCCCAGCCAGTCAAGCCTGGTGATGACAGAGCCCGGGGCCAGGGGAGCAGGCTCATGCCTGTCCCACACAACCCTCTTCTCCCACGGTCTATTTCCTCAGTTAGTTGAATGAAGCTCATTAGAAAGTTTACCCAGGTGGCCAAAATTAAACATTTGGTATTTGTGGCATCAAACCATCCCCTAAAGGTTGGAGGAACAAGGAGGGAAGTGGGAATGAGGGAGGGGGGATGGGGGAGAACACCTTCTCAAGCTTTTCACAGGAATGGGATGATATATTGCAAGAGTGGTCCCAGGGGGGCAGATCATGCTGGCCCAAGAAGTCCACACCCAGCTTCTGGCCCACATTCCCTGTAGGTGCTAAGAGGGAGCAGCAAGATTAAGTCACGGCCCCTCCTTTAACATTGGACTGATGAGCTCTTCACAGAAAGCCAAACTCCTCACTTCCTGTAACTAGGAGCCACAATAAAAATGTGTGTGCCACCCCCCCAAAAGGTTCCTATTTGAGTTCTCCTCTCTCTGCAGTGATGGCCTCAAGGTCTGAGTCTGGCCTCTTCACACTCGGCTGCAATCTGAATTTAATGAGTTTGACAAAAGCTAGTAATGATCCCGACACACAAGCAGAATCTGTGCAAAGAAGGAAGACTCTTTGGGTTGGGTTAAAAAGTAACCTTTGGCAAAGGGACTGTTGCCCAAGCCTGCAGTTTCTTCCCGCTGATCAATGGAACCTAAAGGTAAACACAGCAGCTGGGATTCCAGGAGGAAGTAGCAAGGATGTGGGAAAGCTACCAGGGGCCTGTCTGGTCTGCTAACAGTTTAACAGACCTCTCAGAGAACTTGAGAAAAGAGCCACGGGGAACCCGGTAGAAAGTGTTAGTGTTAAAATGGAGTAAATAACTTAGTAGCCCTTTTCATCCCATAAGGCGCTAAAATTGATTAATATCACGTGTGTACCAAGTTTTAACCCCATTTCCTTTTCATTAGGGAAAAAAAAACAAAAACAAAAACAAAAATGCTTGGCAAGCATGGTCTAAAACAATCCAAGACAAAACCAGTAGTTTCAGGGTCCCCAATCTCATTTTTTAAAAAAGAAATTACAGTTTTGGTTCATGTCCATGACCTTGAATGTCTGCAGTGAAATCAGCATGCAGGCCCATTACACACGTGATTTTCAAATGCTGTTTGTGAAGGACAGGACTGAGAGGTATCATTGCAACTGAGTGCACAGAGATGTACATTAATGACATTTGAAATTTCTAAGCTTTGAAATTTTGAAAAGTCTCCTAAAGGAATAAAAAGTTTAGCATTTACTTCGGACATACTTGAGTATGAGCTGCGTATTCAGAGACTACATTTCATTTCCACAAAAGGCCCATAAACTCTGTATAAAAATCAACGTTACAAATAAAGTATTTCATTAGGAACTACTTTAAGGTACTGTGATATGGAAGGGGCTTCCAGGAATATGCTCCTCACCCCACTTGACAGCCAGAACATAATCCCCCCTCTCCTTGACAACATAAGTCACACAATATTGCTGGTTTCCTGCGTGTTTCATGGACACTTCTTCACAAGGTGTGGTGGGGCCATGGACACCAATCAGTAACATATTGGAACCTAAAGTGCAAAAGAATCAAGGTTAAATCACAATGGAATCAAGAGTGGTGGGCACAGATAAAACACGCAGAAATAACTCTTCTAAACTGTTCTACTTCATACTGGTGGAATCTTTTTGGGAATACATGAAGGAATCACAAAAATAATCATGCCCCTCGGAAATATAACTTTAAAGTACTGTGGTGAAGAAAAAAAATAAAAAGGTAGCCCAGTGCCCTAACATTCCCTAGGAGGTGGCACCTGAAAAGAGACTGAGGAAAAAAGTTCAGGTTTTGCTGTTACTGTTCAGTCACGTCCAACACCTTATAACCCCAATTTGGAGTTTTCTTGGTAGAGATACTAGAGTGGTTTGCCATTTCCTTCTCTAGCTGATATTAAAGATGAGGAAACTGAGGCAAACAAGATTAAGTGATTTGTCTAGAGTCACACAGCTATTAAATGTCTGAGGCCAGATTTGAACTCAGGTCTTCCTGACTCCAGGCCCAGTGCTCTATCTACTGTGCCACCTAGCCACCCTAAAGAAGTCAGGTAGGAGAACAAAGTAAAGGAAGAGAAAGACTATCCAGGAGGAGGGATTGACCAGGCCATATCAGAAGTTGCAGATAGGTTGTCAATGAAAATGAAAAGTGGGGTTGTATTTAGCCATTGTATTTAGCATTCAAGAAACCAGTGGTAACCTTGGAGAGATTATTTTCAGTTGAGTGTGGGGTCTGAAAGAGACTAAAAAGAGACGAAGCAGAGGCAATGATGGTAGACTGCCTTTTCTAGGAGTATGACTACGAAAGGAAGGAGAGACATAGGATAATACATAAATATCACTACAACCAAAAGAAAATCTGAAAAGTTTACAAAAGCAAAAGTGAAGAAAGTAGAGGCTAGAAACTCAGAGCCAAGCCAAGAATCACTGGACTCCATAAAAAAAGTGACCAAAAAACGAATTCTTGCCCACCTTATTTCAGGAAATGATAAGAAAATTTCCTAGAATTATTCCCCGTAAGGGACAGAATTTGTAACTACAGAACCCACAGGACGCCAACAGATGAAGATCGTATTCAATTCACCCAGATATAGTGTTGTCAAAACTTATGACTGGGCAGCTGAGATGGAACACTATATATATATATTTATGCATGCTGCTTCTCTCCTAAATTAGCTCCCTAAGTAAACTGAGACGACACTACTGAGAACTAAGACTGTCGTTTAAATTTGTACAAGTTCCAGAAATTCCTAAAGCAACAGCCAAGATGGGGTAGGCCCTTCGAGAGACAAACCAATGAGAATAACTGCCCCAAGGTGAAGCTAACGAAAACTGCACAAACAGAACAGGCTGGCGGCGATAGATTGTGACCTGCATCTAACCCCTAGGAGACCGCCCGCCCATCTAGTGCAGGGTTTAAAAGCAGTAAGTTATCTTGATCATTAGCTTTCTCAAAGCAGCACAGGGTAGCATGGAGCCAGTGGGGGACCAAGGAGAGATGACTGGAGTGGCCCACCCTCCTCCCACAACTAAACTGAGTCATGGGAGATAACAGGATGCTTAGATAGATGAAAGAGTTTCCATTTGCGAAAGCTCTTATTGTACATGTTTTAAAAAAAAAAAAAAAAAAAGGTGAGGTACCAATTGAAAGAGATAATTAACCATGGGCCTGGCCTCAAGCAACAAAGATAACAAATACATATAGACAGCAAAAGGAAGATTACTAGCCCAGAACTTGCCAAGAACCCAGATTTTTTTTTGGAGGGGGGAGCAGTTTCTCCATGCATTAGAGAGAGGAGTGGGGTTAGAGATCAATGAATATATTGGGTTGTGTCCCCACGTTATTCACTGGCCCAGAGCTGCATGCGCACAGCAAACTCACTCCCCATAGCCTTTAGTTGCTTCCAAACGCTTATATCTGTATGTTGTTCTGTGGGCCCCTGCCCTGAGTACCCCTGCACCCAACCCCTCAGACTAGGGGAGAAAGAGGCATAGTGTCAATATAGCAATGACAACAAATTGGAAAAAACCTAAATGCTAACAGCCGGTGAAGACCCAAATAAACAATGACATATCACCAAAATAACAGCATTAAGGACTAAAATGAGAGAAGTACACTCCATATTGTCCCAAGACTCTAGGTAGAGTCAGAAAAACATTCACATGTAGGACAGGGAAAGAAGAACATACACACATGCAGAGACAAATAGGCAGAGGCAGAGGAGACTCGCAGGGCGTAACTACTGAGCTGCCGTGGACGTACACATCGTACGGGAAAATCCCTTCAAGTGTAAATACTTATAAATGTATGTTGAATTGGCTTTGCCATTATAAAATTAAGTGCATACAATTTCATAGGGTTATTTTTTTTTTAAAAGAATAGGTAGGCAGGTACGGCCCAGGTATGTAGACGCTTTCATGCTTCCTTATCTCCCTAAGCTATGGCTTCCTCAACCCTCACTATTCAATCCTCATCACTGGGTGAGGAACGAGAATCCTTGGGTTCAAGTTCCAGTTGACGGGATCCTAGAATTCTAAGCCAGGTCTCTCCTGACTAAGACTGCTGAACAAGCCATCACACAAACCTCGGACACCACAGATGTGAACTACGTCCTGTTCCCTGAAGATGGCACATACTCAGACCAGCAATGAAATTCAAAAGAAACAACACCAACAATAATATTTATATAACCCTTCAAGGTACACAAATTGCCTTCCATATGTTATCTTATTTGACTCTTACAATTGTGTGAAGTAGATATTATTATCCCCATTTTACAGATGAAACGGGGGCTCAGAGAAGCAAGTGACTTGTCCAGGGTCACACAGCTTTTAAGTGTCTGTGGTGGGATCTGAACTCGGGATTTTCTGAATTCACCAAGTGCAATGTTCTATCATGGGCAGTCCCTAGCTGCCCATAAAGTAGGAGATAAGTGTTGAAACAAAGTCGAGCATATTTCACAATATATTCTAGATGGATATGAGATCTTAATATTAAAGACCATACCGGAAAGAACATATACCCCTCACAGCTATGGGTAGGGGATATATTCTTAACCAAACAAGAGATAGAGACAATCACCAAAGATAAGATAGATATGTTTGATTACTTGAAAAAAGCTTCTGAAATTGATTACTTGAAAAAAGCTTCTGCACAGACAAAATTAATGCACTTAGGATAAGAAGGGAAGTGGCTGAATGGGAAAAAAATCTTTGCATCAGATTTCTTTGATAAGGGTTTGTTATCCAAGATATATAAACAATATGTTTTATATATATATATATATATATATATATATACACACACACACACACATATATAATACACACACACACACAAAGAGACATTCCCCAATAGATAAATGGGCGAAAGATATGAACAAACAATTCTCAACAGAACTTCAAAGGATTCACAGCCTCATGAAAGAATGCTCCAAATCACAAATAAGGAAAATGCAGATCAAAAGAACTGAGGTTTCACCTCTGCAAATTGGCAAAAATGATAAAAAATGACCACAGTCTATGTTGGAAGATTTGAAGAATTATAGGCACATTGATACATTGTTAGTGGAGCTGTGAAATGGTGCAACCATTTTGGAAAGCAATTTGGAATGATGCAAATAATGTGACTAAAATGTCCATACCCTTTGGACCAGAGATTCCATTACTGGGCTTATACCCAAGGAGCCATCGATAAGAAGTCTCCATATACTCAAAAATACTGATAGCAGCAATTTTGTGATAGCTAAGAATTAGAATCAAAATAGATGCCCATCAACAGGGGAATGGCCAAACCAATTGTGGTACATGAATGTAATGGAATATTTCTGTGCTGTAAGAAATGATGCGTGTGATGACTGCAGAGAAGTCTGGAAAGATCTCCTTGAACTGATGCAGAGGGAAGTGAGCAGAGCCAAGAGAACAACATATACAAGAATGACAACGGCGTAAATGGAAAGAACAAGGACACATCAAGAAATCAAAAGGGAACATAACAAAATTGTAAAGATCGGTCAGAATTTGAATGAAGAGTTATGAGGAGACTCGCCTAACCTGTGCCGTCGCGGAGGAAGGAGGTCCGCAAGTATAACAGACCACACGTGTTTTGGGACTTTTTCAATGTACTGGTCAGTGGTGCTGACTTTTTTTTCTCTCTAAAAAATACTATGTCAAGGGCAGCTAAGTCGTGCAATGAATAGAGCTCTGGCTTTGGAGTCAGGAGGATCTGAGTTCAAATCTGGCCTCAGATACTTGATACTTACTAGCTGTGTGACCCTGGGCAAGTCACTTAACCCTGATTGCCTCATCGAAAAGCAAAAAAAAAACCCAAAAACCATATACATATCTATATCTATATCTATATCTATCTATCTATATATATATATATAATATACTATGTCATATGGGATGGCTCACTGGGAGGGGGAGGGATATTTGGGATAACTGATGATGATATTAAAAAACAGAAAATGTCAATAAAAACTTATTTTTAAAAATTTTTTAAAAGACACCTGCCCTTCTTGCTACCACTCAAGCATATTATCCTAGGGTAAGGCCCAGCTTTGGATGGCTTGGTTTTGGACAGGTGTACTCCACCTCGCCCTGCCCCTCGAACCCGCCTGGCTTCACTTACCCGCTTTGCTGCAGTCCACCAGGAAGGTGCTCTTCTGGCCCACGAAAGCCTTCACGAGCCCTGCTCCCTTGGAGGTCACCTTGCTGGCATCTGAAGAAGCTTTGGGGACAGCACTGTAGCAGGTTTCTGTGGAGGATCTGGTCACTGATTCAACCAGGATAGAAGATGTCTCATTGGCAGAGCCCAGGCTGATGAGGCGTTGGCCTAGAGAAAACAGACACCCCAAACTGTTACTGTCTAAAACTCACTGGGGTGGAGCTTTGCAGATCTTCAGGCCCCCTTGTCCAGAACTCAGACTCCTGGGTCCCGCGATCATTTTTGGTTTTTTTTTCATCAAAAGCCAAGACCTAGGTCACATCTGGAAAACAGATTTCCTACGCCCACGACGACTGGGCTCGGTTCCACCCCAGGCCTGGTTTTCAGCCGCTCAGACCTTGGTGGCTCACCAGTGTTAGCTCTCTCTAGGTCTGGCCCCTCTCCACTGGGGAATCCCC
This sequence comes from Vombatus ursinus, assembly GCF_900497805.2. Taxonomy (NCBI): domain Eukaryota; kingdom Metazoa; phylum Chordata; class Mammalia; order Diprotodontia; family Vombatidae; genus Vombatus; species Vombatus ursinus. The sequence goes on along the minus strand of NW_020954551.1, from coordinate 3,316,673 downwards.
TCTTTACCTGTCACTTTGGCTTTGAAAGGACTGCCTACAATGTGGTTGGGTCCGCCATATTTCAGGCCAATCAGATAATTCCCTGGAGCCATCGGTGTATACATGACTTTGTAACCTTCTGGAGTCTCCTGGCAGTCCATTTTGACCTTGGATGGCCCTTCAATTGTAACAGACAGTGTTCCCGGGCCCGCTCTGGTGGTATTGATGAAAAACTCTGATTGGACACCTGAAAGAAAGGTTTTCCGTTAGCCTTTGCTCAAGCAAATAGGTGTAATAATATTATGGCATACGCATTATAATAATATAACGGTGTAATAGTAATATCATTGGCAGACATTTATCACGGGCAGGAGGATGCTATAGTAGAGAACGCATTGGACTTTGCAACGGGGAGATCTGAGTTCAAATCTGGTCTTAGACACTTACTAGCTGTGTGACCCTGGGCAAGGCACTTCACCTGTGTTTGCCTTAGTTTCCTCATCTGTAAATGGGGATAATAACAGCGCCTGCCTCCTAGGGTAGTTGTGAGCATCAAACGAAATAACCTACGTGGAGTGCTCGTAAACTGGCCTGTGCCAAGGCAGCGACATGCAAATACCATGCTGTCCAGCACTTGTTTGTGGCCCACTCGCCTTCTGAACACGCTCTTCTGTGCTGTGGTTAGGAGCCTGAGATTGCCTGGGGTCCTTCCTCGGTGATGCTTCATCCACTTCTCTCCCTTCCTGAGGCTAACCCCTTCATTCTACAGATGAAGAGGCTAAGGCCCAGGGAGGTAACATGTGAGTGGCCCACGGACCCACAGGCAGAAAACAAAAGAACCAGAATTTGCAAGTTGCTCTGAGACAGAATCCACGCTCAAACCAAAGGGGTTCAGCACAGGGACAGACTTCACCTTCAAAGCTCAGCCCTCGGGCTTTTTGGCCAAGGGCTTCCCGTCATTTCCCAATTCTGCCTGATTAACGATCGGGGCGCTCCTTAATCACGTCCCCAGCAAAGCAAACAAGCTTTCTGAAGACTAAGAGAGAAATCTGCCCAACACATTTTCCTGCGTTTAATCAAGTTGGCTCCTATGGCCCAGACCAACACCCAGCCGCCATCTCTATAGGAGGACTTGTAGGAGTGTAGCTTCAGAGCTGGGATGGATGTCAGAGGCCGTGTGTCTAACCCCTCTCTTTTTCACAAATGAGGAAACTGAGGTAAACTGAGTTGCCCAAGGTCAAGCTGATAGCAAGTTGCAGGAAAGGATCAGAATGTAGGTTCTCTGGGTGATGAAAGGGGTGTGTTTCTGAATAGCACCTGTGCCTCGGTTGTGATGCTGACCCCAAATGAGGACTGTGCCTCCAAGGAGAAGTTACTCTAACCCAGGAGGAGATAAGTAAGCCAAGGATTCCCACTCACAACCTGCTTCTGTCGGTGGAATCTGGGGCCTTTCTGGGGGAAAAAAAAAATGGACCCAGCTGCTGAAAATAGTGTTTTTGGTTTAATTACAGCCGTGACTCCAGGGAATGAATTACTTTTGGCTGTCACTAAAACAAAGGAGCTGCAATCAGCAACATCCAAAGACATAATCCAGATGTTCCCAAAAGCCTTCAACAGCTCCACCGGCATCTGGGGTCCCAGCTCCATGCCCCATCAAGCTCGAGCTGGTCTCGTCACAGTTACTCATCGGTGTGGCTGGTATAGTGGACACAGCTGCCGGGGCAAATGGTCACTGGGTGAGTGAAGGGGGAGGTCCCAAGGTGCGGGTGGGTAAGGGGGGAGGGGCGTGTTTCCAAGAAAAGTCCACAGCAGAAGCGGGAGGTTAGAACAGATGTTTTCAAACAAGGCTGCAGAGAATTAACAAGAGGAGAGGAAGAAGGTGCCAAAGTTATTTTGTTCTTTGGATACAATCATTCCATTCCAGCATGTTTGAAGTGGAGGGTGGGGGGCTCAAGAAGGAAGGAAGGGCAGCGCCCCACACCCCCCAAGAAAAACACAAGACTCAGGAGCTGCAGAGATTAGACCCACTGCCTTTCAGTATAAATGGTTACACAAGATCAATGCCAACAGATGTCCCCACCTCCCCCCATCCCAACCCAAATGGATCCTCTGTTCTACCCATTCAAAATCTTGCCTGAATTCAAATCTGGGAAGCCACGGTGCACGATGTGAAAGTTTCTTCTCTATTAACACAGTTCTAAGGAGAGACCCTAGGGATCAGACAGCCAGGTTCATCTTTGGTGGGGGGGGAGGCTAGGCAGGTTCACCGAAAAACGATATAGGGGTGGTTTGAGGGAACTGTAGGCCCATTGAGGCACTGGAGCAAAGTCAGCCAAGAAAGTTAAGCTAAGGTGACCTTGGGCCACATGGCGAGAGGCCCAGTGTGCAGGAGGAAGCGATCGGCCCCACTGTCCTCAGTCCTGGTCAGCCCGCCTCGGAAGGATTGGGTTCAGCTTTGGGCGCCACGCTTTAGGAAGGGCAAGGATAAGCTGGAGCGTGTCCAGGGGAGGTGCAGGGCTTCAAGTCCAGGCCACAGGACGTGGTGGAGCCACTGGGAACATTCAGCTTGGACAAGACTTTGGGGGGAAACAGGAGAACGTGAGCAAGTATTTGATGGGCTATCCATCCCAGGTAAGAAGGGCCCCCAAGGGCAGACTAGAAGTGCAATGAGTGGGCATTACAAAGAAAGCAATTTAGGCAGAATGGGATGCCTCAGGAGCCCAAGCAATTCTGAAGGTCCACCTGTCAGAGAGGTCGCACAGGGGATTCCCAGTCAGATTCAAGCTGGATTTGATGGTGGTCCCTTCAGCTCTGAGACTTGTCATTGACTGGGTGCATCATGCTGGGCTCTGAACCTCAGAGGGTAGCTGGGGCCAAGCGAGCCCCAATGCCCAGCGAGAAGAACCCAGGACCCGGGAGTCCTCGGAGCTGCAGGACAGAGACCTTTCTCATTCTGTGCACAGCCCAGCTGAGCCATGTCAGAACCGACATCTGGAAAAGGCCTGCTGGATAAATAAGGCATGAGCCCCTTGAGGGGGGGGATATTTATCCAAGGTCTCACACAAGCTCGCTGTGGGCTTCCTCCCCAACACCCCCCCAGACTAGGCTCCTTCCTTCTCTGCATCCCTCATAGATCGGTCTGAAACCTGAGCCCCAGGCGAGACCACGTGAGACCCCAACAGGAAGCAGGAGAAAGATGAATGCACAGGGTGGGGTAACAGTGGGCGAGGCACGGCGGGCACAGCACGGCTTGGCTTGGGCTGGATCTCTGGGCACAGAGCCATTGCTGCTGTCCCAGGCTGAGGCCCAAGGAGCAAGGCAGTAGCCTTCCGTCCATGGAGACCCCGTCTGGGTTATTCTGGGACCAGGCCCAAGCCCCGCAGTGTGCTCAGAGAGAAGGGAGGCAGAAAGAGGGGAGCAGAGGGCAGAAACAAGCGTGCCCGGGGCCCGGCTCTCTACTGGCCATCTCTCTTTGTCCCAGCAGGAAGCCCTCCAAGCTGGTCAGGGCTAAAGGTGGGAGTCAGGGTGGGCTGCCTAGTCTGGCTCTAACTAGGTCTGCTCACAGTTCTCTGGACAGACACGGCATCCTTTCTCTTCTGTTGCTGAGAGGGCCTGGTAGCTGGCAGAATGATCCCAGAGAGAAGGCGCGGCCAAATTCTCCACATTTGGCCAGACCTCCTGGGGTCAGCCTGCTGGTCAGGTAGCACTCCTTGGTCACTTAGCATCTGAAATCCCAACATGACACGCAGCCCACCTGTTGTCTGCAAAGGTAGGAGACTATTTCCCTTTTCAAGAAGTTGGGAGAAACACGCAGATGAGCTGTCCAGGAGAGGCCCTGGGCTACCCTGTGGATAGTCGCACCTGGGACTGAATCACCTTCCACACGAGGCTTCACAGGCGTGGCCTCTGGGGTCTCAAGCCTTCTCCCTCCTCTAGAGCATAAGCCTCGAAGGGCAGATGAACACAGACTCCCAAGGAGCTGCAGAAACAGCAGGGTATCACTGATACCCAGGGCTCACATTCACAGAGCCGCTCTAAGTTGGCAAAGCTCATTCTTCCCACCTGCCTGAGGTAGACGGTACAAGCAGTATTCTCATGTCACACCCGAGGGAACCGAGGCTGAGAGACGTGACCCACGGCCCAGGCTGACACAGCCAGACATCCAACGGCCTCTTTTCTGCTTCACTGCCCTGTGACCCTGGGCAAGTCATTTCACATCTGTTTGCTTCTGTTTCTTCATCTATAAAATGAGGGGTTGGATTCAATGGCCTCTAAGTTCCATTCAGGCACCAAATCTGTGACTCTCTTCTCTTTAAGGTCAAAGGACCAAAAGCCAGAAGTAAGGGACAAGATAAGCTTCTCAGGAAATCCACTAAACCCAGAAATTCATCATAGAACAATGGTTCTCCAACGCTGTGGTCTTTACACTCTTCTTACGAAGACCCCTTCTCCAGGGAGCTTTTATTTATGTGAGGTTTAGCTACTGATATTTAAATATCAATATTATATATCAAAGAAATAATGATACTACACGTTACAATGCTTAGCCACGCTGTCAGGGAGCTTGGAAAGATTAGCCTGAGACATACCAGTATGTATTACAGGTACAAGAAGAAGATTATTATCATATAGGATAGCAATATACATATTACATTAATAATAGTTGATAATATAATATGTAACAATGGATATACAATATATTGGTATATAATTGATATGTAATATGTTGATAAATATTTTATATACGTAAACAACTAGGTAGCACAGTGACTCTGCCTAGATCAACATCCATATCTATATATCACAGCACAGTGGTACGAAGCCATGAATGCAGGTGTGAAGCCTGTAAGTAGGAGCTTAACAGAATCAATCAATCATCACACGCGATCTCAATGCTGACTGACTCACTGAGTTCAAACCAACCTTGTGAGGGAGGCAGTGTCAGGTGCTCAAAGACAGAGAACCTGAGGTCTAACAGGGCAAGGTACAGATCAGTGCCACGTCCTGAAACCAGGCTCATAAAGAAGTAGGAGGAGTGGCTGAACTAGGCTGAACTAGGGCCCTGAAGCTTTATGAGCTCCAATTCATTTCATTGTAAATCATCACTAAACGAGTTTAGTTGTTCATAAAGAGGTTCAAAGTTCGGTGTAATAAAACCTTAAAAAAAAAAAAAAAAAAGGCATCTCCACAGCCCTTTAAGTCCCAAAGTTTCTTCTGTTTCTAGGCAGAGCAACCAAGAATGATCTGGAAAGCAGGTCAGTGTTAAAAGAAAGTACCCATTGCAGCCACACCCGTCCCCCATCAGCACTCCCGGTATCTCAGTCAGTTACCTGTGGCGCCCCCTTCCAGGCCAGCTCCATACGCAGAGACAAGAGCTGGGTTTCCAGCTTGTCCTGGATCCCCAACACGAACTTTAAAAGGGCTTCCGACAACATGGCTGCCATTGAACTTGACATCGATCGTGTGAATGCCATTCTCATGGGGAATGAAACGAACCGCATACTTGTCTGTAAATGAAGGAGAAGAAGGGTTAGGAGAGTAAGTCTTTCACTGGCACTGACAGCTTCCTCAAGGCCAAAGGAAAGACGATTTTGGTTCAGCTTTTCAGTATACTCATGCCATGGTGGTAAGCTTCAGAATCAGAACACTTATCCGATTCTAGTCTTTTGGGGAGAGCTTTGCACCAAGGGCTGGGACACAAAGACAAAAAATATAAAGCAATCCCGGTCAGACTGCAGGTGCTTTCCGTGGACTGGAGGGGTCTTGAAAGGGGCGGAGGCATCATAAACTGGGGAGTTAGGGGCAGGATTGAAAGAAAAAGAAAATTCTTGGCAGCTTTCTTCTGGCTATTAAGAATGTAGCTTCCCATAGTGTGGGGTCATCAGAGGGCCAGGCTCTCTTTGGATCCCAGCTCTACCACTTGCTAACTGGGAGACTGGACAACTCACTTAACTTCTCTGGGCTCTGGTTTTGTGGTCTATGAAATGAGGATCAGGAGGGTGTAGCCTAGTGGACAGAGAGCTGGTGCTGGAGTCAGGAAGACCTGGATTCGAGTCTTGCCTCTGACACACACTGGCTACATGGTCCTGGCCAAATCACTTAATATGTTGGTGCGCTAGGCATTCTGCAGAACAAGTGCCAAGCTGCATTAGTAGAGGGAATTTCCTCTTCTGGGAGTTCCCTAAACCGATAAAACCACAGGTCTCATCTCTATCCCTGTTCCTGAAATGAGGGACATAAGGGTCATCCCAGATTAGGAATTGGAAGGGACCTTAGAAATTATCTAGGCTGACCCCTTCATTTTATAAAACTGGACACCAAGAACCAAAGCGGGTCTTGACCAAGGTCACTCAGTTAGCACCATCTGAACTCAGGTCCTCTAACTCCAAACAGGAGAGGCTGTCTCATGAGCACCCCTCTCAGGGCTTGTCAACTTGGACACTTGACCGAAGGGAGCCTTCTGAAGCTGGATTCAAAATATCACTTTGAAAAGTCTACGATTCCATCAGCTTCTTCCCATTTATATGCAGACTACAGACCCTCTATAAGTGGACATTTTCAAGAACTGTAGGGGCTAAAAAAATAAAAACCGCCGACGGGACAGGCTTTTAGCAGGTAGCGATGTGGTCCACGCTTCACTCCGCTGGTCCTCAGACCAGCCGTCCCACCTCGTGCCAAGCTGGCATCTCTCCAGTTCAGGAGAACCAGCCAGATCTTGTGCCTCGACCCTGGCACAGCCTCTGGGAGGCCCTCTCGAGGCTTGGGAGATGTGTTCAGTGCGACACAGCCAATAGAGAGTCTGTGGGAGCAAGGAGCCGTTGTGGGGAGAGGGCAGAGGGATGGGCCTGCTCAATTTCTGGGCATCAGCTAACAATTCCAATTGTCGGGGGCAGAAGGAAAGGAGCCGCACACTCGGAGAACTCTTTACCCGAAGAGACCTCCAGTTCAACACTACCCCAGACAGTTCTCCCAGGAGAATGGGCCAAATCGGCCACACACCAGCTTGCTGTGAGGGCTGTTCCAGGGCTCTACAATGTTGAGTAAAATTCCCATCTATTCAGCGTCACAGACAAAGCACAGGTGCAGGGGCTGGACTTGGGATTTGGGGGTTAAAAGTAACTCCAGGAGGAGGTGAATCCCCCAACCAATGGAGGGAAGCATCTCTGAGCAACTTGTAGTCTTCAGAGAGCTGCCGAGGGCACTGAGGTCAACTGACTCTCCGTGGGTAATTCAGCCCAGAGACGTCGGAGGCAGGAGGTGGCCCTCATTCTTCCCGGCTTTGACACACACTGACCATTAGCCCATTCAGATAAAACAAAACCAAAACTGCCCTGTAAGTGGGTGAACCTGTTTACCCTCCCCCCACGAGTCCAGGAAAGTTTTCAAATATCTTCACAGGGCCAACAACGAAAGCTATCTGCAAGGCTATGTTAAATGGAGACGGGGCAGGATGAGCGATGGTGAAATGGGTCTGGCCGCCGCCCTCCCACCTGGAGGACAAACGGATCTTTGTGGAGCTGTCTTCCACCTGTAGATGTGCCTCCTCCCTTTCGGCTGTCGGCAGTGAGAACCTGCCCTTCCTTCCCCCACCCCGCCCCCCATCCATGGAGCCGATGTGACATTGTGCTCTCGTGGGAGGGGTGCAGTTCTCAGAAGCACTTTTCTTACCTGGCTCCAGTTCAGAAACGTGGCATTCTTCAACTGCACCAGAGGGGCTGTGGACTTTTGCATCAATCTTGCCTTTGGCCCCATTCAACCTTATAGCGAAGGACGCTGGTTGGTTAACTTTTAATCCAGATTCCTGAGTATTTAAGACATCAGATGAATTATTACTTTCTGGAATTTTTCTCTAAATCATTTGGAGCACTCCGAATGGAAGTCGAGGACAGCCAGTTCACACACAGATAGGCTGTGACACTGCTGATGGGAGATCACTCAGACAAGGCTCAAAGTCGAAGCATGGCGACTTTGGAAGTGACCACTAACGTGGTCCTACAGCCTTTTACCCACCCCTTGGAGACGGTTCCTTAACTAATCTCCCTACTTCAGAGACTCAAGTCCCCAGTCAACGAGGCACACTGTCCAGAGCCCTGAATACGCTGTGGGGGAGGGGAACAGACCCCAACACTGTTTGGGCACATTCCCCAAGAGGGTAAGAAACGCTCACAGGAAAGGCTCAACAGCCCATGAAGGGCCACCCTAGGGATCTGACCAAATCTCCCTTGTAAGTCTGTTTCAGGACTAAAGAAGCCTTTCAGGAGAGTGTCAAGTGTGGCCCTCAGTGACAGGTGACCTCGAGTGAAGCAACACACCGATCCTCCTCTGATCTGGGCAGTCGCTCATTCTCTGCCTTAGTTTTGGGGACATTTTCATTATCTGGAGGTGAAGACGTCTCAGAGGCCAGAGAGTCGAGCCCCATCATTTTATACTTAGAGGAAGTGAGGCCCAAGCGGGTTAAATGACTTCCCCAAGGAAAAAGAGGCAGAATCTGAACCCAGAACCTTTGACTCTAGGGCCAAGTTCTTTCTCTCGTCCATTGGCGCCTCCCTTGAAAACACCTGATTTTTCTTTTTACGTTTGCTCGAGAACTGCATAAGAACAAAGAATTATGCAGAAGCAAGTTGCTGCTGGTGTGAGGCCACAACACACAAAGCATATATCTTGGGCCCACTGACCAGAGAGTCAGAATGCAGTTCTAACCTGAGGGCAGCCCCTCTCTTCATTCCCAAAACCACAACTGGAGTTTGAAGTAAATCTCTGGTTATCAAGGCCCTTTTCCTTCCTAGACACTGGTTCTAGTCTGTAAATGGTTGGGTGCTTTAGTGGCCATCCTGTGGGGTTAGCAGTATCCCCTGGACATGTCCTAGGCTGGTCCTCTGTGGGCAGGCTCAGTCTCATGCCAGGATCATACGTGAAGCTTCTCCAGATCTGGAGAACATGCTACGGCTTGTGGTCTATTGGGACTCAGGGTTATCTAAATGCCACGATAGATAACAAATCCCAAGTAGGTTTTTTCTAGGGACACAGAGGAAGGTTTCTAGTGTACTGGTTAGATCCCATAGGGAGGACATGAACAGAATTCATGAAGGATAAGAAGGTGGGTGGGCTGTGCTGTGTCTTGGTGGATACCAATAAGCTCAAGGGGCCATCCAAGAATCTGAGATTATTACTAGAAAAATCTAACATTTGGGGGGAAAAAAAGTCTAACTCACACCAGACGTTGCCACACATATTTGCCATAAAAAATGCATGCCCCATTCAGTAGATGGCCTCAGGAGAGCGTGGGTCAGTATTGAAACACTCCTCCATCTTCCATCATCCCTTTTCACAGCAGTACAATAGGCCAATTGACTTAGGAGCATTTCATATTGATGGCCAACTCATTATGAGAAGCTGTCCCCAAATATATACATACTTCTAGCCAAGGGTGTCCAGGAGGGGCATGCCCCGTATGTTCCACGAACCTGTCTGTTGGCCCCTAAAACCTGAAGAGGGAGATAAACAGCCCAGAAGGCTTGAGACATGCTGGGGACCATCTCCTGTGCCCTCAGCAGATTAGTGCATTATCTCCCTCTGTAGGCTTTGTTTGGCTGGCAAAGACAGAAATTCCTGTCAAGCAGTCTTTAAATGAAACACAAGAAAAACATCAAAACCACGACAACTAATCAGAAACCTTGTTCTTCTTCCGGGGGACTGGAAGGGGAGGTAGGGGGGTGGGAGGGGGACTCTTCCTGACCGGGGGCAGGGCGGAGAACTGGTCTCTGTTCTCACTGTGAAGCAGACGGATCTCAGGAAATTACAATTTCATCAACCAGGCAGGCACTATTGCATCTCATTATTGGTTAGTGATTAAATTCAAACTTGGGATCAAAGCCAAGGATGACACAAGTCTTCACAAGAAGGACTTACAAGGGCAGAAAAAACAATTTCACTTTTCACGAGATCTTAACCAAGGGACCATGACTTGTGGCTGACAAGAGGCTTGGAAGGTTCAGAAATGAAGCTATTAGAATGGCCTCATTAACCAGAGGGGCTCTTCCATGGGCTCAGGTTCTGCATTCCTTCTTCTGTGGTCCACACTGACCCAAGGAGTTTCCTGAGATAAACACAATGCCTGTCAACTGAGAGCCTTTGGTGACTGGCTTTTGGTTCAATGTCCTGGGGATAGGTGATACCTGGATTTTCTTTCCCCTTAGCATAGGGAACAAGGATTAATTTCCAAGAAGAAGCTCTAGGGCCAGTTAGAGCCAGCTGTCCAAATATCAGCCAGACACCTCAGGAAATGGCTTGTCTAACAAGCAAGCATGATGTTTCTCACTCTCTCCTGGTGAGTAAGTTGGATCCCAGGCAGCCCAGCACAACTCTACCTGGTTCCTGAATGCCTTTCCTACAGCTGGATCATGGACCAGTCTACATTCCCAGCACCCAAGATATCAGAGTTAGGTTTGGTCATGTAGAGAGAACTTGCTCCAGCCTAGAAAATCCAATTAGACCAAGAATGGCCCAGTAGAAGGAGCCCTTGTAGTTAGAGGCCAAAAGCGAAAAATTCAGCTATAAGCGCCATCTTGTTTCCCTGCATTTGTAACCCCAGAGCTCAGCCCAGGGCCTGGCTCATAGCAAGAACTCAACAAATGTTTTCTTTAGCTGACTCCCTAAAAGATCTGAGTTCAAGTTTGAACTTAAATCCATGTGGCCATGGGCAAGCCACAAACTCTCTGGACCTCAGTTTCTTGATGAATATAATTTGGATAAACAAAACTTCTACCCCCACCTTTCACGCAGGGCTACTGTGAGGTGAGTTCTTTGAAAACCACAGAAGCCTTAGAGGGAACAAGAGGACATGGAGACAGATTCAAGTGCGGCCTCTGGGACAGACTAGCTGTGTGGCCATAGGAAATTCACTTAAGCTCTCTGGGCCTCAGGCTCTTCAACCGTAAAATCAGGGGATTGGAGTAAATCGCTTCTGAGACTGTCCAGCTTGAAAGCAATGATGCTATGCCCCTAGACAGAAATAACTTATTACAGCCTTGATTTTCCCAGCCTCGGTCCTGAAGGCCAAAGGAGTTTTAGGGAACATACCCATTGCTAGGCCTATTCTATGGTTGGGGAAAAAAAAATCGGGGAAGGGGGGTAGCCTCTGATCACTGGAAACTCTTGACTCAATGGACAGGTCCCTTTGTCTGGGAAAGACATATGGGAGAGGATCTGAAGAACAAGGTCCCGATTAGCCAGTCTGTGGTCAAGCAGCCAGATGTTTCCTTATGTCTCACCTGAAGGCTCATAACAGTGAGTCTGCGGGCGTCGTCAGAAGGGGCGATGACGGGAACCAAGTAGGGGCTTTCTGGAATGTGCTCATCGTTGAACTTGATGGACACCTCGTAGTTACCTACGAGACAGGAAGGCTGGGTTAGATCAGGGAGCCCAGAGGAGCATCTTTTCCCAATGCAGCTCACGCCCCCCACTTGCGCTGAGGACGTACCAGGCTCTTGAGCAATGTAAGACACACCACACGACCCATTTTTATGGTCGTCAAAGGTGATTTCGGCTTTACTTGGTCCTTCCACAGCAATCGAGAGGCCCCCGGCCCCTGCTTCTCGGGTCCAAATGCTAAATTCAGCTGGAAACAGCAGGCATACACACGGTTAAGGCTCAAAGGAAGCCCAAGTGTTCTTTTTCCAGGTATCACCTCCCCACCCCAGCCTCCTGCTTTTTGCCCTGCACATATGATCCCAGGGACACCTGGAATGGAAATGTCCTCCACTAATGTAGACGGGAAGCTATCTGTTATTGACAGTCTTATAGACGTGCCTGGAAAATGCAGAGCTCAAGTGACTTGCCCAGAGTTACACAGGTGTGCCCTGAATCCAGACATTCCATACTCCACCAGTGACCAGTTCAACTGAATAAACATTTAGTAAGCACCTACTACGTGCCAGGCAGTGTGCTAAGGGATAGGCATACAAAAAGAGGCCAAAGACAGTCCATGCCTCAAGGAGCCCACACTACAGTGAGGGAAATGGTATGCAAACAAATATACAAAGCAAGCTACATATAGAATAAATTGGAAATAATTAACAGACAGAAAGTGCTAGAATTGAGAGGGGCTGGGGAAAGCCTCCCATAGAGGGTAGGATTTTAGTTGGGACTTAAAGGAAGCCAGAGAGGTCAATAGTCTGAGTCAAGGGGCAGGAGCCTCCCAGGCATGGGGGACATCTAGAGAAAACTTTCAGAGCCAAGAGATGGAATATCTTGTTTGTGGAACAGACAGGAGGCCAGGGTTACTGGACTGAAGAGAATAATGTTGGAGAATAAGGTGTAAGAAGACTGGAAAGGACAGCTAGATGGTGCAATGGATAGAGCATCAGCCCTGAAGTCAGGAGGACCTGAGTTCAAATCCGGCCCTGACACTTACTAGCTGTGTGTCTGTAACACAATCACGTAACTCAAACTGCCTCCAAAAAAAAAAAATCAATTTATTTATTTTTATTCTGTTTCTTCTTTTACAACATGACTAATGTGGAAATACGTTTTACACGATTGCACAGATATAACCTATGTCAGATTGCTTGCCATCTTGGGGAGTGAGGAGAGGGAGGGAGAAAAATTTGGAACTCAAAATCTTTCAAGAAATGAATGTTTCATTTAAAAAATGAAATCTTTTAAAAAATTGTCTTTTCATGTAATTGGAAAAAATAAAATACTAATAAATAAAGTTTTAAGCCCACGACCTCTGACCCTTGTTATCAGGTCATGATAAACCTGCGATTCAGGGTTGATTTCCTTATAGTCTCATGGATCCCCTTCCATTCTAACCCCTTCCCCACCACCAGGGGAAGAGATGGGAACAAGAACATTTGTTCTAATTACACGTTTGGCAATATACGATTTTTTCCAGTTTCTAAAAACAATTGACCAGCTGCAGATTTAGAAGTGGAAGGGACCCAAGTGTCTCCCCAGGCTCTGTGCCAGCCCCTCTTCTCTTTTGCCATTATGTTTTTTGACTCTGGGATTTCATCAACTCCCATGGTTTTCACTGGTCATCTCCACACTGCTGATTCTCAGAACGACTTCTCCATCTCACCTTCAGGCTCTCTCCTGGCCTTCACACTCACATTACAGCTGCCTTTCAAACATCTCCAACTGGATGTCCCATAGACATCTTAAACTCAACATGCCCCAAACTGAATTTACTACGTTTCCCCCTAAAATCTCCCTGCTTCCAAGTTTCTCTGTTACTGCCGAGGGCACCACCATCATCACTACCAGTCACCCAGGCAGACAACAGAGGTGTCATCCCCTGTATCCAAAATGGTGCCAAGTTTTGTAGATTTTACCTTCATCACATCCCTTGCATGTATCTATGCCCCCTTCTCTCCCCTGACACTGCCACCATCCATCCATGTGTAGGCAGGCCCTCATCACTCCACACCTGGACTCTTTTTCAACAGCATTCTGGTTGGTCTCTCTCCCTCACCAGTCCATAATCTGATTCAGCCGTCATAATCAGGTAGAGACCTGATAATGTCTCTCTCAATCCCCACCCCGATAAATAAAGCACAGTTGCTCTCTGTCACCTCAAGGATCGAATATAAAACCTTCTGTTGGCATTCAAAGTCTTTTATAACTTATCCTGCCCCTTCTCCCAGTCTTCTTACACCTTTCACCACCATCACCCCCACCATGCACTCTTTAATCCCGTGACACAGACTCGCCTCCTGGCCCTTCCGTCTTCTCACTCTATGCATTTCCACTGGTTGTTCCCCATGCCTGGAAGGCTCGCCTTCCTCATCTTTCCCTCATGGATCCCTTCCCATTCCAGCTAAAATCCCACCTTCTACAACAAGACTTTTCCGATTCTCCCTTAATGCCTTCCGTCTGCTGATTATCTCCAAAACCGTCTATGTCTTTTTTGCACATGGTTGTTTGCATGATGTCTCCCCCGTTGGACTGGGAGCTCCTTGGGGGCAGGGACTGTCTTTGGGCTTTCCGTGCGTCCCCAGGGCTTAGCACAGTACCTGGTACATAGGCCCTTAGTAAATGCTCATTGACTAACAAACCAAATCAGAATCACACTCGTGTGTGCACATTTTCTCTTTGCTTTTCTCCCAAAAGAGCCATTTGAGAGTCTTGAAGGGACTTTTACCATTGTGTTCATGAATCCTCCCCTCTGGTTCCCCATTATGAGACCAAAATGACCAAAAGTGGTTTCTTTAGCAGATGTTTCCACTTTTAGAAGACTTTAATGCTATTTGCTTATTATGTGTAACCCTGGTTAAGTCACTGGACCTCATAGGGCCTCAGTCTTCTGGTTGCTTGGTCATAGAAGGATGGCATGGTCCCTGAGAAGGTCCTCCATATGACTCAGGCCATGGTGGCCCTCTATTTTTTGTTCTTGGGAGAGCAAATTCACCGACGCTTCTCACCTGGTACTCCTGCTTCTCCTCTCTCGAGGCCTGGGCCTCCAGCTCGGACTTTCTGGGCACCCCCTTCGCCCAGAGGCCCAACTGTAAACTGGAACGGGCTTCCAGTCACGTGCTGCCCTCGGTATTTGACGCTCACCGTGTGTACCCCCATCTCTTGGGGTACAAATCGGACACAGTGGGAGCTCTTCCCCATGGGTACAATCTCCGCCTCGGTCATGCGTCCAGAGGGGCTGGTGACGTGGGCCGACATGTCTGCACTGTCTATTTCTTTGGGGAAAGTTAAAAAAAAAAAAGAGTGTATGTAATAAATGACATTCGAGTGGGGGAGGGGAACAGGGCACATTCCACCCAGTGGAACATGCAGTACAAGGCATGATGGGCCAGTGGCACACAGTCCTGAGAACGGAAGCTCCTTGTGGGCAGGGACTATGCCACTTCTGCCTCTGTATTCTCAACTACTAGCACAGGGCCTGGCACACAGTAGTTGATTAATAAATGCTTGCTGAGGCATTGATGAGGCTGTCCTGATGAGGTTTGCCCACACACCTTGCTTCCATCTTGGAAACAGGACTGATCAGCCTTATTGTCTCTAAGAGGTCTTTAGCGGCGGAGCAGGGAGCCTTCAGGGGCATCCCAGGCCCGGCAGGGGTATTATTTTTACCGCCCTCCTGGACCCAGCTCTGTCTGGCAGAGCCAAGCAAGAGCCCAAGCTGTTACAATGTAGCGAGTCATCAAGCAGCACTAATTTGGACACAAATGCCTGGGCTGAGTGAGGGAGACAACAGGGGAGGGGGTCCAATCGCGCTGCCTCGGGACTGGGGGTGGGGTCTTCACACATGGGTAGAACTAGCACACCCGCAAGTCTCTAGATTCCTCCCATCAAGGAACTATGTCATTCCCCTCATGCAACAAGACAATGATATTTGAAGAGAAAGGTGCAGCTTAGGAAATGCTTTTTCATTTTTCATCTACCTCAGTCTTCAACGATAAAGTGAAACCTAAGCATAATCAAAACACCTCAGCTCCCCAGGAGCTCAAAGGTCCCACCTAAATGAAAACCCGGCTTCAAACCACCTGCCCTAGGCAAGGAGAGCATTTGCTCATTTCCATTCCCCAAATAAAGGGTTTGCTCCGTGTGAACCCCACTGGTTGTGACATAGACGAGGCGGTCATCGTCCACTGCATGACGGACACTCTGAAGGCGTCCATTTCCCTACGACACCTTCCCCTCAGCATCACTGGTGCCCAGAATTTCAATTGTTGGGAGTCCCAAAGACAAAGGAGGAAAACCTGGCTGATACTAGCAGACCACCATGCACCGCTGGGGTCCAGTGAGGCTCCTTCCACTTGGGAGACAGGGAAGGGTAAGTAAGGCAAAGAAGGGAGAGAGATTCTCCCAAGAGTCATTTGGTACTAAGCAACTAGGAAAAACACGACCAAAAAAAAAGAAAAAATAGGAAGAAAGAGAGAGGAAGGGAAGGGAAGGAGGAAGGAAGGAAGAAAGAAATGATACCCCAAGAGAGATGTGTTCTAAGATGTATTCTAAGGGCCTAGTATGCTCCAGGCTTTGCACATGCAAATAACACGCTAAGGATGGAGTGATATGACACCACAGTTCAGATCAGGGCTTCTTAACCTTTTCGGTGTCCTGTACTCCATGGGCAGTCTAGTGACGCCTGTGGACCCCTTCTCAGAATGATGTTTTTAAATGCATAAATGAAATCCACAGCAAGAAAACCAATTATTCTGAAATACTTATCCACATCAAAAACAAAAAACAAAAAAAGCCAAGTTTCCAAGGACCCCAGGTTAAAAGCCCTTGGTGTGGTCCAGTCTTCTTTACTGGGGGGGAAAGCACTTCCCGATGGGAGGAGTCAGGAGATTTCATTTTTCAGCAGAGGGGGCTCTGCCTGCCCGTGGGAAGCCCTGTGCAACTCCACAGTGAGGCATCTTGGGAGACAAAAGGAGCCTTTATCCAACCTTATTTTCCACTGAGTGACTAGTATTTGAGGCCCGTTGGCACATGCGGTCATCCCTCTCTCAAAGGCCCAGGGCCACCTTTCTCAGCCAGTCCCTGGGTGCCGTGGGACCCGGAGACGTTTCTCGGCCAGCTTGGCAGGGAAGAGACTTAGTCAACGAACTGCCATCGGGCCTGCACTCCTCCTTCCTCCCCTCGGGGGACCCCGTCCTTCTCCCAAGGCCGCTGCTGATCCTTCACAGCGTCCAGGGCTCTGGAAGACCCCGACACACGCTGTCCTTGTTTACCTGGGATTTTCAGGTGGAGATCACAGATGCTCCCAACAGTCGCCACCGACGGTGCCCGGCTTGCGCGGGTGATACTTTCCTTGACCCTGCCTTCTCCGCTGATTTTCACAGTGAAGGGACTCCCTGCAAGGAAGGTCTTCGTGAAGTTGTGTGTGGGAGGGGGCACATCCCAAGGGCTTACCATGTAAGCTGGGGGACCCCCCCGGCCCCCACCGCCAAAGCCGGCTCGTATACCTGGGACGTGTTCATCTGCAAACTTGGTGGACACAATGTAAACCCCTGGTACCGTAGGGAAGTAGGAGACCTTGCAGGTTCCATCTTCAAGGTCTTCTGTCTGGATGTCAACCTTGCTTGGCCCCTCCACTGCCAAGGAGATGCCGCCATAACCTGAAGGACACACATTCTCGTTTTTCTAACTAGATACGGGGGGCTCTTAGGTCCCAAATAGCCAGATCAGAGAAAACAGAGGCTCCACCTGCAGACGTCGACACGCACGCCCATCCCAGAGCCAAATTTCTTAATGCAGAGCAGGCCTCTATGGCTGAGGCTTCTCATTTGCTGCCAGAACCCAAAGCCCCTCCCACCCCCCCTGGATTCAGAAAACCCCAGACACGGGGGCGCTGCTGGCCTTGGGTCCGACCCTAAGTCAAGGAGACAGGGGAAGGGCACAGAGAAGATTCTGCACCAGACTGCTGAGAACACTTCAGCATGTTTCCGGCAAGTGAACTCAGCATGGGCTTAGGGGATCATGGGACCATGGAGGCCACCAAGCCCAACCCTTTCTTTTTACCAATGAAAAACGGAGAAAGAGAGATGTTACGAGACTTGTCCAGGGTCACACAGCTAGCAAGTATCTAATAAAGGACTTGAACCCGGATCTCCTTGACCCAACACCCTATCCACTGTGCCACACCGTCTCTCAATGAGAGTAAGCCAGCAGCTTAGATGCCCAAACTACTGACCTTTTAGAGGACAAGGGGATTTTGGGGACAGAAGATGCTGCTTAGCCAGAGAGGGAACCAGACTGGGCTGAAGCCTCTGGGCTTTTCCCTAGTGGTACCGAAGCAGGCAGACTGACCTGCATCCCTTGTGTCGACGATGAAGTCTGACATTTCAAAAGTGCGTCCTTCGGTCAAGCCCCGGCCTGAGACTTTAGCCCTCCGGGCATCTCCAATCTCGGACTGCACCACCATGATGGATACAGGGCTGTTGGCCACATGGCTACCGTTTTTCTTAATGCTAACCAGGTGTTCCCCGACTTCCCGCGGGATGAAAGAAATGCCTGAAAGAAACGGAAACAACGGAGTTTCAGGGGAAGAAAGGGAACCGTGAACCCCAAGGCCATGAGTCCCACCCCTGGTTTCACGAATAGGGATCGTGCCCATTGGGCAGCCTGCTGAAGCCTGTGCTTCTCAGAATCATGTTTTTAAATAATTGAGGGAAATACTAGATTTCAGTTAGGAGTCAGTGAAAATTAAAATGTCATTTCTTTTTCCCATCCAAGCCATGGACTCCTGAAATCATACTCCCCAGGTTAAAAGTCCCTGTCCTAAAGCACTATCCATTTCAAGGGATGCTATTAACATTGAGGATAGAAAAATACAAATAAAAATACTTCAGCTCATATTGGTTTGTTGGGTTTTTTTTCCCAAATGTGCCAAATAGCAGTTTTAGGATAAGAAGAATCATGAGAAACACAATGACAGGGCATCATCCCAGTCGGAGGCCATCTTTGTCCGTAAAAAAGGAAATCCTGCCCCCTTCCCTCCAACACTGTAAGTGCCAGGTGGACATCTAGGCTTTATTTGGAGACCTCCAAGGAAGGGACTCTTTCTAGGGGTAGCCCAGGGCACTTGCTTCATTTCTCCCCCCAACCCCAAGAAAAACAAAGCCACAGCCGGGAGACTGGCGCTGGCCGCTGACTCACCAATGTGGTTGTTTGGGAGCCGCTTCAGGAGGCAGGGCTCATCGCGGCCCGACGGGGCTTTGATGCTGGCGGTCAGTGTGCTCAGGTCAGTTTCACTGATGTCCAGCAGGAAGTCAGCAGCTGAGCCCAGCTTCACTTGGGAACATCTCCTGTTGTTGTCTGGGACGTGTCCGAGGGCACACGCACGCGCGTGCACACACACACACACACACACACACACACACACACACACACACCCCACAGCTCAGATTAATTACTCTGCACTTTATGCTACATACAACACACTTTAAGACCTACTGTGTGATCAAGCATCAGCTCTAAGTAAACTTCACAGGGCCCCATCGATGTAGGAAGGAAATGTATGACTTCAACACGTCCTCCCCCCAGATCTCTATTTTATGTGAGCAGTTCTACAAGTTGTAGAGAATGCCTGGAGGGTCAGCGACGGACTCTGGGCAATGCTTGGACAAAACGTCCTCTGAGGTCCTTCTACCTCAACATCTAACTCAGAACTGTAGAGATCCCAAGCGCACCCCCAGGGACGGGCACCAGAGAAGCGGCAGAGACCTTGCCCTGGGCTTCCGTGGCCAGCCGGCGCTCCCCTACCTGTGATCTTGGCTGTGAAGGGGCTGCCAGGAATGTGCTTGTTGTTGTATTTCACGAGGATGCTGTAGTTGCCAGGGAGCGTGGGCAGGTAGGTCACGGTGCAGGTGCCGTCCTTGTTGTCAATGCAGCTGATCTCGGCCTTGGAAGGCCCCTCGATGGCCAAGTCCAGCCCACCTGTCAGACAGAAGAGGCTCCCTGTTTTTAGCGGGGACAGTCATCGGGACAGGGGCAGCCAGAACATATCGCTTCTGGTGGGGGGGGGGGGGGAACACTGATCGACCATGTGAACCAATGAGATGCTGGCTGCCATTTTGAGCAACAGAGGCAACTCTGCCCTAAGGATGGCCCCGTGGGAGCTGGAAAACCACACGGCCCACTGGCTTCCAGCGTGGAAGACAGGAAAAATCAACACACACTCTACCAGGCACCATCTCTCAGCATTGCACAAGGTCACTGCCGTATGAGATTTAGGGAGAGTATTCCCTTCATCAGCACACACGGCAACCCTTCCATGCCTCCGTAGACAGTCTAATGAGAAAGGTGCTGAGGCCAATGCCACAGTCCTTGAAAATTCAGGGCCACGTTGATGGCAGGGGGTACCAGGAAGGATTTTATTGGATGCACACAGTTTTTACACACACTTTTTGAGAGGAATTAATTCTATAAATGTATATGTATATATACATGAATGTAATATATAGTATATATACACCAGGAAGGACTTCACTGGAGTTCTTAATTTATATGGGTGTATATTATATGCACAAATGTATTGTATACATACATCTAAATACGAAGTAATATGTCATATCATATTATATTTGCCAGGAAGGACTTTACTGGAAGTATTGTGTGTGTGTGCGTGTGAGAAAGGACTTTATTAGAGGTATTAATTTTATATATACATATATATGCTTTATTGGAAGTATTAACTATCTTTTTACATATGTATTAGGAGGAAGTACTTTATTGCCAGTATTAATGTTACATATCTATCTCTATCTCTGTGAGTTTATAGAGCGGGAGAGGAGGGGGAGGGAAGAAGGATCAGAATTTCAGGCTGTTTGGACTCAAAATCCGTTTCATGGCATTCTGTTCTGTAAACAGACTTGAACAGATGCAGGGAAGACAAAAACCAGAGGGAAGGACAGAGCGGGACAGGAAGATTCCTGCTAGCTCCTGCCAGCCCCAGGCACTCACCCTCTCCGGCGTCCTCGGTGACGATGGTGAAGGTGGCGGTCTTGTTGGCGACTCCGTACACCAGGCCCGGCCCGTACGCTGACACGCTGCCGCTATTTGGGTAGTTCACGTAGAACTGCAAGGGGCTCTCTTTAGGTTCACAAAATGAAGAAGAAGGGAAGGCCGATAAGCACACCTCTAACACGCACGAGCTGGCGACTTACCAGCTTTCAGTCTCTGCTTTTGCTGGTTTGTTTTAGTTCACTCTGGGTCTGGCGCCCACAGAGTAAGCTCCTTGGGGGCAGGGAGCCTCATACAGCAGGCACTTAATTAATGCTCACTAATCAATAGGAAAGCCTCCCCAGGCATACAAACTGGTGACTTATCTACCTCTGGCTTCTGCTCTTAGAGCTGCCCGGGGGCACTGGGAGGTGACTTTCCCAAGGTCACCGTCAGCATGCGTCAGAGGCAGGGCTTGAACCCAGGTCTTCCTAAATCCAAGCAGGCCCATGGCTCAAGGTTTTCTTCTCTCCCTAGACTTAGACTACATACTGTTGAGCCTTATTCCCCAAAGCATAAAGAAAGAAGACGAAGTTATGACTAAACTTGAGGCTCTCTGTGAAGAAAACCCAAAGGAGTGGGCCTTTTGCACAACTTTAGAAAACCAAGAGAAAACGATAAGGTTGGGGAGAGTAGCCAGCAGGTGGGAAGCCGGCACCATGGAGGCCTGGATATGCTCTCATGACAACATACACTTTGGCAGGAACCTCTAGAGGAAGTCCTTCCCCAGCGTCTCCCTCCTCTGAGGCCCCTTCACATTTCTCTGGGCCATCCTGGGATGTCCCGTGCTCTTCACACTTCCCTTTGATTCGCTCTTTTCATTTTGGTCACCATGTTGGGGTAGCCAATGAATCCAGTTTCATACACTCTCTACCAGAACCCAGGAGCGAGGGCTAACGAGGTCAAAGTCACTGCTTGGTTTTATAAGGATATTGGCTCTATTTGTAAAAATCTATGCTATTTCCACTCCCCCGGGCGCCTTAAGAGGTAGCGATTATTAGCACCCGCGGCGTTCCAAGCCCGAGCTGCCACAGAGCAGTTCGGACGATAAAGCCAAAGCCAACTCACCAGGGATGTGGTTCCCCATGTACTTAATGTGCATCTCATGCAGGCCAACCTCAGTGGGCGCGTAGCGAACAGTGACGGTGCCATCTTTGTTGTCGACAACCTCAGGGGTGGCCATCTTTCCAGAGGGCATGTGAACTTCTCCTGTAGAACACAGCAAAGACACCAGACAAGTGAGGCCCGTAAGTGGATGACCTTCAGCTGTCTTCCTGGAAAAGGCGGATGCTTTGGCTTGAGAAGCCTTTAAAAAGAGCATTTTGGGGCGTCCCGAGCCGAGCACTCATCACTTAAACACACAGCCTAACAGGTTGCCAGGTCCCATATCACAGGAAGATGGCGGCCAAATTCCCCTCTTTGGCTCTCACAGAGAACAGCAAGTGTCTAGTGTA
The DNA here is from genome assembly GCF_900497805.2 of Vombatus ursinus. NCBI lineage: Eukaryota > Metazoa > Chordata > Mammalia > Diprotodontia > Vombatidae > Vombatus > Vombatus ursinus. The sequence continues at coordinate 3,294,780 of NW_020954551.1, read as the reverse complement.
AGATTTATTCTAGAAGACTGCGTTACATCAGGGAGCTTATGTAAGAACTGACCTGAAGGGAGCCGGGGTGCAAGCATGGCTTAACAGAAACATCCATTTTAAAAATAATAACCATAATGATAGTAATAATAACTAGCATTTATATAAACTTACAATGTGTAAAGTGCTCTTTACAAGGGTAATTTCATTTTATCCTCCCAATAACCCTGGGAGGTGGGGGCTATTCTGATCCCCATTTTACAGCTAAGGAAACTTGGTCAGACAGACATTAAGTGACTTGCCCAGTCACCCAGCTAGAAAATGCCTCAGGCTTAGGATTTGAACTCAGGTCTTCCTGATAGTAGGCCCAATGCGTCGCCAAACTGTCACTGGCCTTTTAAAAGAGAAAGCCATCCCTGCAGCCGAGCTCAGGCCTGTAGAATAAAATCAATCCTAGAGGGGTTGTGATTGAATGCAACAAGACCACAGAAGAAAGAAGGGCTCCTGGGACATCCCAAGCTACAGCTCTCAAAGCTGCCAAGGGGAAGTGTGAAGGTGTGGGCTGGGAGCCCGGCCCATCAAGTGTATAGGAGTCAGCACAGCCTGGAGGGGAGGAGAGGTCGCCCCACCCAGAGCCAAGATACAGTCTAACAACCCAGGAGTAGACCCAGCCCGGCCATGCAACATGCATGATAAGAGACAGACCTGTTTGTGCTGCTTACCAGTTACTTCTCCTTTCCTCACAGCAAAGGGAATGACCAGGTCAAAGGGTTTAAATCCCAGACCATTCATATCACTGACAGGGACATAGGCTTCTTCTGTCACCTAGAAACAGGATGAGAGAAGAGCTCAGGCAAGGAGCAAGCGGAAGGGACCGGGAGGAAAGCAGGATAGAACAGCTGGTAATTTTGCAAACCAATGAAATTGGGGCTGCGCTCTCTAGAGCAGAATGCCGCCCAACTGAGGAACACACAACACAGAGGGGCCGAGCTTCAAGAATATGGGGGCTCATGCGGGCCCAATGCTAGGGCTACACACTTCCATTTTGTTTGTAAAATTCACAGCAGTCTTCAAGGGCAACAGAAAAGAGAGAGAGAGAAAGAGAAAAAGAAATTGTGTGCGTGCTGTGTCACGTGTGTAAGTAAAGGCCCAAAGGCTTCGAGGCTGGTGGCCTAGAGAAAGTGCATCTGATACTGGTACAAGGCCCCGGGAGAGAAGCATCGAAGATCTTAATCCCAAAGGGCAGTTTTAGACCCAGCAGGACAGCGGAAGGAAGCCCTTGGCTCCCCATCCCCCTTTCTTCAGCGTGGACACAGACTTTTGATTAATACAATTAGACGTGACCAACGGTAATTCATGGGGCGCGTGTTATGACATTTAGGCATCATTAGAAAGCAACAAGAACAGATCCCAGGATGATTTGAACCCTTCTAAAAAGCTACCAATCAACTGGAGAGATACATGGCTGAACAGAGACACCAGAGAGCTCAAGCAATCCCAAGAAGCAGGCTGGAGGCGCTCTGAAATGAAGGGCTACGTGAAAGGGAGAAATGTGACAAAGGGGGGAAATGGTGTACCCAAGAGCTGTAGCCAGGGGGACATGCATTTACCAGTGCCTCCTTCATTACAGCAACGTCATCATCTGTAGCCTGGTTAGTGGCAAATGGAGATTAGTCGGGTATTACAATACAGGGTACTCCCCCTACTCAACAGAAAAAAATCTAAGCCCCTTCTTGGTGGAGAAGAGTGAACCTCATCCTTTGGGGTGGGACTAGAAATAGTCCCTGAGACTTGCCCAACCCCTTTCTTATTTGCCTCTACCTAAGGGACCCCTCCCCCCAACCCACATCTCATGGAGGTCATGCCTGGATCACTGGTTGCTACTGTCAGTTTTTAATTGGACATGTAGATAGACTTAAGAAACCTGTAGTCCAATATATTCCTTTAATGAATTATATGTGTGTGTGCGTGCGTGCGCAAGCGCACGTATATATAGTTCTAGGGTTTTCTTGGCAAAGATACTGGAGTGGTTGGCCATTTCCTTTTCCAGCTCATTTTATAGGAGGGAAACTGAGGCAAACAGGGTGAAGTGACTTGCCCAGGGTCACATAGCCAGTAAGTGTCTGAGGCCAGATTTGAACTCAGATTTTCCTGGCTCCAGGCCCAGCGTTCTATCCACTGCACCACTGAGCTGTCCTGGGTTCCAATTCTAGCTTTGACACTTCCTACACCAGGCATCAGTTTCCCCATCTATAAACTGTGGAAGCCAGACCAGAGGATGGCTCCTTCGGTCCCTGCCCAAGTTCACATGGTGGCAGGACTCCAACCCAGATCCTCCGATGTCACGTCCGTCCCCTTTCCCCTGCACTGTCCTGGAAGGCTCAGTAAGTATCTGAGCTGTAAGCAGCCCTCTCACAGCTAGTGAGCTGTGATCTGGGTGGTCCCAAGCTTGTGTCAGGTTTGAATGAGCTGTGATCGTGATCAAGGGAGAATTTTCCTACAGATACGAGAACTTCTCATCTATGGGTTCCTGGAGACAGAACCTTAGTTGTGGATGGGAGGCGTGTTCAACTCTCTTATTTTACAGATGGAGAAACTGAGGCACGGAGAGTTGGGACGCCTTGCCCAAGGCCACCACTAGCAACCAGCAGAGCCAGGGTTCAAGCAGACTCCTAGGCCCCTGGCCTTTCATCACATCACACTTGAGAAGTCAGGAAAGGTGGCACCTTTCACTAGTGCGCTGTTAATATTTGGTGATCCAGGATGGAAGCATAGAAAAATCTCAGTACCACACCTGCCTTGGGAAGTGGGACTTGACATGACCCGAGCACATTAACACATGTAAATCTGGCGATGTGCAGAGACATTGTGCTGTTCCCTTTTTAAGTATGCGAGGGACTTTATGGTGACAATTGTGGCTCATCCGGTTTTCAAGGTTCTCCTAATTTTATTTGTTAATAATCACCACCCAAGCAAATGAGAGAATTCAATCCACTCTTGGGTTCAAATCTCGCCTCTTCTGCTTACTAACTCTGGGCCTCAGTTTCCTCATCTGTAAAATGGTTTGACCAGATGGGCTCCGGGGTCCCTAGCCAGCTCGAGGTCCAAGACCCTATAATCCTTTAGCTTCAAACGTTCTTTTGGGCAGAAGGAGGCAGGGGAGGCTCCCACACGCTGGCTCAGGTCGATCTGCCAGTCAGAGCACCAGCCCCCAGAATCACCGCCTTCTCTTCTCGAGCGTCTGAGCCACTCACACAGTCATCTCTGGTCATCACTGGCAAGAAAACTGTCCACGGGCTCTTACGCAGGCTGCTAGCCCTCACCCAGCTCTACTTGGCCGTACCAAATTCAGCCTCTCCAGGTAAAGTCATCTGAGAAACCAGCTGTTTGAGGCAAGATTTTTGAAACTCTCCCTTTCAATAAGCTAATCTGTCAAATCTCTTCTCTGCTGCAGAAGGAAAACCCGTAAAAATGCAACGATCTCAAGAAAGGACAAGAGTTCATGTGCCTTAGACCTAAGGGACCACCTCAGCCCACCAATGACGACACCACAAAACCTCTAGCAAAACTGCCCAGTGCCCATACAGCCAACTGGACTCCACTTCTGGGCACCAGCGCAGCACAGACAGAGGCTCAATGGGGACATTAACACCACCCTACATCTGGCTCCTGCCTTCAGAACCCAGTGGCAGGTCGGGGACACCCTCCACATTCCAGGTGAGGTCAGTTCTAAGGTCAGTCTTACCATGACGGTAAAGGGGCTGTTGGGAATATCCACTCCTCCAAAGCGCACGTAGATGACGTAAGTGCCAGGCTTTGCCGCTGTGTAGAAGATGTCATAGGTGCCATCCTCATTCTCGATGACCTCTGCTTCTACTTCAGTGCCATCGGGGGTCAGGACAGTACAGGTCACCTTCCCTTTCCCTGCAGTCTTGGCATCAACCACAAAGCCAACTTCCTCCCCAGTTTTGACAGTGGGTGCAATCCCAGGGCCTAGAAAACAGTCGACACAGAAGTTTGCAGAAAAGTTCAACCATATCATGGGCACGGCAGGTGAGAGCACTCGACCTGGAATCAGGAAGAATTGGTTTCAAATTTTAACTCCCATGCTTCGTAGCTGTACATCCCTGGGCAAACCCCTTGACCTCTCTGGGCTTTAGAAGCCTCAGTTCTACAATGGGAATACTAACTGCACCAACTTCTCAAGGTGGTTGTGAAGATCAAACGGATCATGCATGAAAAACCTCTGCTAGACTCAAAATGCTCCAGCAATGTCAGCTTCACTATCATTAACACCATGGACCCACAAAGCAGCAATGTCAATATCTAGAAAATAGCTACGAGCCCCCAGCAGGGTCAAGCCTAGCCAAAGGTCTTTCTAGGTTAACTTTCTAGAGCCAAAAGGCTCTGTCTTCCATTAAAGAAGAGGCCATGTAGTGTAGCTGAAAAAGAATTGGACTCGGAGTCATAAAGATCTGGGTTCAAATCTTCACTCCATCTCGTGCTAGCCATATTACTTTAGGTAAGTACCTAACTTCTGTTGAGCTTCCATTTTTTTTCAGACAATAAGCACCGTGAGAGGTCAAAAGAAGAAGAAATCACTGGATACCCATCACTGGAAATCACTGGATGGGTATAGCTGGGGGAGGCTCTGCAGAAGAGTTAGGACTTGGGCCTTGAAGAGCAGGCAGAAATATTAGGTAAAATCAACAAGTATTTTTAAAATATATTCTGCGCTCTAGGCACTGTGTTAATTGCTGGGGATATCAACAAAAGGTGAAAACACAATCAAGTGCATCAAAGACCTCACATTCCAATGGGGAAGGCAACATGCAAACAATTATGTCCATACAAGACATGTACAGGGTGGCAATCGCAGAGAGAAGTCACTAGCACTAGCCAGATGTGGGACAGAAAGGGAAAAGCCTCTTGTAAAAGAAGCAAGCCGGGGAAGTTGGGCGGCAGAGGTGATGATGGAGAGCATCTGGGCATGGGTAACAATGGTATGTTCAGAGAACAGTGATAGACCCAAGCCACAGGACTGTAAGCTCCTTGAGGGCAGGAGCTGTTTCATTCTTTGCATTTCTTTTTCCATCCTAACATAGTGCTTGGCACATGGCAGGCACTTGGTAAATCCTTGCTCTACTGGGACACACAATTCATGTAGCAAGTTTAAGATTAGAGAGGATGGCTGGGGTTAGACTGCGGAGGGCATCGAATGCCAAGCTAAAGTATCCAAAACTTCCACAGAGAACTCAGTCAGTCAAGTTAAAGACGGAAATTTTACTGGTGCCTCCAGTGGACCATCATGGCATGCCAGCGCAACACAGGGTCGGGGAGCCTTCCTGAGAACCAGCCAAGCTCTGATTGTCCCATCAACAAAGGTCAGCCACCAAAAGAAGAATTCTTTTAGCCCCAGTGATTCATGAAACTGTCTCCTAAAGAGCTCTGATATTTTGGGTCACACAGGAGGGAAGCCCACATTGCTAAACATGTATTTTCAGGGTTTCCAGGTGTCACAGATGTGGATGTAGAAGGAACCAGAGAAGCCACGAAGGCCAACCTCCTCAGTTTACATATGAGCCATCGGAGACCAAGATTAGTGAAGGAATTTGCCTTCTAAATTTCTAAGTGGTAGAACAAGGAATTGAATGAAGTATTGCTCCTTAGACATCAGGAATTAGAGAGTCATGGAACAAATCTGTTAGAATAGAAGCTCTTGGAGGGCAGGCAACTTCTTTTTGTTAAATCCAAAGGGCCTGGTATACAGCAAGCATTTAATAAATGCTTCTTGAATTGGACTCCTAGAGGTACCTTTTCTTGAACTAAATACGTTGACAATTAGGCAACTGAAAAGGTAGATTAAGACTTGGAAACCACAAGAGACTCATCTATCTACCTACTCTATTATCACTGCACCCTCAAGGACATTGGTCATCAAAGAGGAAACACTTTGTCCCTGGGAGAAGATCAATGTCTAAATCTTTGCCTTCGGCACACGCCCCACATCCACATAGTTCACCTTCCTACCTTTAGCTGGACGGTTCAACCCACTATGGTGGTCAGGTGCATTTACACGCTAACCAAGGTGCCCTAATTTGCCCCTGAATTTTATGAAAAGCTAGACTCCTGATGCTGCCACTTATCTGGTGTACAACTGAGGCCATTTCCAGAGCAAGTGCAGTGAGGGTCCCCATCAGGGGTTCTGGCCCAGAGAATCCCACTCACCTGTGGCCAAGCATTTGCTGGCGTCTCCGGTCTGGGTGGCCCTGATTCGGTAAGGAGAAGAGGGGATGTTATCTCCACCATAAGTGACCCCAATCAGATATCGGCCTGTCTTGTCAGGGAGGTAGGTCACTGCGTAGGTACCATCTTTGTTGTCATGAACATTGGCTCTTTTGGGCTTTCCTTCTTGGTCCTGGGCATCACAAGTACAATGAGATTAACAAATTCAATCAAAACATACAGGAACCATTCACAGAAAACACTGCCCTCTCTAGCACTTGATTGATTGAGTGACCTTAAATAAGCAAATTAAGGATGATTCATCAGATTCATTTTTGCACAGAGGAATGCTTGGGAGAAAGGGTGAGCCACTGTTCTAAATTCTCTTCTGAGCAACAGCCCAGCCTTAAAAATTGACGCATCACACCAACCAGCGAGGCTGTGGTGTAGCAAGAATACCACTGGATTGAGGCAGCTAGGTGGCGCAGTGAATAGAGCTCTGGCCTTGCAATCAGGAGGACCTGAGTTCAAATCCAGCCTCAGACACTTAACACTTGCCAGTTGTGTGACCCTGGGCAAGTCATTTAACCCTGATTGCCTCACAAAAATAAAAAAAGAATAGCACTGAACCAGGCAAAAGACCCCTGTCCCATCCTAGCTCTCCCACTTCCCAGCCCTTTGACCTTTGGAAATTCACTTAACCTCTCCCATGCCTCAGTTTCCTCATCCGTGAAATGAGAGCATTGGACTGGATGCTCCCAATGTTCCTTCTAGTTTTCTAGGACTCAGGGTCTCACTGAATGGGAAGGAGCAGGAATACCAAAAGCAGACGACTTACTGTTATCTGCACAGCAAGGGGTCCGACTCCTGCTTTCTTGGCATCAACGGCAAACTCCACAGGCAAACTGGCTGGAACCCCATAGGAGCTGAGGCCAGGGCCACTCGCAGTCACTTTGCTAGCATCGTATGTGGGGAGGACCTTGACCTTGAAAGGACTGAACACAGAGGAGACATCCCAATCATTACACATCTACTCAACCTCAAGAGTGGTCATCATTTCTTCTCAATAATAAAACCGACAAGGGCAACAGCTGTGGAATATCATTAGCAAGCAAAGGATGTGGGAGAGGATCTCAGAGTTATAAAAAATGAAGGATCTTCCCCAACTGATAAATGATCAAAAGATGTGATGAAGTAATCAAAGCTATCTACAGCCATATGAAAAATACTCTAACTCACTATTGATTGCAGAAAAGCAAATTAAAACAATTCTGAGGTACTACACCTCATACTTACAAGACTGGCTAATCAGAGAAACCTAGAAAGACCTGCATGGGCGGACGCAAAGTGAAATGTACTGTATACAAAGTTACAGCAGTATTATAAGATGATCAGCTGGGAATGACCTAGCCGTTCTCAGCAATACAACGATCCAAGACAACTCCGAAGGACTTAATGATGAAAAATACTATCCATCCCCAGAGAAAGAATTGATGGTGTCTGAATACAGACTGAAGTATATATTTTTTTACTTTATTTTTCTTGAGGTTTTTTTTTTGTGTCTATGTTTTCTATCACAACATGACTACTGTGGATATGTTTTGCATTACTACACGTGTATAATCTATAACGAATTGCTTCCCTTCTTAACGAAGGGGAGTTGGGAGGGAGTGAGGAAGAGAATTTGGAACTCAAAGTTTTTAAAATGAACGTTAACAATTGTTTTTACATGTAACTAAGGGAAAACAAAATACTAACTATAAAAAAAAAACAAAACTGAAGGATCGGTCAGAAACAAGGAATCATCAGATGCCCATCAGATGGAAAAAGCCTACAAAACTAGCCTCCTTCACGTGTTATGACTAAGCAAGTCTGCCGGCTATGAGCTTATCTCTGTCTCTGTCTCTGTCTCTCTCCTCACGTTCTGGGTTCAACTCTTTGAGAAAGCTAGGTCTACTGAGTGCCTCCATGTCCTCACTCTCTTCTCAACCCTCTGAAATATGACCTCTACCATCTTGCAGATGAAACCATTCTCTCCAATGATCTCATCACTGCTGAACCTAATGGCCTTTTTGAGCTCTCTGCATTATTTGACCCTGCCCATCACCTTCTCCTCCTGAGTTCTCTGTCCTGAGTGTTCATGACACTGCTCTCTTTTCTACCTGTCTGGTCACTCACTCCTCCTCCATCTGTGTGGGACGATCTCCATCCATATCGCATCTACCATTCATCCCCAAGGCTCTGTCCTGGGTCCTGTTCTTTGCCCCCTACGCTCTCTCTTAGCAATGTCATCAATTCCCATGGGTTCAATTATGTGTAGATTTTCAGACCAATTTATCCAGCCCTTGTCTTCCCGAGTCCCAGTTTCCAACTTCCTTTTGGATATTCCAAACTGGATGTCCCATAGACATCTCAACTCAACATATCCAAGAGAGAACTCATTTTCTTTCTACTTATCCCTTCTTCTCTTCCAAGCTTCCATATTCCCTTTGCGGCCATCACCAACCTCCTTGCCACAAACACAACCTCAGCATCTTCCTTGATTTCTCACTTTCACTCACCCAACACATCCAATTCACTGCTACCACCTAAATTCAAGGTCCTATCTCTTACCTGAACTACTGCACTAGCCTAATTGGTCTCCCTGCCTCAAGCCTCTACCAGCTCCTATACACGTCATACTCAGCCGTCAAAAGGATTTTCCTAAAACATAGACTGGATTTTCCTAAAGCATACCACCCCCCTTTTCAATAAATTCCAGTGACTCAGTATTACCTCCAGGATCAAATATAAAGTCCTCTATTTGGGATGTAAAGCCCTGCACAAGCTGGCTCCTTCTAATTCACCTCCCTCCACCATGATCCAGATCCAGATACTTGCCGTTCTCGTTATTCGCCACCCCGTCGCTCCCAACTCCATGCATCTGTACCTGCTGTGCCCCATGCCAGGGATGCTCCTCCTTTACCTCCACATCTTCAAGACTCCAATCAAATCTTCTGAAGGAAGCCCTGCCCAGGCTTCTTCCACATCTCCCCCCACCCCAGGTGCTTGCCTTCAGATGATTCTCCACCTGTTACTTCTATATTTCATATGTTCCACATGTATGCCGGTGGCTATTTACGTGCGCTTCCCTCATTTGACTCTGAGATCCTTGACAGTAGGGACTGACTTTGGCCCTTCTTTGCATCCCCAGCACTTAACATGGGAATGAAACGGAAAAAGTGTGCCATAAGAAACTATGACTAGGATCCAAAGAAAGGCTCGTAATTATGATGGTGCAAAGCAGAGCAAACAGGACCAGGACAACAGGGCTGGAAAGAAGAACAAGAAACAAGAGAAGACATCTATTCACAGCCACCAAGCTCGGTCCCCAAGTCTGGAGGACTTCTTTGCAGAGCTGGGAGGCCAAGGGTACAAAACGGTGCCTCCATTCCCCGTCCTGGGTGACGTGCTGGTTACTTTCAGTGAACTGTCTTTTTTTATTCTTTGTTACAAGGTACGGCTGTGTGAGGACGGGAGAGGGAGCTATATATGGAGATGAATGTGATGTGAAAGCAATAATTATCAATCCTTCTTTGACATAGGTGACAAAACAGAGGCACTACCTCCTAACAGGCCTACAGGAACAAGCAGCTTGCGTGTTCTCTGCAGAGAACTGTAATTCATCCCGGCGTTAAAGGGTGGAGGCAAGCCTGGAGGACCGAGGCCTTCCGTTACCTGTGAGGGACGTCCTCGTCAGCGTACTTGACCGACAGCATGTAAGGTCCCTCCTGCGACGGGGTGTAGGTCACAGTGTGAGTGCCGTCTCCATTGTCCACCACAGTCACCGGCTCCACCAGGCCTAGGGAACAAATGGGATGGCTCTGAAAAGGGCAAGGCCATGGACCTTCCCACCAGGCCCAGGCCTGGGTCAGGAAGAGGATTCCATCCGAGTCCAGAGAAGTGCTTTGGGCTGACTGAGCCAGACCCCTCCCAGCCGGACCGGGGCGCGGGCCTCTGGGTGTCCAGACCTGGGCCTACGGGAGCAAGGGTAGACAAATGACTGGCCTCGACAGCTTCCTATCCTTCCAGTGTAAGCCACTCTAACCTCAGTCTCTCCAGGAGGACTCTTAGTGAGACAGCATTCGCTCGCCCGGGAGCATGAGAAATGTGCACCCCAGTGCATGCACCACCGTTAATGCGATCATGCAACCACAAAGTGCTTCGGCATTTAAAGTGGGTTAGTACAACTGTCCCGTGCTAACTCTGAGGCAGGAAGAGGCAAGATCTCCTACTGAACTAGCAGGAAGAAAGCCCCCGATGTCCTCCAATCAGGGTGGGAGGCCTCCTTTTAGGAGCGTCCATTGTGATCACTACGAGGGCAGCAGCATGAAGGGTGTGGGTTCGGGGTGTGGGGAAGCTTCTTATCGCGCGTGCAGCTTAAAGCCCAGGAGCAATCAGATGAAAAGAATCTCTAAAGCAGTCATCTCAGCAAAGCCAGCATTGATCGTGTTGTAGGAAGCCAGACCCTATTAAAGCCCACGCCCCCTCCCAGCCAAAGCCTCAGCCACCACAGTGCAGTTAAAGGACTGCTCAGCTCATTACTGGAGTTAGGCAAAGCAGAGGCGAGGAGAGTCAGACAGACGGACGGATAAGCACCATGCAATTGCAAACCTGTCTCATTAAAATCGCCCTGCCGGTCACCTCTAAAGAAATCTGAAGTGGCTTTCAGTGGGCTGCGCCGGGCATGGGTGTCCATCTCGTCCACTGGAATTAAAAAGCCATTACTCGAGGGCACTGGTGTAACCCGGACAATGGCAGAGTCCAGTGCTCCCTCCCCCTGCCCGCTTCCTTCCTCACCACGGTATCATGTAAGGTTCTACCTCTGGTGACGCAGCAGAATGGGCCGATTCCAGCCTGACCCTCCCCTGCCCCTCCCTTCAGGCGGCACCCATCAGGCTTCGGAGGTTATGCTACTGATGAAGAGGCCTCTTCTCCAAAGAGGTCAGACACAGGCTCAGGGGCCATTCGGCTGCAGAGCAGAGGACACCTCAGAAGGAAAATCCAGGGAACTCCAGAACAGGGGTGCCTGGAGTGGCTGGAAGAAATGTGCTCCCAAAGAAGAGTCTCTGCGGTCCAGACACACAAAACGAAAGGCTTCAGGCTGCTTTCTGTCTAGTCCAAAGGGACAGCTCAGGCTGTCGCTCTGTCTCAGGCCCCTTCTCCCATCTAGACCTGCAGAGCTGCTCTGGTTACCATGAAGACGTCTTCCTGACCTCCCCAACAGATGCTTCTTTAGAGAAAGGGAAGTGGGCCCTGCTCTGGTGAGGAACCATTTCATTTTGGATCTAATTTTCTCCCAGCAGCTTCCAGATTTAGCAAACTGCCTGGGGCCCTGAGAAAGAGAGTGACTGACCAGGTTGCCACGGCCAGCAGGGGTCAGAGGATGGACCAGGACCCAGGACTTCCTGCTCTAAGCTCTAGTGAGTGTGGCGTGTGCTCCCCCATCACAGATCCAGACTGACTGTGAGATCGGTTCCCCCCATCCCCAACATCTAAGACGCTTTAGTCCTGTCATACAAAGGACCAACGCCATCCCCCAAAACATTCTTCCTCTCCAGGACGCTGGAGCAAAAGGAACATCTATGGCTAATGGCAGTAGCAGCCATACTTCTGGGAGACAACTCGAGCCATCCTCCCACATGGAGGCCCAAACACCCCCAAAAAGGGAGAAAACTAAAAAAGTCACCTAAAAAGTCCAACTCCAAACAAGACGGAGAAGCAATGCCTTCTAATCCCAAAGCTCTTTTCCTCTCTCAAACGCTGAGAGAAAATCCCACAGGCCCCAGGCATCTCAGAAGGAGAAAAGCATCTGGACTGAGGGAGATTAACACTCTTCATGCAAGAGCCTGCCTACCAAGGAGTGAGATCTGAGGGTCTAACGGGAATTTCTGATAAGCTCTTGTACTTTGTAGGACATAACCCATTTTATTTTTTTGGTCCAGACATGCGCTATCTGGGGAAGGGAAAGCCCCTCTACCAATGCCAATCAGCAACCTATAGTCTGATCTCGGGAACTGACAAGGTTTATAACTTCCCTGGAACACAGCCGGGATGTGTGAGAAGCAGGCCCAGAAGCCAGGCCTGCCTGACCGAGAGAAGCTCTCTGTCCACTCGACCTCTCTCTCACTGACCGGATGTATGGAGAGAGAAGGAAGAATTCACTGGCTCACCTCTGGGTCCCAGCACCAGCACTTCCAGCGGAGCCAGGCCAGCCTGACTAGTGTCCACAGTGAAGGACTGTGGCACTTTGGCCCTGACTCCTGTCCCCAGGCCAGGGCCCACGAGCTTGACCTTGCTGGGGTCGATGGTATCTTTCACAGGGATCCTGAATGGACTGCCTATAAGAAAACAAAATAAAAATCACAGGATTACGACTCCAACTGGAAGCTGGAAGCCTTGGGCACACCCAAGGCTTGGAACTTGGAACACAAATCCTGTCCCACCCTTCTGGCATTTCTTAGGTCAACCTCTCCCACCTATTCTTTGTACACCAGCATCTTGTGAGGTCTCCCAGGCGTGTTCTGCCTTTCACATCTCCCTTCTGACTGAAGCCTGGAGAGGAGGCTTCCTTTCTGAGGTGGCAGGGAATTCCATCCACTTACTGTCTGAGGCAGACAGTCCTTCCTCTCCATGGTCTTGCTTCATAAGGGACTGACTCTCTTTGGCTTTCCCGGTGTTCTCCCTGTTCTTTGAGATCCCCCGCCCCCAATGGACCCCTGACAACTGATGAGAGAGAAGAGAGAACATGGGGGCCTTCCTACAGAAAGAGGGTTCTAGCTGAATGCAAACCTCTGCCCCCATACACCTGGCAAGCCCACAAGAACAGGTGATTTTCTGACAACTAAACACGGCCATCTATGGAAAAGAGCGTCACCACCAAGAGACAGAATTAGACCCAGATTTCCAGCCACCCCAAAGGGAGGCCACAGCTGACAACTCAGTTTGGGAACTAAACCCCAGCCTTGGCTCACTGTCAAGCCAGGCCCAGCTTGAGCTCCATCCGACAAAGCTAAATTATAGTTAATTGCCGTCGGAGCCGGGGTCTGTTTACTCCACAGCCAAACATGCTTAAAACTGAGACTCCGCAGGGTAAACAGCAAAGACCTCTCTAAGAAACACGAGCCTCCACTTCCCAACTGGGCCTCATCTGGGAGGCAGCTTGGGAGAGAAGCATCTATCTGCTTTCTCCATCAAAGGAGATCCGCAGCAATGAATGAAGGCTTAATCACAGGCCACTTGGGGGGTTACAGAAGCAGAGAAGCCCATGGTTCACTTAGACACTGTGGGTGGGACACGCGAAAGACACAGTCCTTTCCCTTGGGGAGCTTATGGTCTCCTGGGGGACAGAGACCCAACAATGATTATCAGGGCAAGCTGATGAGAGCCAAAGCGATCTCCGAGACCCGGAGGCGGCAACATTGGGGCTCGGCTTTGCACATCTATTGGCTTATAAGATCTCTCTTTAGGTACTCACTAACAACCAGGCTCGGGAAGGGTGGACCCCAAACACAGAGATTCTCCCGGTATTTGTGAGCTTAGGACGGATGCCAGGGATGAGCCCTAACGCTCAGCGTTCCAATCCCAGCTTCGCCTCTTGCTAGCTGGGTGACTCTGGGCCATGAGCCTGACCTCACTGGCTGGTTCCCAGTCAGACCTCATCTAGAAACGCAGAGGTGGGACCAGACAACCTTGCAGGTCCCTTCCAGCTGTAGGTGTTCCTATCCTGTTGTTATCTCTGCACATCTGATTCACCACGGGAGAAACGCACACTGCTTTGCTCACCCCACAATTCTCAAGGCTGTCAATGTGATAAAAACCTCAAAATTAAAGCTAAATGTTTAAATACAATCAGTCATATCATCGCTAGCAACTGGACCAGAATTTGCTGCGGGGATATATGCCAAACACACCGTACCAGGCACTATGGGGGGAACGCAAAGACAAAGATTTAGCCAACAGCCCCCATCCTTGAGAGGCAGCTCTAAGGGGATGAGTACATAGTGTATTGGACTTTGAGTCAGGAAGACCAAACTTCAAATGCAACCCCAGACGCTTACTGTGTGTCCCTGGGCACTTCTGAATGCCTCAGTTACCTCACCTGAAAAAATGGGATAATAACATCACCTACTTCCTAGGGTTGTTGTTAAGGATCAAATGAGGTACTAAGTGTGAGAAGCTCTGTAAATCTTAAAGGGCGATACAAAAACGAACTCCTGTTGTTATTATTATTAATATTATTACCAGCCAGCAGAGTCTCATCAGCTCCCAAGGGTCTCATTACACAGAGGATTCCAAGACCCACACATCCAGCCCTAGTCCCTCTCCTGAGTTCCAATCCTGCATCTCCAACTACAGAGTGGACTTTTTAAATTGCATATCCATCCCATTGGCATCTTAAATTCATTATTTTTCTCCCCAAACCATCCTATCTTCACAACTTACCTACTAATGTTGAGGGTAGACACCACCTCCCCACTCTCCAGGCTCTTCCTTGACCCCTCACAGCCAACCTATTGCCAAATCTTGTGTCTTCTCCCTCTACTCTACCTCTTGTAGGTACCTCCCTTCTTTCTACCACTATCATCACCATCTCAGTTCCGGCCCTTATCCACCGGGACTACTCCCTTCAAATGGTCTCACTGCCTCAAGGCTCTCCCTAGTTCAATGCATTCTTTACTCAGATACAAAAGTGATTTTCCTGAAGTGCAAATCTGACTGTGTTACCCTCCCCTCACTCAATAAACTCTATTGGCTCCCTATTACCACTAAGATCAAATATAAAATTCTTAGTTTGGCACTGAAGTCTCTTCACAACCAGCCACCGTCTTACTTTTCCAGACTTCTACCTCTGGGGATGCTAGGCAAATTAAAAGATCCTAGGACCACAGACTTAGGGCCAGAAAAGACCTCAGAAGCATGAAGTCCAACCTCCTTTTACAGATGAGGAAAATGAGGCACAGAGGTTATGACATTTGCCCAAGGTCACACAACTAAGAAGTGTCTGAGGTGGAATTTGAACCCTGTCTTCCCGCCCAGTGCTCTATCCACTGGGCTTTCTCTGGGTGCCCATGGTTCTCCTGGAGAGATTTCTGGCTGATCAGTCTGACTGCATACATAGTCTTAATCAAGGAGTTCTCTCTTCTACAATCAATACATCAGGTTCCTAGATGTCCTACAATAAGCTGATAAGGAGTTTGGAATGTAGGCAATAGCTATCATAGAGCAACAATGAGAGGCCACACCCCGACCCGAGATTTCAAATGCAAAATGCTTGGGAGAGTCAGGCTCAATTTACAGCTAGACCAACACCTGAAAAACGGATTCCCACACCAAAGCAAACACTCTTTGGGGCCCAGGCATGACAGACACTCCCCTTAGGAACAGGGTTTATTAAAGCAGCTTTGCTAAGCAGTTAGCTGGGGTTTTCAGAGCACAAAGTCTTGTGTTCATAAAAGAAACTCTGTATTTGGCCTGTAAAAAAATATCTGGCTTGATTTCATCTTCAACAGCCCAGGCTTAGGAGCCAGCCCAGTGCACCCTGGGAGGAGAGGAATGGGGTGGGAGGGCAAGAACAGAGACGGGGATGCTACAGATAAATGGATGCCAGCCACAGCTGCCCAGAGGTCAACAGAACCGGGAAATAGGCAGGCTGGTGAGAAATCAGCCCGCCAGATCAATAAGGGTGTTTCTTTTCCTTCCTTCCTCTTCTCCCCCTCCTCTCTGCCATGCCCCAGCTAACCACCCGGGAATATGTCTGACATTAAATCTCAGTTACAGAGTTTAGAGCAAGACACCCTCTATTTATAGGCACCCCCTAACGAGCAGCAAGCAACCTGTTGGATGCCCTGCACCAGCTGTCAGCTATGGAAACACAGCTGCTTAGGTTTGCGTTCAAATCACATCTTATTCTAACCTTTTTCAAGTGTTCATAGTGAGATAGTAATTTAATTAACTAAACTGTTAGGATCTGTGTTTCTTCAGGTCCTGGAAGCTCTGAACTCAAGGCCATTTGATTAATCCAGTACCTAAGCTGGAATCCTCAAGGGTAAGCAGACATCAGAGTAACGGACTGTGCCCATCCCAGCCCTACAAACAAGCCCAGAACAGGAATCCATTAGCCTCCTAGAACAGATGACCAGCTCCGTAGAGAGCCAGCTGTATAGTACGTCATGGAGACCTTGGAAGAGTCTTGATAGACCCAGGCAAAAAAAAAAAAAAAAAAAAAAAGCATTTACAATGTTGGCTCAGCATTTCTTTGAACTCAATGCTTTGCTAAACAAAAAGCATCTGCTTTATCCTGTGAACAAAGAACCATGTCCCAATGTACTCTTAAAATTGCACATATGTTCCAAGTCATTCTAGAATTGGCCCTCAGAAATGCCCCACCCTCCTTTTCATGGTTCAAAAGAGGGGACTTTGGATGGTGAATGCCACACACACACACAGACACACCCCCCCACACACCCCGCACACCTGGTCAGTGGGCTTAACTGATTGTTTTCACCATTATTAAATGGGTGGTCAGAAGGATGACCAAAAAACAGAATATTCAGAAATAGCCGATGCCAAAACTTAATTAAGAAAGGAGAGATGTCATGGCCCATGTTTCTCCAAGTCCTACCCAACTCAGACAGAAGCACGAACCAGTCACACCTCATAATTGCATCTTACCAGGCACATGCTCATTTCCATAGGTGATATTGACATCATAATCTCCTGGCACAAAAGGGATGTACTCCGCACTACAGCTGCCATCTTTGTTATCTTTGCAACTTATCTTCGACTCGGATGGTCCCTCCACGGTTATTCCAAGGCCCCCAATTCCTGCTCCTCTGAAAAGAGTAAAAGGAAGTCAGTACTCAATTCAGAATCTGGGGTATGGTGGCTTTTTCTGTAATCACTCCCATTTTCTCTACCAGCCACAGAGATCCCAAGGGTCTACCAGCTTGGCTATTATTGTGCTCCCTCCCTCCTTCCAGGGCCACCGGCCCCACCCTAGGCAGGGAGTGTCATTAAGGGATTCTGTGTAATCCCACTCTGGCCTATGAGTCTTTATAGAAAACTTCAGAGCCTCTTCCTTGGGGCTAAAGCAAGAGATGTTTTCTCCCTCAATTTCCGGTAATAAGTTTATTTCTGTAGCAACAAAGACAATCCCCCAAAACCAATAACCCACCCTGACTCCTTGGGCTCACATAATGTTTTTGAGCGCTATCAATGGAGGCCTCACAGGTTCCCCCTACCTGGTAACCACAGTGAAGGGATTGGGCTTGTTGGTAAAGCCTTCCTTCAGCCCCGGGCCTTGGGCTTGCACTCGAGATGGATGGCAGCCTTCGGTGACAGCCACACGGAAGGGGCTGTTGGGTACAGGCACGTCATCGTATGTTACTTCCACTGTGTGGAGGCCTATTTAGAAAAATACACAGAGATCAAGTTTGGTCCTGAGGAAGAGAAGAGAAAAATCTGTGCCTCCTTCTTCTTCGCAGAAATAGAGGGAGGTGGTTGGGGGGGACTATAGGTATGGAACCCAGTATATACTGTCACACTCAATTGGTATGCTGATTCATTTTCCTGAACCGCATTCAAAAAAAATTTTTTTGTTATAAGGTGCTGAGCTACAATGGTAGAAGGAGTTTTCTCATCTGGGAGTTCCCAATATCAATAAAATCATGGTTTCTCTTCCTGAAAGGAATGGTTCTCTGGGTAGGGGATTGGGAAAGGACATATTCAGAAATGAAGATTGCTTATAAAATACGTCAATAATTTTTTTTAAAATAATACACCCATTAAACATTTTGGATAGCACAAAATTATAACATTCAGAGTCAACATTGGGTAAGATAGAATAATGGCGGACTTGCATTAGGAAGACCTGGATTTAAATCCCAATCCTGATATTTACTAGTTAAAATAACAGTGGCAATCCACAACCTCTCTAGACTTGTTTCCTCATCTTTAAAATGTAGCTGTAGATAATAACATCAGTATTACCTGCCTCATAGGGTAGTTGTGATAGGAGACCCAATAGATAAAACCTTTGGGAGTCCTAAGCCTCCATATACATGTTCTTATTATTAACAACCAGGAACACGGACTGGACCTTCTGAGTGAGTTTGGTAGAGGGAACTCCCAAAGCGGAAGCCCCCTTCTGCCAGAGGAGGTCAGCACCTTCTCTGCAATGTGTCTTATCTGAGAGAGTCGCCTAACGCAAACTCCGAAGGGTAGCAAGAATCCATTTAAAATGTAATTGGGAAATGTTCAATAAAATAAATAAAAATATAATGCAAAATAGATAATGTTAGTTTGTGGTTTTCTATAAGTCAATATTTTGTCTTTGAACTTGACACCACTGGCCTAAAGCACCGAGAGGCTGATTGCCTCATTAAGGATTGCACAGACAATATCTATCAAAGACTGGACTTGAATCAGGGTCTACTTAGCTCCAAGGCCAGCTCTCTATCCACACCATCATGACTGTCTCTCTTATTATTTTTATTATCATTGTTATTATCGTTGGCATCATTAATATTACTGTTATTTAAAAGGCAGTGTGGCTTAATGGATAGTGGGATGGCCTTGGAGCAAGGAATACTGAGCCTCCAAGGTTCCTGCCTTTGACACAGAAGGAGTGTCTGTCCACAAGCAAGCCACTTAATTCCTTAATGTCCCAGGCAACTCTCTAAGGCCAGAGTCCTGAGGAGTTGCTAACCTGCATCAGAGGAGGGAGTTTCTACACCAGAAAGTCACAGTTCCAGACCAAAAAAATATTTATCATTATCACAACCTATTATACTATTTAGCTGAAATGGAAACGGTACAGAAATTAGACGAGACAGTGCACAATGCAGCATCCCTCCAGGCCAAGGTTTTGACTCTTTCCAAGGGTCACTTTTCACATGCTTTCTGGAAAAGATTACTAAATACAAAAAGCCTGGGTCAGAGTCAAAAAAATTTTAAGATCACTGGTGGAAAAAAAAAAAAAAAGACCTATCAGATCTGTTTAAAATGAAGCAGTTTCATTTTTGTCGGGACTACAGAAAGCCAGCTCACCTTTTTCAAATGGTGTGAACTCAACGTCATAAGTTCCGTCTGCATTGTCTTTGAGGAGATAGTCCGTGAAGGCGCCAGAGGGGTTGGCAATGGTAGCTTTAATATGATCCCCTCCAACCTTCGTCAGCGGGCGGGAATCCACCGTGAAGTTGGTCGTGGCTTCCCGAAATACGTCTGCAGAACAATCATAAAGCCATAAGGCTCTTGTGAAGGAAGAGTCACAAGACAGCCACCAAAGAGCAGTTTCAGCTATTGTCAACACACATCAACATATTTCTGTGTGGCCCAGTGGACTTCAGAGCCTAGAAGACTACAGTGCAAAGCTGGGGTGTCCTGGGCAAATCACCCAACCCTCCCAGTGCTCTAGGCAACTCCTTGAGACTGAAGCTGCTGAGAAGGCATGAAAGCTGCCCAGGGAGGAGTTTCCACACTTGGGAATGCCTGATGTCTATGAAATCCCAGGTCTGGCCCCATCCCCATCTAACCAGCATAAGGAGGTGTGCCAGGCTCCACATCACTTACTATCATTCAATTCTCATCACTGACCACACCAAGAAACAAATCCCAAAGTCCCCGTGTATCGCTGCTGAAAACCATTTGCCATAAGCTGATATTTTGGTCAAGAAACCAGATTTTTAAAAAAGTGTCACCTGTTTACATCCTGACAGGAAGTCAGGCTTAAATGAGTTTCTGGAGATGGCTGCGTTTCTGGTTAGGAGGAACCGAAAGCATCTCCTTACCTTTTCCTTCAATTCCAGGTCCATAGACTTTGATTTTGCTTGTATCCACGGCGGGCTCCACCTTGACCCGGGCAGGGAATGTTGGCACTTGCTCTCCTCCATAATTCAAGGTCAACGTATACATGCCCGCGGCGAGAGGCACGTAGGTTACAGCATAGGTGCCATCTTTGTTATTCTGAATGTGGACATCCGCTTTGACCCCAGCATCAGATATGGCTTCCATGCCCAAGACCCCATACCCGGCCTCTGAACAGTCTACACTCAGGACACCAGCCTCTCCCACTTTCCCACGTTCAAGCCCGGGGCCACTGGCCACTACTTTGGAGGGATCGAAAGGCATTTCGATGTCTGCTTTAAATGGAGAACCAGGAATGTGGACCTCTTCGAACAGGATGTTGACAAAGTATTCGCCAGGTTTCGTTGGAAGATAAGAGACCGAACAGGTCCCATCACCATTGTCCGAGCATTCAATTTTAGCTTCACACGGACCTTCTACCGTCAGGCCCAAGCCTCCCGTGCCAGCTCCTTTGGTGTCTATCATGAACTCTGCAGGCTTGCCCACAAAACCACCTTCAAGTCCAGGGCCATGAGCTTTCACCTACAAAAGGAGGGAAAAAGACATTATTCCCCTTGACTCTTGCCAATTCAGGATTAGTCTCACCACTCACAAGCTTGAAATTAGCAGGGCATTCCAGCTCCATTAGACATTAGGGTTATGGACCCAAGCACACAGAAGAGATCGAATTTTATAGGCAAGGGTGAAGAAAAACGCTATAAATCAACATCTATGAGCTGGAATGAATCGTAGGAAAGAAGGACCGCATCGTGACGTCAACATCCAAATTGCCTATTGGCTAAAAACCACAGGAGAAGGTTTGGCCACTCACCCTAAGCAAGGTCTTTTCCAACCCCCTCTCCTTGACCCCTCTTCCATTGCTCCTTACTCGACTTACTAAACCAGACCTCAGGGCCCATAGCACTGGAGTGTGGAGGTCTGGGGGCGGGGGGAGGCATTGCAGCCAATTTGACAAAACACATTATTTCAAGGCTAGGCCTTTACATAACCACCACACTAGCTCCCTATAAATTTTTTTTTAAATTACAAGCTTTATATAAAATATCACACAAACTTGCTTTGAAATAATCCCTATTTTGCAAAGGTTATTTCTGGTGCGTAGAACAACATTGCTTCTTAGTTACTCCATCTTCCATCTGTCCATTTATTCCCATTAACTTTTCTTCTTACATAGTCAGAATCAGGGAATCTTTCTTTTGTTTTTTTTCCATATGATGTTTTTAAACAGAATCCCAGAACCGAAGAGTGGGAAAGGACCTCAGGATCATCTGGTCTAAGCCACCGTTACTATAACAAACAAGCAAGTGATATTTGATAAAGTTGTTTACTTGATGAAAGTCTTTCCTCATTTCCTTACATTACGCATGCCTTTATTTTCATTATATTATAACATTAACCCACAGCAATTTATTTAACTAATTCCCTACTGCTGGACATTCAGGTTGCTTTGAGTTTTTTAAAATTACAAATAATTCTACTATAACTATCTTTGCTCCATTAAAATAAAAGACTTCAATTTGCTATCATAAAAGTATATTATTCCCAATAATGTGGCCATCTGGGTCAAAGGTAAGGGTATTTTTTGTCATTTGTGCTTTCTGTGATGACTTCCACTGAAGATGATCTTGTCAATGTTTTCACACAGATTTCCTTTACCTCATCCTCTGCAACAGATGTTGACACATTAGCTGAAATATCTTCAGCGGTGCTCTTTTTGCTTCTGTTCGTTCATCAAGAACACTGGTACCCCAGGAAATGCAAAAAGAATGGAGGTTTGGCAAGGATGAGCAAAAAGATGGGAATAATCAATGTTGGAGGGACTGTGCCCAAGACTAGGGCACTGATACATTATTGGTGGAGCTGCAAATTGGTGCAAACATTCCAAGAAAGCAACTTGGAATTATTGCTTTTAAAAAAAAGTAAATGACAGGATTAAAACATATTATTACTTTCGTTGAGAACTCATCTGTCAGGAATTTTCCTTTACTGCTCATCAGAATCTAATTATGGATTTCTACTGATAAATCTTGAAGGTCTTCCTTTTCTTTGAAATACACATGACTATGTTTGAGAGTTGTGGATCCTATGTTTTTCAGACTTTTGTCTAGCTTTGCTGTCTCTTTTTTGCCAAGAATAAGAAAATCAATGATGAACCACAGGAAGGTATTTTTCTTTCCTGACATCTGGAAGGTTTTTGTCATTGTAATGCTGTAGTTTAACAACTTTGTGCCTTGAAGATCTATAGGTGGGATTTCTCTGTGGACCTCTCCCTGCCAGTGTTGCCTGATCATGTCTACTTGGAAATTGTGTTTTTAATAGATCCTTGAATGGAGTGTCCAGCCTTTTTTTTTTCCTTCTTATTAGCCTAGGATTCTGACTAATCTAATGCTTGTACCTTTCACTCTGTATTCTAAATCTCATAATTTGGTACAAATTAGTTGTCTTAAGTCAGATTACATCCAGGCCTTTTTCTTCAATTTTATTTCTGTTATTTACTGATCTTTGATTGTCTTTATTACTTTGGATTTTCTCTAATTTGTCTAATCAATTCTCTTTCACAAAATATTAACTGAATTTTTAATGTCCTCTCTTAATTTATTTAGTATCTTATTAAAGATAGCAAAGCATAGTAGAAAGAAGGCAAAATCCAGAGTCAGAATGACCTGGGTTCAAGTCTTTCCTCAGACGCATGTGGATCATGTGACCCTTTGTTACCATCTTGGAACTTCAGCAAAAAGTTGGTTAATATCCTGGCATCTCCCACAATTCTCTAAGAATGTGAGCTGCTGCAAGACACTTGCTACTGGGTATTGGTAGAGGGAATTCCCTCACTGGGAGCTCCAAACAACAATAAGATCAGAGATCTGAACTATATGTAAATATAGCTCTGTATTCTAACTTATCCTTCAGTATTTCTTCTCACAACTGAAACTCTGATGTTTCAACATCCATTTCTCAAAAAAAAATTCTGATGAACCTGGAGTTTTTACATTCTATTTTTGGGTCTTTTTTTTCTCCCCAAAAAACGTGGCTCCTTTTTTCCATTCCGGGGTCACAGTAGTACAATAACAGTGATGTATACCACCTTGGCAACATGGCAAGTCTTCAGAATAGGGATGCAGAATGTGGTCTTCTAAAAGACCAAGGGAACTCTGTCCTAGGAACTATAAGCTAGAACTTGAAGCCATGGAGATGGATGGTCATCCCAAATGGGGCCGGGAGCCAGGGAGGTGTGCAATTAGCCCTTGTGGTTGCTGGTCTTCAGATCCGTGGTCACACTGGACTGATGCCCACTGCCTGGTGGCTGGAGGCTACAGTTGGTCATTCGGCAGGGGCTGAAGGCCACATCAGGTCAAGAAGCCAAGTTTGAATCCTGCTTCAGACATGTGCTCGCTGTGTAATCTCTCTGGGTCTCACCTTCCCCATGTGTGAAACTGGATAATAATAGCATCTACCTCAGAATTGAATTGCTTGTCAAATCTTTATTTGTTGTGGTTGTAGTCACGTCTGACTCTTGGTGATCTCATTGGGAGGTTTTTTGGCAAAGACACTACAGTGGTTTTCCATTTCCTTCTCCAGTTCATTTTACAGATAAGGAAACCAAGGCAGACAGGGTTAAGTGACTTCCCAAGGGTCACACAGCTAGTAAGTGTCTGACGCTGGACTTGAACTCATGAAGAGTCTTTGTGATTCTAAGCCCAGTGCTCTATCCACTGGACCGCCTTTGGCAAACCTTTAAGTGCTAGGTAAATGCTAACACTACTAAGTATTTCGTCTATGCTAGAGGTGCTTCTCATCAGCTCAGGCCAGCCCAAAGGGATAGAGGAAGGGCACAGGCCTAAAGCCAAAACAGGCAGAAACGGGATGGTGGCCAGCCCTCTCTGGGCAGGTATGTCCAGGGGGCGGCATGAGAGCCAAGGGAGACAGGCTCAACCGCAGTGACTGCCATGATTGAATCTCTCCTCCTCCAGTGAATTTTCCTTGGCCACCCCCCCCCACCTTTCTCTTATCCTTTTTTATTGTGTGGGGGATGGGGGGCAAGGAAGCACAGCTTCCATATCTTTGAAGGGATTAGGGTAAAACCCTATGACCCAAATACCACCATATAGGAAGCCAGGTGACTTTAAAGTCAACCTTTCTTTTTAGTCACCAACAAGAGAGAAAAGCAATGTTATAAAATCCCAAACCAGTCTAGACCAAAGTGAGTGCTCTGCACCCAAGTCAGATTTCTGGAGACTAGAGGTAATGACAGAGGACAATGAGAGGACCCAAACTCCAAATCCATGTCTCCAAGGTGGGAAGGGGAAAGGAAACACCTTTACCTTTGATGGATCCGGGGGCAGAGAGGCTTCCACAGTGAAGGGACTGCCCGGAATAGGGTTCCCATCATAACTCACATCCACAGCGTACAAGCCTTCCTCCTTGGGGACGTACTTGGCTGTGCTGTAATCCTTGCCTGGGACTGCGGCCACCAGGCACGGCACCACCTGTCGAGCAGGGCTTAAAATGGTCACGTCCAACTGGCCCTGCCCACCGGCTCCTTTGGTGTCCACCATGAACTCCTGACCCTTTCCAACTTCCACTCCTAGAAGCGGAGAAACAGAGCGGGAAAGGGAAGTTTACAGAGACACCGCCACGCTGATGGACAAGAGTTTGGGACATTCTGGCAGCTCTCAAAAGGAAGCCTTTCCAGAGGTCAAGCCTGAGGCAGGAAGGGAGATCTGGGATGGAGACACCCTCCCACCCCAGTTAAGAAAAATCCTTGGTATGGCTCCTTCTGTGCAACTTACAGAAGGCTGCCTGGGACTGAGAGGCAGGGGCCTCACCCAAGTCACAGCATGTATGCGTCAGAGCCAGGCCCTCTGGGTTCGGAGCCAGCTCCCTCTAACTCCACCACACCAAGCCGTGTCCAAAAGAATGTAGCTAGGACCAGACAAAGGGGAAATCTTGGAAGAAACTTCAGCCGGGTCACACCCTTAACCCTATTTGGTGGGGACCTATGCCTATAGGGGATAGGAGGGAAGGGATCTAGACCCAGAACTTTAACTACCCAGGGAACTCCCAACTCAGAAACTTCCCGACGACCCCGTCCACCCCAATGGAGATCAGCAGAACAACTGACTGCTGTATCCCGTAACCACACTGGGAATGTCACCTCCATCCACATCTTGTATCTCATGAGTTGCGCCCTCCCTTCTGTCTAGGGTCTTACAGGAATCCCTACCTCAGGCGCCATCTCTTAAGAGAAGGTGCCTCCTGATGCCCAGAGCGGTCAGCATCCCTGCGCTCCTGAAAGGACTCTACTCTTTCCTTAATGATGCAGGTTTTGTTTTCCCTTCAGTAAAATGTAAATTCCTTAAAGGCAGGGACCGTTTCATTTTTATCTGTCACCCCAGTGGCTAGCACAGTGCCTAGAACATGGCGGCAAGTGCTCAATAAACACTTGGCGAATCAGATCTCGAAGAGTGGCCCAGGGCACTGAGAGGTCATAACCAATCACTAGTCACGCGGCTAGGGTGGTGTGTCAGAGGCAGTCCTTGAAGCCAGGTCTGACCCCAAAGTCCACCCCATGTCCATCTCCCTCCATCTCCCTCCGTTCAATGACACATACAGCCAACAGCAGAACAGGGCTAAGCCTAGAAGAGAAAGGGGATTTATAAGTGGGGCACAGAGCAAAGCCAATACTGGGAAACAAACGGATGGCTGGGAAGCCAAATGGCTTTACTGCGAGACTTGTCATTTGGCCAAATAACTTCGATGCTATTTTTGTCAAAGAGGCAAAGTGCTCTCAACAAAGGGAAGTATGAGGTGCCTGGGCACTCGCCCGGTGCAGGGGGAAAAGTCGCCTGTATCCCCAAACGGAGCACTCTCAAACCGACAAATAAATAGGTGGAGGACAGATTTCACAGCCACATCGTTGCCCGTTGGGTCAAAATGCAACTTTCTAATGGGCGTGCTGCCTTCTTCTGGAGGAAGTGAAAGCACACTTGGAGCTCACCAGGGAGGTCAGGACCATCAGAGGAAGATGGGCTCTTACTCACTGGCATTCATCATGACTGGACTGAAGCCTGGAGTGACCAGCAACGGCTTTCCCACTGGACAAGAATGGCACATGCCACAAATGGGTTTAAATGTCCTCGGAGTGTCATCTATGTGGCATCTGGACCCTTCTTCCAGGCAGAACACGAGGGGGCAAAAAGTAATTGAGCATCTAACTGTGGCCTCCTCTTCCCTCGAGTTCTGGAAAGTTCTTGGAGCCCAGCGTGCTTGAGGATCTAAGCTTCACTGGTCATTGTTCACAACAGGACCTGAGATTTCAATGGCATAGGGCATGTCCAGTGAGGAAACTGCCCTCCCCAACGCAGGTCAGCACCAACTTGGGGGCTTGTAGTCTTTGAGAAAGAGTTTTTAAATATCTTTGTGTCATGGAGCCCTGTGGAAGTCCAGGGAAGCCCACAGACTTCTTTTCTCAGAATTAAGTTGTAAAATACATAAGTGCCATGTAATCATGAAGGAAACAATTCCACTGAAATACAGTGATCAAAATACTTTTAAGAACAATTTCATGGCGCTGAGGCTAAGAAGCCACGTCCCTGAGAGCTGACTGGAGCATGCAGAGGTTAAGCATTGTACAGACCAAAGCCACACATCCAGGGCTGGGGCAGCCCTTGACTCTAACCTGGTTCTTTCTGCAAGGCCACAGCTACCCTGCTCAGCATCCTTTCCAACGTGAAAGTTGTGCCTAAATAGGTCATTCATCCAATTTAATGCAGCATGCATTTATCAAGCACCTAAGACACGCAAGGTCACACAGCTAGAGTTGTGTGCCAGAAGCAGCCTTGAACCCAGGTCTGGGGTGACGTGTAAGGCGCCATGATGAAAGGGCTCTCCAGAAGCTACGGTGCAGTGTGGGGGAGGGAAACAGTGGGCATGGTGAGGAAAGGGAGGCCCAGATGCCCACCTTGGGCAGAGAAGGTGCTTTCTCCTTCTTTGCTGAACTGAAGGGAGATTGGTTCCTTCAATCGATAAGCAGAGGAGAATAGGATCTTAGACTTAGAGCTGGGGGGAAGCTTTGAAGCCATTAGACCCCAGACCCTCAATTTCCAGGTGAGCAAACAGAGGCAGAGAGAGGTTAAGTGACTTGCCCACAGTCACATAGCCACAAAGTATCTGAGACTGAATTTGAACTCAAGTCTTTCTGACTCCAAACCACGACAGCCCCTAGCCCCCTCAACTTAGCAGATGACATTTCATTCCAGAGGCTTTAATAGGGCGTCACACTGAAGGTTACTTAGCACAGTGACATGGTCAGACCTGTGCCTTAAGAAAACTATTTTGGCAGCTAAAATGAAGTTGAATTAGGAAAGGGAAAACCCTCAGGCCTCCACTTGGGAGGCCACCACAATCACCGTGGAGTCAGGGGATAAGGGCCCAGACCAGGGCAGTGGGAGTGGGAGGGACAGGTGCTGTGGAAGGAGAATCAATAGAACTTGGAAAGTGACCATCGGAACAAGGGCGAGGGACACGCAGGAGAGGGTCCTGCAGCCTCGGACCTGGCCAAGGGTGAAGGTGGTGACCCCCGCCCCCTACAGAAATAGGGACGTTTGGAAGAGGGAGGGGGAAGGGAGAGAGTGCGACTTCTATTGAACCAAACAACGTGAGTTTGGTAGCTAGGAGGCTCAGAGGGAGGCAGCCAGCATGGGACAACGTATAAAGCTCCAGCTGGGAATTGAAAGAGATCTGGGATCAAATCCCAGCCCAGCCCCCAGCTCCACTTCTCCAGGCCTCAGTTTTCTCATCTATAAAATGGGGACACCAAGTACTTTGTCCCAGGGTGGCTGTAAGGCTCCAACATACACAAAAACAGAATGCACCCCAAAGTCACTCTCTAAGTATCAGCTACGGATAAACCAGGGCGCTGTTTCTCACTGCCTGGTGGACCTTCCCAATGGCCCCCTTGCCCATGCGGGCACACTTACGGTTCTCCAGCCCATTCAGCTTTATTTTGCTCAAATCCAAAGGGGCAGCAACTTCTACCACAAAAGGGCTTTTGGGAATTGGATCTCCGCCATAGGTCACCAGGACTTGTGTGCTGCCCTGAAACAAACAAAAACATGGCGCCATTCAGAAAACCTCCTGGACCCCAGCCCGTGGACACGTCACGGAAACCTGGCCCTTTCTGTTTCTCCCAAAAGGACCTGCAGCCTGGTCACACCTTCTCTGGCTTCTGAGGAGGGGGCAGGGCCAACACCTAGAGGGAATAAAGCAGAAAATGCAAACCAGAAAATGCAAAGGTAAAGATACTAGCAGCGGCCTCACTCCAAGGAGGAGCAGAGTTTAGCTCACGCTGCTGCTGGCCGGGAAGAGGGAATGTGTAGGGGTTGACCATGAGCCACCGTGACACGGCCACATGCAGTGCCTGAGCTCCTTCTCCAGGAAAAGCGGGCCACCAGGAGCCCTGGCCAGCGGCCTCTGGAGGAAGACTCCACAGGGCCCTCTGTCCTCCCCAGCACCAGCCCCGCGTCAGCTGACCACACTATTTGTTTCTCCATCCCTGGCTGGTTTTACTGCCCATCCCTCCCACCCCCACCAAGTGGTCTACTGCCTGAAGGAAAGTCCACGGCCCCCAGCAGAAGGTCTGTCTAGGCTGCCTTCCAAAAGCAAGTGTGTGTATGGTGGGGGGGGGGGTTACCTGAACAAAATCTGCTGACAAGAAAGGAATGGGGAAAGTGTGAAAGCGCTGAACATTTCCCCTATAATCTGACATTCCTCAGGACAGATCAGGCCTTACTGATTAAGTCTCAGAACAGTAGCAATTTAAAACAATCCAAGTTCCCCTTCTGACTGACCACAAGCAAAATTAACATTCCTCGACACAATATACTTTTAAGTCAGGCTTTCTAAAACTTTGTGCAAACCACGAAATTAGAAAGTTCTCAGGATAAAATCCTAAACCAGAAGAGATCCTAGAAGTTAATTAGAGATAAGGGAACTGAGGCTCAGGAGAGGGAGCAATCTGACTGGGAGGGCACAGCTAGTGACAGGCAGGTCTGGGATCTGAACACAAGATTTTCAACGTCAAATCACTCAGCTACAGGATCCTGCTATTTCTTTTTATTTACTTTTGGAAACAAATAAGGTGAAGTGACTTGCCCAGGGTCACACAGCCAGTAAGTGTCTGAGGCCACGCTTGAACTCAGGTCCTGACTTCGGGGCTAGTGCTCTGTCTACTGCACCACCCAGCCGCCTCATCTGCCATTTCTTGATATTGCCAGGAGATATGTTGCAAGAGCCTTCATTATAACTACAGTTAGCTGAGTTTCCCAGCACTTCCTATTTCCTTATTTTCTGTAAGTCCCAGACCTCCCAAGGTTTCCTGAATGCTTCAGCTCACCTGAAGGTACAGGAGTTTACCAAAGGTTAGATTGCTTGTCTATTCATCATTAGGTATTCCAACTAACAAAAAGATCTCAGTCTTGTCTTCTCCCATGATAACCAAGGCCAAAAATTATCTAGTCCTTTTCCCAACAGCCAACAATAAAAATTTTAATTAAAAAAAAAACAACAAAACAAAACTATATCCTTCTCTTCCTACCTGAAAGTGGCATTTGGATTTTTGAACAGAAATGAAAGGCTCCTGAGGAAGTGCTTCTATCAAAAGTCAAAGGTTACATACTTATTCAAAGGGGCTTTAGAAACCACAAAGGAAGGGAAAGGGTGAAAACTCCCTATATATATTATATTCATGGCATTGAGAAACAACAGAGAGTAGCTACAAAGTAGGAAGATGAGACATAATTGTCACGCAAATGAAACCCAAGAAAGACGCCAGTAGGAAGACCCGTGGCTCTGAACATCTGTACACAAAGGCAGAAGCAAGCTGAATTAAGCCTAACACAAAGAGGTGATTTTGACCTCATGGGTATCATTGGCAGGATAAGACCGATGACTGGAATGTGACTTAGGATGGACATGCCCATTCAGAAGAAACAGGATGGGCAAAAAGAATAGGGGAGCATCCTCGTGTGGGGGAAACCAGAGGCATGGTGAGAAACATCTGGGTGAAAGATCAGTGGAGGCCGAAAGATAAACCATTTTGTCATCAGAATATACTACAGACCACTGGGACAGAAGGAGTATGAAATAGATGAATTTACGAAACAGATTAGAGAAGTATGACATAGTAGTGATAGGGCCCTTCCACTGTCCAGATATCTGCTCAGCTTCTCTCTCTTTGTTAGAAGCCAAGGAATTAATAACTTATTGATTTGCCTTAATGATAAATTCATTCTCCAAAAGGTAGAAGAACCAACAAAGAGAAAGTCTATTCTGTATTCGAATCTCACTCGCAAGAACGAAAGATCATTGCTAGGATGACGTTGTTGGGAACCTTCCTTCTTAGACTGTATGAAAAAGGAGAGGAAAGCTAGGAAGAGTCCGCCATGCACACTAGACTTGGGGAGAACAGATTTCAAAGAGCTCAAAGGAAAGAAGATTAGGATGACGTGGACTAAAATTTTTTAGGGAAAATCAGCACAAGAGGGACGGCAAGCTGTCAAGAATGAAATTTTGAGGACATAGGAGAAACAACTGGTAGCTGTCTGAAAAGCCTGATGTGGATACACAGGGAACTCACCAAGCAAGAAAGAATTTTAAAAGATATTTACAAAGAGGAAAGGCAAGGGACAAAGGAAAAATACAACAGGATGGAACGGTCTATTAAGAATAATTCCAGGAGGGGCAGCGAGGTGGTGCAGTGGATAGAGCACTGGCCCTGAAGTCAGGAGGACCTTAGTTCAAATCCGGCCTCAGACCAACCACTTGACACTTACTAGCTGTGTGACCCTGGGCAAGTCACTTAACCCCAATTGCCTAAAAAGAAAAAAAAAAAGAAAAATTCCAGGGGTGCAGTGACTTCAAAATGAGCTGTGGCTGGGTGTTCAAATCTATAATGAGGAGAAGTGGTAGACCAAAGAGAGGACAGGACTTCTCCGTAGGTTGGATAGCTGTAACAGAAGGACTTTTGCACTGAAAATGACAGAACAAAAATGGCGAATAGGAAAGTGGGTCCCCAGATCAGCAAATAATTACTGTAAGAGAGGCGTTAAATGAAGCCTTGGGGCAGCTAGGTGGTACAGTGGATAGAGCACAGGGCCCGCAGTCAGGAAGACTCATCTTCCTGAGTTCAAATCCAGCCTCAGACACTTACTAGCTGTGTGACCCTAAGCAAGTCACTTCACCCTCTTTGCCTCAGTTTCTCCATTTGTAAAATGAGCTGGAGAAGGAAATGGAACCACTGCAGTATCTCTGCCAAGAAAACCCCAAATGGGGTCATGGAGTGCAGGACAGGGCTGAAATGACAGAACAACAAAAAAGATGAAGCCAGGCCAGAGATACCTCTCTCTCCTGTTTCTGAAAGAACTGGTGGATATGCGCAAGGGTGTGGCAGAAAGCAGGACAAAAGAAGGGCAAATGCTCGGATTTTCAAGGAAGGAATGGAAAGGGCCTGCAAATGGCAGGGCAATAAAGTATGGACGGTCATCAGCAAAACTCCAGAACAGGGCATTCAAGAGAGGAATGGCTAGCAAACATATAAGGAAGGAAGTCACGGGAAAGAACGAAAAGAAAAAGGTCAGGAAGGACTCACTCTGCTTCCTTCTGTGACAGGATCACTAAACTGGAGCATGGGACAATTCCATGTGAACTTATGCGTGTACACATACACGTAGGCACGTGTGTGGTTGTGCGTGTGACTATACATGTATGCACACATGCACGCATGTAGGTGTGTGCACGTAGAAATGTGTGTGTGGTTATATGCATGCCTGCATGTTGTGTGTAGAGATCTTTGTGTGCATGGATGCATTACTGTATATGTGTATGCATGTAGAGATTGTGGTTGTGTGTACGTGTATACACGTAGAGATGTACGTGTGGTTGCATTACATGTGTTTGTAGAGATGCATGTGTGTATGCATTATATGCATTTATGTATTAGAGAAGTGTGTATATGTACATATGTGTGTGTGCATTACACACTGCCCCTGTTTTCCTCTCTGGGGTTCCTGCTCACTCAGACTCCTAGATCCCCACCAAGTCTTGCCTCGTTATATTTGCCACCAGTACTGGATTGACATTTCTGCTTTGCGGGGATTTGCCAATTCTTTCAATGTTGATAACATCAAATATGAAGAATTAACTTTGCCTAAAATAAAATTGCAAAGGGCTATTTGAAGGTGGAGAAGAAAACTTGAATCTTTTTTTGCCTGAACTTTGAATTTTAAGTTGATTGTGCTGAAGACAGCCCAGAAATGGATTAGCTTTTCCCCTAGTGTTTACATTGTATTTATATATACATATATGTATATGTATGAGTGTGTATGTATATGTATATGTGTGTGTACGTGTGTGTGTGTGTGTGTGTGTGTAAAGCAGCCATCACTAGCCTATTGGACAAAGATGTCTCTAAAGCAGGAATTATTTGGGGTTATGAGAATTTTCTTATCCCCTCCCCCCCCAAGTCTCCCAAGCTCCTGCTAATACTCTGTATTTACAGAGCGAGTATTTCTTATGCTGAGCCAAAGACAGTGGCCAGAGGTCAGACCCAGGGACTTCTTAGATAATCCCAAAGGACCAGACAGACGAGGCAGCCCTCTTTCCCACTTTCTGACTTGTTCATGGGCTTTGGGGGGTGGAGGTATTTAGGGGCAAGAGGAAGAACTGTATCCTCAGAACCCTAGGGCACTCTAGCCAGAGGCGACCACAGCAGGGAGGACGCAGCAATGACCGAGCCAAACTGGTCAGGACGGTAGCAAGCATGCCCCAGCCGTCTGTGGCAGAGCTCTTCCAAAGCAGAGGCCTCCACAGTGGTCATTTTGGGCCAAGCAGGCCTCACCCAATCTAACTGCCTCACGCTACAAGCTAAAGAGACCAGAGAAGAAACAATGGATTGGAAGAGATAACTGAAATTCCTCTTCAGGAGGTCCTGGGATCATCAGAGGACCCCTTTGTCATCAGGCTAACGAAAACGGCCTATGAGAAAACATCTGCCAGCGGCTTTGCAGCCTTCCAAAAACACGGGGGCGGAGAGCCGAGGGCCGTCCAGCTCCCAAGCGGGCGTCGGCAAACAGACCACAGCGAGCCATCTGCCCTCCTGCTCCTGGAGAAGGGGCACGGGACAAAGCCTGAGGACAGCCTGCTGGCAGGGCAGCGAGCACATTCTCTGCCTTCTGGGGAGAGCATTCACCCATAGCCAAGACACACCCACAGCCACATAGCTGCTGGAGCAGCCACATTTCTGGAGAGGGAGGCTGTGTTATTCCCTGAAAGACAGCCCTGAAAGGTGTGCCAGCGGTTGTGACACCTCCCAACAAGTCACATACCAACTCACAAAGCGCACAACGGGGGTGTGAGAAGCAGGGCTTGTTGGGAGCAGCCTCCAGAGCAGGGCTTCTTAACCCTTTGTGGGCCGTGGACCTCATGGGTGCTCACTGGGGAAGCCTATGGATCCCCTCGAGGAGCCACATTTTTAAACATACAAAATAAAGTACGTATGACTTCAAGGAAGCCAATTATGTTGAAATACAGTACACAAAATAGTTTTTTCTTTTTTTTAAGTTCACAAACCTCAGCTAAGACCCCTGGCTGTAGGTCATGGCCATGCCCAAAAGGTCCCAGAAAGACAAGTCTAGCTTCATCCAAAGGAGGGAGTTAAAAGGACATGGATGATTCCATAATGTGCATTAGCACAACGCGCCTAGCCCTGCTAGGATAACCAAACACACACCCCAGCCTGGCAGAGAGCCCCATTCCCTTAGCAGCAGGGAAATTTTCAGAGCTCATCGCCTAGATCATTCAGGAAAGTCACTTCCACGTGACGTTTCACTAGTCCATTATCCACCGGAGTCTCAGCTTCCTTCATAAAAACAGGTAAGTCAGACCAGATGGCCCCAGAAGAGGGGAGAAGACTGTTCTCTGTCAGTTACGCTCTCCATCGGTTATCCTATGGCTCAGCTCCCCAGCCATGCACCAAGTGAGTACCTGTTCTAAAGCAGCAAAGAGCAGTGGGTCCCCTTTGGGTTCCCATAAGCTGTCCCAAAGCTTTTATAAACAGAAGACAGGGTGGTTCAGTGGGAGGAGCTCTACACAGGGCTCACGTTCAAATTCCAGGTCTGACACTACCTCCATGGGCAACTGTGGGCAAAGATTTCACCTCCCTGGGCCGCCTTTTCCTTTTCTGTAAAATCAAAGGGTTGGACGGGGGGCTTGTGAGGGCCCTTCCAGCTCAGGGCTGATGATCTTATAAACCCACATGCAGGATCTTCCACAAGTCAATCCTCCTCAGTAAGGCCAGGAAGGGGACGAGATGGTGTCTGAAGTCTCTTTTGCTTCTGGGTTTATGAGATACCTAGAAGTAAGTTCTCAGCACCCAGACCACCTGACCTTAAGGATACTTTCCAATAGGCAGGTATCTGCCTCAATCTCAGTCATCTCAGATCTTGCCTCATCAGGCCAATTATTTGGGCCTTGATGCTCAATGATATTTTGCTGCCAGACAGAATGCTGGGCTGGAAACTGTTTTTAGTATTTGAAAGAGTTAACATTCCATTGGGTCCTCCCCCAAATTAGCCTGTTTCAGGGAAACGCAGACTCTGAATGTGAAACTGGTTGGCACCTTGTCTGTGAGGGTCAGTGCCCAGGCTATTTCAATGCCTCCCTGGACACAAAACACCACCACAGCGGCTCTCACCGCATCAATGACTTGAGATGGGAGCTCTAGAGGCAGGCTCCCTGAGGGCCAAACGAAAACAAAAACAGCATCGCACACAATGAAGTGACATGCCAACCTCGGCCAGACAAACGCTCCCCAGTCTGGGACTGGCTATCTTCTCCGAACAGAAAAAAGCAGAAACAAAACAAAAAACCCCAAAACAAGGCAAGCCTCACTAGTTTGTTTTCCCTTGGGTCTGGACTATTTTAATCGAACTTCTCCTCACTGTGGGCTGTGAGGGCAGTTGTCAAGCTTTCCCAGACAGCCGGAACAAAGCAAGAAAACTTCACAGTCCGTTAAAGGTCAGATGCTTCCCGACACTGCCCAGGGACCCACTAAACCCATTCACGTCTAAAAACAAAGATGGCCTTTGGGCAAGGGGCTGGCCCTATCACCGTACCCAGAGGACAGATACCCACCTGTTGGATTGGTGTGTATTTCACGGTGTGGGAATAGTCATAATTGTCGATGACATCCAGATCCCGGACGGCAGCCCCGGCCTGGGGGCCGCTGAACTGAACATCTAGCGGAGCTTTCCCCGCCCCCTTGGTGAAGACGGTGAAGTGAGTTGGTTTTCCATTTTCCACCCCTAGAAAGAAACACTTTGAAATCAGAAGATGGGCACTCCACTCTCCCGAGGACCCGGTCTAACAGGTCTACCTAAGAGCTATGGGGCTTCGTGGTCTCAGCTCTTCTAGCCTGAGTCTATTTCATTTTTCTCCATCTGGAAAGGTGCCATGACATAAGTGCTTCCTATTTCTAAATCAACATTCTTGATACAAGATCTACTTTTTGTAGAGATAAGCCATCACCCACGCCTTTTTTTTTTTTTAAATTAAATAAGCATGCCAATTTTCATCCCCCAATGCTTTGCAGAAGCTCCTTGTGGGAGGGTCACCTTACCTGCCTTACTGAGCCCGGGGCCCTCTGCTCTGACTTTGCTGGCATCATGCGAAGGATCAACTTTGACACGGAAAGGACTGGCAGGGATTTCCTGAAACACAAACAGGTTTTCAACGGAGAAACCTTCCCAGATCGATACCAAATGGATCCAAACTTCCCTCTGTTCAAGTCAGATCCTGATACTTCCAAGTATCCCGGATGGTTTTGTTTACTGATCACCAAATACCCACAAGCATCTTCACATTAGGAGGCCCTGGGATACAGTGGAGTAGAGGCTGCCAATCTCAGCAAAGCTTCTGTGTTGGTGCCATATTTGTATCTGTATGCACTCTCTCTCTCTGTCTCCCTGTCTCTGTCTCTCTCTCTCTCTGTCTCTCTCGGGATATGATTTCACAAGCATAGGGAATTCCCAGTGAGGAAACCCCTTGTGTCAATGCACGTTAACATGTGTCCTGCACCTTACACTCTCAGAAAGTAGGCTGGGGGCATTGAGAAGGCCAGTGAGGGGGGCAGCCAGGTGGCACAGTGGATAGAAACACTGGCCATGGAAATCAGGAGGACCTGAGTTCAAATCTGGCTTCAGACACTTGACACTTAACTAGCTGTGTGACCCTGGGCAAGTCACTTAACCCCATTGCCTAGCCAAAAAAAAAAAAAAGAGGGAGAGAGAGAGAGAGAGGGAAGTCCAGTGAGGGTCACACAGTCAGGATGCTTCAGAAGTGGGATTTGAACTTTTGGATTTTCCAGACTCTGAATTCCCATTAGCCAATCTAAAAGGTGCCGATTATCACTGATGGGGGGAGGTCATTTAACTTTTCTAGGCCTCAGTTTTCTCATCTGTTGAAGAAAATGAAAGGGAGGGGGAGCAGAGTTGGAGCCCACGATAAGCATGATTCTTCCAGCTTAAACATTATGATTCTGTGTCGAGAGTCTTTGCGTCCTGGGGATAGAGAACGGATCCCAAAGTCAGGAAGAACTAGATTCAGGGCCCACCCCTGACACACACTGGCTTTCTAATCCCGGGCGAGTCACGGAAACCTCTTGGTGCCCCGGACAAGCCTTAAGGGCCATAACTTGCAGAACTGATGCCCCTGTGCCCTGGCAGGGAGTTTCTTCAACGAGAACTCCGTATCGCAGTGAAATCACAGAGTCAGACCACGCTAACTTCCCTCCCCTGACCAATAATAAATGAACAGGGGTTATCCCTCCACATAGTCAGTTTTTCTTTGCATGAAGCTTTTTATCATTTTAGTGAATATTTTATCCAATTCAAACACATGAATGAATCATCAGTGCCCATCTATTTTTAGTTAAGGACAATTTGCAACTGGACAAGCAACTCTGAATGAGTTGCTCATCTCCATTAGATGAAGAGCTCGTGATATTCGATGGGATCACATCCTCAAAAAGATTCCAAGTGGATTCCAAGTAGATTGTGCTTGGAAAAAGAGGTTCCGAGAGACGCTGTCGAGTGAAAGCCCAGGCAGACCACAAATGCTTCCCATCTACCCCAAAAAACGTGGAGGAAGGAAGGAAGGAATGAATGGAGCGAAAGGATAAAAACTACCCCCAGGACAGAGGTCTGAGACCTCTAGCATGAAGGGGAGGAGAAACCACCCCCAGCAGCAAGTTGCAAGGGCACCGTTGTCCCCAAGAGATCTCTGCAGGCGGGCTAGAGAGAGCCGGTCCACCCCAGGATAACTCAGCCACACTGAACCCAGAATAGTCACCACCCATGTGGATTCTTCCCCAGGGACTCTTGGCCTTGTGAGTCTGCATTTTCTGCTGCCTCTTCATGTTCATCCCTTCTATTGATACTGCCCCCTCTAAACAGACTTCAAAAACGACCCCCCCTTACAACTGGTGGTTGGGAAACAAAAGCGCCTCTCTTTCTGAAAGGGCATTTTAAACCCACTGGACCATACCCCGGGCGAGGTTGCTTAGACCCCATAGGGACCTTCTCATAAGCTAAGCACTGGGCTTTAAAGATGGAACTGGAGCGAAATTCCATCAAATCCTGGCGGTGACCTATTCATAGAGAAAACAAGTTTTGTGGCTAATTCTGATAAATGAGAAAGTACTGTTATACTGTCAAACAAACCAAAAGCTAAGGAAGAGTGGGGGTTGGAAGAGGAAAAGGACACAGGACTGGGAGCTGGGCCCCGCTCAGCCCTTTGGGCTGCCAAACCAGGAGGGCATGGGTTGGTTTGTCAGCACCTGTCCAATCGAGCCACACCCCTTGTGTTGAGTACCAAGTGAAGCAGCTGCTAACCACCTCCCCGCCCTCCCTGCCTTCCCCTGGAGCTTTTCCGGACCCACTGACAAACCTTGGAGGCAAAGAGAACTTTGATGGTGTATCTGCCGGGAGCAGGGGGTGCATATTTCACTGTAAATGTATCATTGGCATTGTGAATGATGTCAAAGTCCACATCTTCCTCATCCACACTCAGAACTCCAGCATCACATTTAATGCCAACACTGACGTCACCTGAAACAAGTCATTGGATGAATGCCCGTTAAAAGAAGAGCAAATTACAAAGAGTCTCGTGTCAATCACATCTTCCTTAAGGTTCCCAGTAAACTCGTGGGAATTTCAGCTACCAATGTGCAAGAGTGCACAATGGAAGCTTGGAGCTGCACAGACTTTTTGTTTACTTGGCTACAACGTTAATGAGCAGAGGCACAATAATAAGAATGATGACTTTCCTTTGGGTAAGCTTTCAATTTCAAGTTAGTTTTCCTTCAGAGACTATTTATATCAATAGAGTCAACACCTGGTCAACGCTTAGCAACAAGGGCAATCATCAAAGAGTGATAATAGCCAAAGTCTTTGATCGAGTGCTCTTACCTTCCCCTGCCTCTGTACAGTCTACGGTGAAGTGAGTGGGCTCATTGGCTTTTAGACCACTTCTCTCCACACCGGGACCAAACACTTTGACCTTCTGAGGGTGGCTCCCTTGACCAACACCAACCTAGAGACAAAGTTCAAATTGTCTTTATTCAGAAACCAGGAGACCATTGAAACCAACAGTGCAGGTCTTCCTTGTCCCTCAAAACCTACTGCAACACACTGGAGTTCATTATTAAGTCACGTCATAACCAAGGGTCTCTACTGGTGGGTATCTGCTTAATCATCTCCTCTGTGACCCATGCAAATCTGTCCCAGACCACAACTTGCCCAGTCCTGAAGGCTGTGTTCAACTACCCACCCTATACGGGCTTTTGGGGACGTTCACTCCTCCCCACACGACGGAAATCGTATGTTTTATTGGCTTCACTGGTGTGTAGCAACAGGCATAGGTCCCATCCATCTTGCTCTTCATCTGAATCTCAATGGGGTTGCCTTCTCCATCCTGAAAACAATTATCAAGACCTTAGCAAGGAAGTACAAGTCACCCTCTTATTAAGAAAAAGCGAGTAAATGGATTACTTTTAAAAGAGGTGATTCATGAAATTGCTTCAACATTTTTTAAAAGCCAAATGGAAAGATAACACTACTCACCGACTCCTGTCCCCAGTTCCTGCTCTTACGTCTTGGGGTCATTACAAGAGGGTAGAAGGTTGACAGCTTCTTCTGTTTCCTCAAGTTACAACTATTTGGTTCCAATTTTCTCTCCCACTTTCCACTATCTTCCTTCCTCCCCAAACCTAATTTGTTTTGCTAGAAAACTCCTGGGAATCCATGGGACGAGCCAGTCTTGAAGAAGTAAAGAGACCTATTTGGTACATGTCAGCTATGAGATACAGTCCCTGACGAGAGGGGGCCAGCTGGGAGAAGGCATTACTACTGTTCACCTCCAGCCATGTTAGTGCTGTGGTTCAGAAAAAAAGCTGCCTAGTGTCATCAGACCCAAAGTACCTTTATTTGGTCAACTGGCTTTTATGAAGTGTCTCCTGTCCCCAGACAGCAAAGACACCCAGCTACTGGACCTACATGAACTTACCTGAGCATAGATCTTCAAGGGTGCCTTCCCAGCATCCCTAGGATCAACAGTAAATTCTGCCAAGTGGTTGACAATACAACCAGTCTTCTCTAATCCTGGACCATAGGCTTGAACCTGGGAGGAAGAGGAGATGATGATTATCCTCCTGTGACATCCAGGAAAAAGAGACAAGTCAAGTTAAATCCAAATAGAAGACAGGAAGCTGCTCTTAAGAAAAAAGAAAAAATAGTCCACCATTGAAAAGAAACATGATGTTCCCAGCACCAGTGCCTGGCACACAAGAGGTGCTTAATAAATGCTTGTTGGTGAACTGATTCTGAGGATGAGATTCTAACACTGGAGCTTTCCCCTGTACCAGTGTACCTGTTAAATGAAGGGAAGGCAATTGGACTTCACTGGGGAGATAAAGACACCTCTCTACCTAAAATGGGTAGAAAACCAACCCATAGCCTGAATCCTAATCAAAAGTGACAAAGGGTGCTGCTGGTCATGGGAAATTGGAACAAGAGTGACCTTCCATCTCAGCGTCACCATTACTGCTTTAAGAGTCAGAACCCAAAGCTCAGAGAACATTCTACAAGGTTGGCAGTTGGGGGGAGTGGGGGATGGAAAGTCTAAGGGGAAAGGGATCAAGGAGGGAGGAGAGAAAATGAAGCCACCAGTTGCTTGGCTGAGATGGTAGGCACAAGCCTGGCTTGAGTCCAGTCTATCCAGGAAGGTGGCTCATTTCCTGCTAGCCTTCCTCTCTCACAGTCTCGCCAACCTGTTCCATAGACCACTCAGGACATCTTAAAATTTTTTCCACTAGCAATCCTTTCAGTGCTTCTTAGTTTTAAGAAGCAGTGGACCACATGGTAGTCAAGCTACATGTGTTTTCCATCTACAATTCCCCCTTCTATATATTAACCTTCCCAGGCTTCCCCAGCTACTACTAGGGCCCCACCACCACCACCACCACCACCAAATGACTTGGAACCTATTTCGTGAACACATGAATATATGTGTGGGTGTGTGGGTGTACACTTATACCTATCTCCCCCCAGTTATATTTTAAGCTTTCTGGGAGAATTAACAGTCTTCATATCCCCAATGCCTAGCCTAGTGCCTGACACATAGTAGGCACTTTATAAATGCCTGTTAACCTAGTAAGATTTAAGAAACCTGACCAAAGCAACAACTGACCCCATGACTCAAGAGTACCCATGATGAAACATGGTGCCCACCTTCTGCCAGAAAGGCGATGGAATGAGGTATGGAATGAGATATATTTTGGGACATGGCCAATGCAGGTATTGGCTTTGCTTGATTCTACATATTTGTTTCAAGGCTTTTGTTTTACTTATTCTGACCCCACTCCCTTGTCCAGTGGGGGGAGGTAGTAAGGGTAGAAAACAGTTTTTTGTTCATTGAAAAAAATAGGATTAAAATAAAAGCAAAAAATGCTGGTTGACTGATTAGTAGAAAAGAGAATGGGAGTTAGGAAGATAATCAACAAACATTTATTAAGTGCCTACTTTGTGCCAGGCAACGGGGATTTAAAAAGGGGCAAAAGACAGTCCCTGCCCTCAAGGAGCTTACAACCTAATGGAATAGACAACCTGCAAACAGGTAGATAGGAAGCAAGGTATATACAGGATAAATAGTAAATAATTAACAGAGGGAAAGTGCTAGAATTAAGAAGGAATGGCGCAGGCTTCCTGTAAAAGACGGGATTTTAGTTGGGACTTGAAGCTGGGAGGTCAGTAGTAGGAACAGAGGATGAAAACTTTCTATTTCTGCTTTTTGGTCCATACAAGTGGTTTCATCCATAGAGATAATTCCTAGTGTGGAAACTCCCTCCACAAATGCGGATGGGCCACTCTTTTGTAGACAGTTGCCTGGGGACAGGGAAAGATTACAGTGACTTGCCTGGGGTCACAAAGCTAGTATACTTCAGAGGCAAGGCTCAAAGCCAGCCTTCTCATCATTATGAACACCACCTCTCACATATACATAAATGTTATAGGTCTCCTAAAGCCAAAGGAATTGGCCACGGTCTCAGGCTGGAAAATACGTTGGATCCCAGCTGAAAGACTAAATGCTGCTTAAACAAATTATCCAATGGATGCATGATAGATGAAAGATGGAGAGCTGGAAAGGACCTCAGAAGTCATGAAGTCCAACCCCACTTCATTTCACAAATGAGTAAAATCTGAGTTAGCATTAGCAGCAAGATTTTAACTCCAGGGACAAATCTCATTCCCCTATACTATGCTGCCTTAATCACTCAGCCAGCATCTGCTAAGCACCTAAAACGGAGCAGAAATTTTGAGCTGGAAAGGACTTCAGAAGCTATCGAGCATCCCTCTACACCCTATCACTTTACAGATGAGGAAAGTGAGGCTCAAGGAGATTTGTCAACGAATACACGAGTAGTAAGCATCAGAGGCAAGATGGGAAATCAGGACCTCTGACTCCAGAGTACTATTTGCCTCCAGGAGTCCATCAATCAACAGGCATTCATT
This sequence comes from Vombatus ursinus, assembly GCF_900497805.2. Taxonomy (NCBI): domain Eukaryota; kingdom Metazoa; phylum Chordata; class Mammalia; order Diprotodontia; family Vombatidae; genus Vombatus; species Vombatus ursinus. Next base: position 3,252,550 of record NW_020954551.1, on the reverse strand, counting down.
AAGCACCTACTGCATGCCACGGACCCCACTCTCAGAAGTTTCTACTCTCTCAAGGGAGACAACATCCACGTATACAATACAAAGTCACGAAACACACAGACAAATACTAGCTATCTTTTGGGAGACCAGAGGGCACACTTAGCAGCTGAGAAGACCATAATGAGACTTCCTTCAATATTCTGTGCAATCTTATTTACACTCATTGATAAATAAGTTGGGAAAGAAGGAGGAGGCTCTAAGGAACCAGGCATTTTCTCACCAAGTCTGGGTTGAAGTCTCCAGAGGCTGGCTGTATGTAGGCCATGTAAGGACTGTCTTTGACGTCCTCATCATCACACATAATGTGGACGGCGTACTCCCCAGGCTCCTTGGGCCAATATTTCACATCGCAGGACCCGTCGTTCTGGTCATCATATTCGATCTTTGCCTGGGATGGGCCTTCAATGGCGAATCCTAAGAGATGGCAAAAGGCACATTGGATTTGAGGCAACGTGGGGAAAAATAAGCAGGGGATCACAGCCAATAGTTACACGGCCTCTATCGCTGGCACCAAGCCTGGTGACTTCTCCCAGAAACTGGGGTCCATCACAGGTTTTTAAAAGTCATACACATAATCTCATTCAATACAGTTACCAGTGGGACCACAGAGATTCCCATTTCAAGGACATGAGTTCTTTACATTGGATGGTCACAAGAGGGATGAAGCAAACAGCTTGGAGAGTGAGGGGGAGGGTCATAAGAAATTTAAAGCCCCATTTATGTGTTAATCATAGAAAAGTCAACACAGTCTCCATTCACACATTTACAACTGCAGGGAGCCTCAGTCAAGGCCACTTTACAGATGGGGAAACTGAGGCTCCAGGAGGCTAAATAACTTCTGAGATCACAGATCCAGAGCTGGAAGGGATCTCCGAGATCATTTAATAAACCCATTTTACATATGAGCAAACAGAGGCCTGGAAGATTTGAAGCGACGTGATCAAACTCGTACAGTTAAGAAGTACCAATGGTAGGTTTCAGATCCTCTGAATCAAGAGCCTATCTTCCCCCTCTACAACACTACCAGAAGGTTCTACTTAAAGAAGGAAGAGACATAGAATCAGGACAAGAACCATCCTTGGAGTTATCTATAGTATTCACAGGATAGACCATTTAATTACAAGCTTACCCAACGATCCCACTTCAGAGCCAATGGACTCCACCACAAAGTCTGCTGACCTCCCAGCGATGCCTCCATGGAGACCAGGCCCCCATGCTCTGACTTTCTGGACACCCGCCTCGGGGCCCACTTGGACTTCAAAGGGACTAGAAGGAAATACAGATTTGCTTGCATTAGGAAAGAAGGAGACATCCTAATAATTGCAAATTAACTTCTTAAAATTTATTATTCATTTTTGGCATTCTTTTTAAATTTTGAGTTCTAAATTCTCAAACTCCTTCCCACTCCCTTCCTCACCCACCAAGAAGGCAATCAACACAATATTAATTATACATGTGAAATCATGCAAAACATTCAAGAAAAATAAAGTGAGAAGAGTATATTTCAAATTCCACCCAGAGTTCATCTGTTCTCTCTCTGAAAGTGGATAGCATTTTTCCATCGTGAATTGTTCGGAATTGTTTTAGATCATTGTATTGATCAGAGAAGCCAAGTCTTTCCCAGTGGATCACCATTCTTGGTTATACTCCTAGCTCCTTTGCCTTCCAAAATGCCATATTTCAGGCCCTCCACTCCTTTAACATGGAAGCCACTAAAGCTGGTGTGATTCTGACTTTGGTTCCATGATATCTGAATTGTTTCTATCTGGCTGCTTGAAGTATTTTTCTCTTTGACGTGGAAGTTCTGGAATTTGGCTATAATATTCTTGGGAGTTTTCACTTTGGGATCTCTTTCAGGAGGTGACTGATTGGTGGATTCTTTCCATTTTATTTTCTGGATCTAAGATATCAAGGCAATTTTACTTCAAAAATTTCTTAAATATGATATCTAGGCTTCTTCTTTGATCATGGCTCTCAGGCATTCCAATAATTCTTAAATGATCTCTTCTCAATCTATTTTCCAATTTAGTTATTTTTTCAATGAAATATTTCACATTTTCTTCTATTTTTTTTTCATTCTTTTAACTTTGTTTTATTGTTTCTTCAAGTTTCATGAAGTCATTAGCTTCTACTTGCCCAATTCTAGTTTTCAGGGAATTATTTTCTTCAGTGAGCTTTTGTACCTCCTCTTCCATTTGGTCACTTCTGCTTTTTAGGGAGTTCTCTTCAGCGAATTTTTGTGTCCCATTTACCATTAGGCCAATTATGGTTTTTTAAGGTATTATTTTCTTCAGTATTTTTGTTGCCTCTTTTTACCAAATTGTGAATTCTCCTTTCATAATTCTCTTGTATCACTCTCATTTCTTTTTCCAATTTTTCTTCTGCCACTCTTATCTGTTAAACTCTTCCAGTAATTCTTGTAGAGTTTGGGCCCAATTAGCATTTTCCTTTGAAGCTTTGCTTATAGCTATTTTCGCACCGTTGTCTTCTGAGTTTGTGTCTTGGTCTTTCCTGCCACCATGTTAGCTTTTTATAGTCAAATCCTTTCTTTGTTTTTTGGTAATTTTCCAGACTATTTATTGACTTTGAACTTTATGTTAAAGTTAGACTCTGCTCACCTAGGGGTAGGGAGACACCGTCCCAAACATTAGGCTTTTTTCATGTTGCTGTTTTCTGAGCTAGTTCTGGGGGTGGGAGTGAGGAGGGGGTCTCCAAGTTTTCAGTGCTTCCAAGGTGGTGCAATCCTGGCAGAGGTGTGGTCACTGCTCTCCTGGTCTACACTCTGGTCTTCACCCTGCTTCCTTGTGACTGACCCCCAGCACTCCTCACCACCCTGGAACTGTGACCCAGAACCACTGAGCTGCCAAGTTGTGCCAGCTGCACCAGGTTCCAGCAAAGCATCCCCTGTAACCTTTCTGACCAGTTGTCTGACCCACCCTCATCATCGCTGGACTGAGAGCTCCTGAAGTTGCTGCCGCCATGTGTGTGTGGGACCCAGAGAGGCCTCTACCAGTGTCACAGACTCTCCCCCACTGACCTTCTAAGCTTTCTTAGGCCAGGAAAATGACTCCCCCTGACCTCTTGCTGGCTCTGCTGCTCCAAAATGTGATTGGAGGCATTATTTTAAAGTTGTTCAGAGGGGAATGTTGAGAGAGTTTAGCTGGGTTGCCCCGATGCCTTCTACAAACGAAGCCCTCCCACCAGTGCATAGGGATGGCAGCAATCTTGAAGACACTTTCTCCTTAAGTTCTCCCTCCCACAAACTTGAGAGCTTCAGCCGCTACTTGCTCAGGTCCTCCGGCTCACCTCCTGTTTATTTAACACTGGACCAGCTGAAGGGAGGAGCTTTGTCCCCTCAGCATCCTCTACACTGTTGTGCATATTGTACAAAAGATCTGGAGTCCGCAACCTTGTTTTAAAAAAGTATTTTGGTAAGTGTATTTCAATCTAACTGGTTTCCTCGATAATCCTATGTATTTTATTTTATGCATTTAAAAATATTGGTCTAAGAAGGGTTCCATAGTCTTTTGCTATACTGCCAAAGTTGTGTGTGTGTGGGGGGGTCCATGACAACCAAAAAGCGCTAAGATCTATGGTGGTGGAAGATCAAGAGCTAACTTGTTGGCACACCAACCAACAGGAAGATGGGGGATAAGAACTAGCTGGGGTTTCCCAAGGGTGGTGGCAAAACCTGGAAAAATCCAGCTCGTCAACACCCAACGAGACAAATAGGACAGCACAATGAACATGCAGTCTAAGCTATAAAGCATCATACAAATGTAAGCCAGCACTAATTACTAAGCTTCTGCCAACTATGTGATGACACTTCCAGGAAAATCCAGGCAACAGGACTTGCCTAAAATCTGGAAGAAATGCAAGGGCTCAAATATGCCTCAAGAAGGACTCTCCCAGTTCTCCCCCCCACCTCTCTGTCCGTTCCTTCTCTGTCTCCTTCACTGGACCCTCCACCAGACCACCTTAGAAATCCCACAGGGCTCTGTCCTGGGCCCTCTTCACTTGGTGATCTCATCAGCTCCCATGAATTTAATAACCCTCTTCATGTTAATGACTCTCAAATCTCTCTATCCTGCCCCTGCTGACCTCCAATCTAGCATCTCCAACTACCTTTCACACATCTTGAACTGAATGTCCAGTAGACATCTTAAGCCCGACACACCCAAAACAGAACTCATTATCTTTCCCCCTAAACTTTCTTCCCTCTCCTACCATGCACACTGCTGTAGAGAGCAACCCCTTCCTCCCAGTCCTTCAGGCTTGAAATCTAGGAGTCATCCAGATTCTTCACTATCTCTAACCACCTCCCCACCCCGTCCAATATGGCGCCAAGGCCTATCTGCACCGTCTCTCTAAGATGCCCCCTTCTCTCCTCTGACACTTTAGTACAGGCCCTCATCACCCTATGCCTGGACTATTACAACAGCTTGCTGCTGCGGGGGAGAGGAGTCCTGCCTACCTGAAGTCTCTCCCCACCCCAATCCACCCAGGTCTGATGCAGCCATTCCCCTACTCACTAAACTCCAGGGGCTCCCTATCACCTCCCGGATCAAATACAAGAAGCAGTGTTTGGCATTCGAAGCCCTTCATCACCTGCTCCCTCGTCCCTTTCCAGTCTTTCTACACCTCACCCCCAATCCAGCGACACCAGCTTGCTTGCCATTTGCTATTCCTTGAACAGGCCCCTCCACTTCTGGCTCTGCGCATTTTCTAGCTGCCCCTCCCCCCAATCCTGGGACGCTCCCCCTCCTCTCGGATTACTGACTTCCTTGGCTTCCTTTAACTCCCGTACTCCACAGGAAGCCTTTCCCAACCCCCCTCAACCTAGTGCCTTCTCTATCTTACGATTTCCTAATTTTCCTCCACGAACATCATTGTTTGCTTTCCATCTCTCCCTTTAGATTGTAAACTCTTGAGGGCAGGACCTGTCTTTTGTCTCTATCACTTACCACAGTGCCTAGCACATTGTAGGCACTAAATCAATGTTTATTGACTGATTTATATAAGGCTAACATAAATTACCTAGCTATTTCCTTGCCTCACCCCCAGTTCCACCATGATTTCAGTATAGGAAATTCCCAGGAAAGGAAACCCCCTCTAGCAACACAGAGTAGCAACTCATAGGTAACATTCCAGTCTTAAGGAGCTGCCTAGAGCATGGAGAGATTGAGTGACTGGTCAACAGTCAATGAGCCAGGAAGCATCAGGGACGAGACTGGCCTTTGCGTCTTCCTAATTCCAAGGCCAGCTTGCCATCCACTGTAACCTGCTCTATATTCTGATTCAGGGTTCAAAGCCTGCTTCTGTGCCTTGCCTCTCAAATGATCTGTTACTGCTGTGGGACTATGCAATTTTTATGGAGGGGTACCAGGAAAACCCCACAAGAAACAGTCCCACACTAGCTTCCTTTGTTTCTTTGGGTCCCTAAGGAGATATCAAAAATCCCAAGCACTAATTCCACCAAACTGCTCCAACAAATCGTAATAATAGCAGCTGACATTTATATGGTGCTTTAAGGTTTACCAAGAACAGAGTCGTCAGTCATGAAAAAATGAACAAGTCTCCTTGTAGACATGTACCCGTCCTTCTGGCTGCTCTCCCTCCCACAGGCCCAAAGCCGCTCGCACTGATTGAAAGCAGGAAATTGAAACCACCAGCAGCTTTTTGCTTCGTTTGACTCCAGGCCAAATGTCTGCTGCTGCTCTCCAAAGATTTTCAACAAAGCGGCTCTTTGCTTTCCTTGAATCCGGGAAAAAGATTAGCTGGTGGCTCTGACCTGGGTCCCAGACTTGACGGGGAGGGCCAGAAAATCGGGCAGAAGGGCTGCCTGGGCTTAGACTCACCTCTTTGGAATGCTGTGTCCGCCCCACGTGATCACCACGACATATTTCCCAGGAGTTCCTGGATAGTACTCAAAAGCATAAATGCCATTCATGAAGCCCTTTTGTTTCACCAGCTCCTCCAGCCCCTCTGAGGGAACGCAGAGAGAGAGAGACAGAGAGAGACAGACACAGAGAGAGGTTATCACTAAATATCTACAACTCAACTTTGGCAGAGTCAATGGTGGAGGGCGGGGCACCTAGGGACCTACAGAACAGAGGTGACTCACCACAGGTTTGTTGGGACTAACATGTAGAAATTTAAGCCAAAGCCTTTATTAAGCACCTACTGTGTGCCAAGGCAATGTGGTACAATGAAGCGAGCATTGGTCATCGCACAGCACTGCACCTAGATTTGCCAAGTGCTCTCTCTATCTGGCCTCAAAGTCCCTAAAGACCCAGGTCCAAGTTCTGCCTTGGACGTATACTGACTATTTGACTCTGAGTAAGTCAGTTAAGGTTTTAGTCTTTTAGGCAACTCTCCTGGACTGGTGGGAATAATGAATCCTCTGAAGTGAGAGGACTGCATATTTCCATTGAGCTAAAACAGGTAACCATATTTTGTAAGATCATAACTTTGAATACTGTGAATTTGAATACACACAGTCACTTCAAAGGATTGTTTTTCTTTGCACTTTTAGGGTGTACATCTCAGAGGAGGTGCAGACCTGCATTGGTGAGGGATGTTTCCTCCTCTGGGAATTCCCTCTACCATTGCAATCACTGAGCCAATCCCTGTCTTAGTACAGACCCAGCACACCAAGCTACATCAAAACAAGAGATCACATGTTGAAGGCTGGCTGAGAATGTCCCAGACACTCATTAGAAAGAACGGATGACCTTCTAGTGAAAAGTGAGTTCAGACTAACACCAAATTGGATCGATGATCCATAGCCAATAGCAATACCACATACTGCTATCAATACAGGAAAAAATCAACCTAAATAGCAAGACAAAGAAACAGCATATCTCAATTACAGGGAAAAGAAACATATCAAACAATGAAAGAAATTACTGGAAAGAAATTACAAAAAAAGTCAGTAAATAGCATATAAAATTAAAGGAATTTTGTGCAACAATGTATTTCAAAATGAAAAGAAATACCTTGAGAGTATGGCAAATACCTGAGGGAAAATTAGACATTAAGAAGCTATAATGAATCCTTTCAAATTACAAGAGTCATTCTCATGCTCCCCAGTGGATAAAATGGTCAGAGACACAAGAAAATAATAACTGAAGAAAGTGCAAATTGTAGCCATTGCTTGAGCATTTCTTGCAAACTCTCTAAGGAGAGAGATGCAAATTAAAACAACTTTGAGGACCCATTTTATAAAACAAGGGTTGGATCTAGAACCAACAGTTGTACTTCTATCACTTTGCCAACATGGCTCCCCACTCTCCACCAATGCAACCCTTCTACGACTGTGCAAGCAGTCTTTAAGAACAGCTATGGCCAGGCAATTCTTCTCCTCTTTGACCAGCCTGGAGACAAATGTCTTCAAAGTTGGCTAGAATGGTTCTCGGACAGCAGATCTCCAGTCCGTGGCTAGGCCCATATCTGAAGTCTTTCTAACTTGGCAGCCTGTTGACCAGGGCTTGGACAGCCTCTGGCATGGGCCTTGAGAACCCTGAGTCAACCTGGAGGAGAAGGGAATGGACAACAGAGCCTAAAACAACCAAATTCAATGCTGGTGGGGCAAAGGAAGGAGTAGTCATTGCATCACACCCTATTGTGGGCAGCTGTAATCTTTCTGGGGACTCAAGTCAATAAACCTTTATTAAGCACCTACTATGTGCCAGGCATCTTATAAGACAGAGTAAGAGGAACCAAACTGATCATACCCTTTGACCCAGAGATCTCATTATTAGGACTCTATCAGAAGGTAATTAAAATATTAAAACAAAAAACCTTACTGTGTTTAAAAAAAAACAAAACAGAGACACAAAAAACGTCACAAAAAAGCCACAATGACCAATTACAAGAAGGCACACTCATGCACAGTCTGCTGCTATTACTTTGTTTGAGTTGATTCTTTTAATCAACACAGAGTGTGGAGCTTAAGGCTGTATTTGAGGTTAGATTGCTCATTCTATTGGACGGCTGGTATTTGCTAGATAATCAAATTCATTAACGACATGGGCTGGAGGGCTAGAAGCAGCATCAGGAAGATTCCAATTCTGCCTCAGGCATTTATTAGCTGTGACACCCTGGGCAAGGCATTTCATTTCTGTGCCTCAATTTGCCCATCTATGAAATGGGGGTGGGGAGAGTGGAATCTCCCCGTCCCAATTCTCTCATTTTAGAGCTGGACAGCTCTAATTATCAATCAAGAGAGATTAAAAACCTGGTTGGGTAGGAAGGGGAAGTATTCGTTCACCCTGGCTATTCATTGGCTGATGGCCATACTTCAGACAGGCCTGAGAGGCCTCTCTGAATGGAAACTGAAATCAGAAAACGCTACTTTTATTGGCATAAAATAAACTCTGACTGGAACGGCAGTGGAGTAACTCAGATAAACAAGACATAAGTAGTCCCCATCGCTCCATCTCAGGTGACTTCTTCCTAACCTGGAGAGCAGGCTCCCACAGGACGGGGTGGGCTGCTCTTTCCGACCCCACCTTAAGTGAAAGGCTAGAAGGTGCCCCTCCACATGGAGAAGGTCCCTCACATCCTGGAGATTTTAAGGCAAGCGAAAAGTTATACTGCTTCTCCCCTTTCATTTCCCATGATGGGATTAATACAAATTCAGAAAATCCCAGTTGTTCTGAGAAAAGCCTCAGTTTCCTCATCTCTAACTAAACAGTCTCTTTCTGAGGCTCCTTTCAGTTCCTCTCTGACGATCGTATAACCCCACCACATCATGCTATCTACCTAGACAGTGACCCAGGCTCCTCCTCTGTGTGTGGGGAAGGGAAATGGGGGGAGAATAAGCATATATATAGTACCTACTATGTGCCAGGCACTGAGCTAAGCGCTTCTCAAAGACTGTTTCAAGTATTTATATACAAAGGTTCCCAAAGTGGGTCATACTGCCCCTGGGGCATGCTGGAATGATCCAGGGGGGCAGCGGTTGTTCAAAATGGCACAAATTTAAAAAAAAATTAAAGAATTAAAGAAAGTAGATTTCCAAGATGGCGCTGAGTAATTTTTTTTAAAAGGGGGCAGTAGGCCAAATAAGTTTGGGAATTCTAGTAAATAAATATACATTATTACAAATATTTGAGCCTCACAATGACCCTAGAAGGTAGGTGCTATTATTATCTCCATTTTACAGTTGAGGAAAGTGAGGTAGATGGGGTTAAGGGACTTGCTCAGGGTCACAGGTAGTAAGTGTCTGCGGCTGGATTTGAACTCTAAGTTCTAGGGAATGACACTTGTTTCAAAGCTATCAGGGCAAGCCTGTCTCAAACCAAGCCAGCCAAGTAAAGCAGAAACATAGAACTTGAAAAGTCCCCACAGGCTTCCTCTTGGAGAACAGTTTTTAGACACTGTATCTAAAACCCGAGTCTGAGACTCCAGGTAGGAACTTGCTTTACGTCTAGCCTTGTGGTTTGGCAAGGAAAGGCGGTGAGTCACCCATGGGACCCGAGGTCAAACAGCTCTTCAGTTCTTGTTGCAACAGGCCCAGAACAAGGGCTGCCCCGACGCTGCTCTGGCATCAGCCCGCCTAGAACCTCAGCCTCCCACACGACAACACAAGAAGTCATGCCCAATTTTAGGTGTTGGTCAAATCTGATCTGTCCGCTCGGAGCAGGATTCCTTCCCTGACCCAACACCCAGGACCGTACTACAACAAGCAAGCACGAGATTTCTGAGCCCCCATGACCAAACCTGCTGAAGCTACTTCTGATCGCTTAAATAATGATGACGACAATAATAATAATAATAAATAGGCAAAAAATTCGTGAGAATGGGAAGAGCAAAAATTCCTGTCTCCCTGGAGGGGAGAATAAGTAGCTGAAGACAAGACAAGGATGGCAGTCCTTCAGTTAAGAAGCTGAAATGGGGGTAGGGAGGAGGAACCTGCCCCACTTCCCTAATACCCGATAGCATACAGAACCCCTTCACATAACTGAGCAACTTTTGAGAAAATTAGCACTCTTAGCTTTGGTCTTCATAAAGTTGATGGTAAGCTCCTTGCAGGCGGGGCTAAGTTTGATTTAAACTGGTTTTCTTCTCTCCAAAACCTAGAATAGCACCTGAGATCCTGCAGCCATTCAAAGAATGTTTGCTGAACGAACTGAATTAATCAATAACACTATGAGAGACTCAGTCATCTAAGCCAGTCCCCTACCCAATGTCTAGAACACCATCTGTAAAAGGGTGTGGTGATCAAAGCTTCAGTCAATGGCTTTTGGGTGCCAGATGAATTCCAGGCAGAGTGAAAAGAGGAAGAAGGCCAGTGCTGAGTAATCTAGCGTAGGTGGGGTCAACCACAGGGGAAGCCAGGAGGCCAAGCTGATGGAGCCTTCGACAGCACGGTGATAATGGAAGCATTTGTTGTGTCTCTTGAAGGTAACGATATTGCCTCCCACTTCTCTCAATAAAGCACTTCCATATATTGCCATCACTTGTGGACCTTAGAATGATCCTCTGATGTAGGAAGGCATGATACTCATGACAGATGACAAAATGAATTACTTCACTAATAATAAACACTTTTAAAGTATCTACTATGCACCAAGCACCATACTAGGTGCTTAGCTCAAAAATAAAATAAAATAAAACAAATCAAATCCTGCCCTCCTGACTCTTGCTATCTACTGGCCTAAGACAAACACTCCAAGAGGGCAGATGATTGGTCCAAGGCCACTGACCAGAACTCCAGAACTCAGGTATGACTCAGAGAACCATACTTGGACTGGTACAACCTAAGATCACAAGACCATAGATCTGGAGCAATCCAACTCCCTCATTTTACAAATGAGGAAATCGAGGCCCAGAGAGATTGCAATATTACAAAGAACAAGCCTGGCTCCAAAGAAGAAAGACAAAAAGATACCCCTACCCCACCCTTCGCAGAGGTGAGTGGCCCATGAGTATGCTACATCACCTATTTTAGACTTTTTCAATTTATTATCAGTTATACTGATTTTTTTCCCTCTTCCTCTTGCTTTAAAAATATTACTTGTTATATAAGATGGCTCTCTGAGAGAGGGTGGGGTGCTAGGGGAAATTATAGTGCTGTAAAAATGGTATCAATCCAAACTTTTTTTTTTTAATGACAGAGCCTTCCCTCTATGATTATCTCCCATTTTCCCTGTATCTATCTTGTCTGTGCATAGTTGTTTACACTTAGATGGTGAGTTCCTTGAGATCCTAGACTGTATCCTCAGCACCTAATAAATGCTTGTCTGACGACCTGAACAAGGAAAACGGTACTTACTGGGCCCACGCACCGTCACACTGAGCTCCCCACTTCCTGCCGATTTGGTGTCCACCTTAAAGTCTGCCGTCTCTCGGATCCTCACGCCCTTGGGCTGCAGGCCTCGACCGCTGGCCCGACAGGCATTTGGATTGCAGGCTGCAAATACATTTCAGGCATCAGGTCAGTCTTTCATTCCCTAAGTCCACCTAAGCCGGCCAACGCAGCTTGGAGCCGCCGTGCACCAAAAAAACTGTTTACTTTAGAGAAATAAAATGCTGACATCGGCCCCAAGACTCAAGGTCCCATTCAGAGCACACACAGAAGCGCGGCTTTGTCCAGCCAGGACACAGATCGAAGCAAAGTCAGTATGATCGGCTCAGCCAGCTGAAGGTTCCCATTGATTCCATCTTAGGAAGGGAAGGTGGAGTTCAGACCACATCGCTGGATTCCATGCAAACCCCAGGGCTCTGCCCCAGAGCCCAGTAATTAGGAACGTCGGACTTGTCCGAGACTCCCTTTAAAGCCCCATCAACTAATGTGACTTTAAATGTCTGACTGCATGCCAGATCCTGGGTCAGCCATTTTTAAAGCTTATTTTCTCCCTAGGCAGCAGCCAGATGAGAGTCAAGGAGGAGAAGAAATTTAAAAAAACAACAAAAAACACCCAACTGGTCCAACCCAATCTCTGCTAATGGAGACTGTTTGAGGCTCAAAAACTACACATTATAAAATGGTTGGCATGTGCACAGCCATGAATCTTTACCAAAAAATGCTGCTGAATGTGAGCTCTGTGTCTAGTTTAAAGTAGGTTTAAAAAAAAAAAACTCGAATAAAGATCAGAAATTGCTTACAGTTCACCCACTCCTGAGAAAGCCAAAAATCAGAAGACCATTTTTAAAGAAATGGACTATATCTGACAAAAAAAATAATAATAAAATGCACAGGAAATACATTGGAAAATGATGCCAAGTGGGAAAGTCTCATTAGCAAAGGGAATGGGATTCATTGGACAAAATGTGTAGTACAGGACTGTTCTGTCTTAAACCTTAACTGCCAACTTCACGGCCCCTCGTCACTGGAGTTTTAAGACACCCAGCTCCCTCTTCTGGCTTCTCTGCCACTGGAAGATAAAAGAAGAATACTAACTTTCAATAGGAGAGATGAAGGTGTTTTCTATGCATGGGTCAGTGACCTCAGCTGTTTACTCCATAAAGAGAAAAGCCAACTTTTCAAATGCTTTTATGGGATTTTTTAAAAAAATTTAAATATTTTCCTAAAATATGTCTCAGAGAGACAACATTGTTTTTGAACTTGTAATTCTGCCCAGTGTCAAGGGGAGTGAGAAATCAGCTGGTCATAATGGAAATAAATCTTGACAGGGTTCCCTTATTTTATTTATTTTTTTAGTGAGGCAACTGGGGTTAAGTGACTCGCCCAGGGTCACAGTGCTAGTAAGTGTTATGTGTCTGAGGCCGGATTTGAACTCAGGTCCTCCTGACTCTAGGGCCGGTACTCTATCCACTGCACCACCTAGCAGTCCCTGGGCTCCCCTATTTAAAAAAAAAAAAGATTCTTGTTTAGTAAATGGGTTGTGGAATAATTCAAAGAGTGAGGAAAATGCTAGGACATGTTACAGGCTCTGAGGGCACATTACGATAGAGCTTCAGGGTCACAACATTAAAAGGCATAAGACTAAAGTAAATCAAGCCACTAGCCAATGGTGGCAGTTTAAATAGAGCCAGAGGCAACGGTTCGTCTTCGGTGCCATCTGACGGCACCCTGGCCACCAGCATTGTGGGGGCTCCAGCACGTTTGGCTCAGTGATTCAGAGATGACCACAGTGGTTTGGTTTTTCACCCACAAAGATGACAAATACGGCATGCATAACATGCTATCGCACAAGCCAAGAAGAGCCCAGGACCACCGCCTCGCCCACCCCTTACCAGCAAGCCGGCTCGGAACGGCCCCTCTCAATTAGGAAGCCATTATTCGTTGTGAAGTCCAAAATCCCCCAAATGAAATGGATCAGGAGAGAGAAGGCTGCAAGGTGCAGGAGCAGAGGACAGAATAAGGAGAAACCAAGTTCAGTACTGGTTCAGGAGAGAACGAGAGAGTGAAAAAATAAAAGGAAGAAGCTGGAGAAAGAAGTCTATTCTTTAAGTTCACGCTCTCCGGAGCCAACGGCGCCAAAGAGAGCACAAATCTTTCTGTGCTGTCAACTTTCGAGCCCTTCACAGTCATAAAGTCACTTTGACTACAAGAGAGAAACACAAAAGGCATTTCTGTATCAACTAGAATCCTGGGGAGCAGCGGGAATTTAGTTCTAAATAACACAAATAAACGACTCTTTTCATCCTACTAAAGTACCTACCTTCACCAACATTCACGGTAAAGGGGCTTTTGGGAATAAATTCTCCAGCAAATGAGACCTTGAGCACATGGGGCCCAGGCTGAACGGGTTTGTAGGCACAGCGGTAGACCTGGTTCCCTTTGTCTTCCACGACCATTTCTACTGTTCTCCTCCCTTGGGGGTCTTCCACCTCAACTCCAATGTCTCCCACACCAGCTCCTGCAAGAGATCCACCATTTTGCAAGAGGTCAGACACCTTCCTCAGGAAGCTCACAACCCAAAAGACAGAAGACCCTAGAGTCTATTCTGTATCACACACAATAGAACAGTCGGTCACACAATTGCTTGCAGATGGATTGCTTACGCTTAGGTCCCTCTGGTAAAGATACTTCATGAAAGGGTAACATTAGTCAAGCTATGGCTTTACCAAATTTCACAGCAAGAAAGCAAACTATGCCTGGGGGAAATCTTTGAAAAGTTGAACAACCGGTCCCGAGAAAAGCTGAGTCAGACATTTGCTCAACTCTGGAACCAGAGAAAAAGTGCCTGATTACTTGGTGCCTCATTTGTCAAAAATAACATACCCGCCTTACCTCTCTCACAATCAAATAAACATGAAAGGGTCTTGAAAAACACAAAATATTATCGAAATGCCAAGAAACCTTCACATCCACTGTCCAAGCTTGGGGGAGGAGAAGGGGAACATAGGAAGAATAAGATTAACTGTCCTTAACACACAAGAGCTAATCTTGATGGGATGAAAGGTCTTTGAGGAGCTGTCATGGGAATCTTGGTACTCCTTTCCCCATGCCTGGAGGGCCTTCCTGCCTCACATCTCTCCTTAGAATCGCTGGTTTTCTTCAGGGCTCATCTCAATGACACCTTCCTACGTGAGGTCTGTCCTAGTCCTTCTTGCTGCCAATATCACCCCACGCTACCCTCGCTGCCCCCCAAAAAAAACTACCTTGTATTTATTTTGGGCATACATATACATACACCTATATACTTAAATATCTAGGCACATAGATACATACATGTAGATACATGCATACACACACACACATAAATGCATTGTCTTCCTTCATAGCAGTTAAGCTCCTTGACAGCAAGAACTGTTTGCATCTAGCTCTTTGTACCCTCAACACCTGGCACACAGTCTAGCTCAGAGCAGGTGCTTAAAAATGGTAGCAGACTGAGAGAGAGAAAAATCTTACGTTGCAGAAGAGAAATGACTCAATGAATTGCTTCAAGGTACAAAGTTGCGTCAAAGCCTTATAGCACAGATGGCCCAAAATGACATTTCCCTTGGGAATCCCGGCTCAGCCCTCGCTGGAGACCAAGCTAGACTTTCAGATCCCTGGTTGTTTTCCTAGGTTTATTGAGTCCTGGGAGATGAAGGCCATTGAAATTGCTCTCCAAAGTCCAAGGTACCATAGGTCCCTCCAACCAAACAACTCTGAAACAAAGCCATCCTCTCCTTCATTTTCATTTTGAAGGGTCCACAGCGGTCCATCAGCTCATCTCTCTCTGTCTCTGTCTCTCTCCTTCCCTCCCCAGGTAACACAGTTGAAAGAGATTAAGAATGGCTTTGGTCCATCTGTAGGAACCCTTCCACTCTGCTGGGAAAGGTTAATCCACTGAAGTTCTCAGGTTCTAAATCTGCCCCTCTAAAAAAGGTTTCCTCCAGAAAACTGGTGGAAGAAATGTTCCACTAAGACCACCTGCTTAGTGTGCTTTAGGCTACTTATTGCCTTAACAAATAACTTCCCCCCGGCTTATGAACTCTTTCCAGAGGCCTACCTATTCACAGTCTAGCCTGCCCACCCCACCTCCAAGGACCACCAAGAAAGATGCAGAAATGGCCAGTTACTCAGGACCTTTTTTTTGAGGCCTGTGAAGCCTTCAGCCCCCAAAGTGCAAACAGCCATCCTGCCTAGGTTGTATCCCAACCCCTCCCAACAAAACAATGCTTAGAAGTCACATTCAGCAGGGCTTAAATTTAGGTTCTGAAAAAAAAAAAGCTATTTTTAATAACTAACCAAAGTTTTATCTAATCTCAGAAAGTCAAGCTAAGTATTGTAAGTTATCACAAGTGGCACCTCCTACAAGGAGTCATTACTGGGCCTGTTGGTACGAGTGCTTACCCTCCTCTTCCCCTGGAATTACCTTGCATTCACTGTGACATGTGGTTTCTCTCCAACAGAAGCTAAGCTCCTTGGGAGAGGATAAGATTTAGAGCTAAAAAGGGCCTTCAAGGCTAATCCCCTCCTTTCACAGAAGAAGAAACTGAGGCTCCGAGAAATGAAGGGACATGCCCAGGGTCCTAATTTTAGAGGAAGACCCGATATGTCCTGGAAGAAAAGGCCACTCTACCTGCTGTGAAGATGTCAAAGTAAGTTGCCTTATTAGCAATATTGCCGGTGGCTTCCAAGCCTGGTCCTTTTGCTGTCACTTTGCTAGCATCACCTTGGGCCTTGTCAACGTTGACCTCAAATGGACTCTTAGAGATGTGCTGACCAGCAAAGAGAACTGTGACCTGCAGGGAACAGAGAAAGGGGATTCGGGCATATCCAACCCCATTATAAAAGTCACCAATGCAGCCAAACTCTGATGAACTGGGGCACCCATCTCCATCCTAGAAACACTTTCCTTCTCTTGGTGGAGAGACAAGGAACTGTGGATACAGAATGCTGCAGACACTATCTGACCTGGTGGGTTGGTTTTGCTGAACTGTTTCTTTTTCCCCCAATGATGCAAAGAAAGATTTAATCAGAGTGGGAGGAGGTGGGAAAAGAAGTCACAAACTGAGTGTGACAGAAAATAAAAACACTAAGTAAAACCTTAAAAAAATAAAACAAGTGGAAAAAAAGAAAACCTGTTGTATATAATGTTAGTGCTGGAAGGGACCTAACCATTGGACCATAGAATCATAAAGTTAGAGGAAGACAGGAAGACCTCCAAGCCCATGAAGTCAAACTCCTTCATTATGAGGAAATTGGGGGGGGGGGGAGGGAGAAGAAGAAGAAAAAGTGGAAGAAGAAGAGATTTAACATGATGATCCTCACAACAACCCTGGGGGTAGGGAGGTGCTACCATTATCCCCATTTTACATATTAGGAAACTGAGGCACAGATAGGTTAAGTGACTTGTCTAAGGTTAACCCAGTTAAAGAGTGTCTGAGGAAGTTTTAAAACCAAATTCAGTTCTTCCCAACAGCAACAGCTGCTCTCTAACTCTAAATCCATTTCAGCATCAACCTGCTCATGTCAGAGGAAAGGAAAGTGAGGTACAGAAGGGTATTAGTCTGGGAAACAAGACTAGACTCTTAATATCATGGCTTCTCCCAAGTCCTCCTCTGCCAGGCTGTCTCTTGCTTGACAAGTATAAAATTCCGAGGTAGGAATGCTGACACTGAAAATGAATGGTTAAAGTATTTATATCTGAAACCCTGAATGAAAAGGACTCCCTCCCCTTCACCCCCACCCCTGTGCTCACCAATAGCTGCTGTACAACCAGCAAAAATGTGAACTTATGAAAACAAAAGGAAAAAGAAACACTCAGCTGGGGAGCTGGGGAGAACAGCTGGAAAACCTTGAAGTCCTTCCCCAAAAGCCCGTGCTTGCATTTAGGGGATGAAAGCTAGTTTGGCCAAAGATGGTTACATGCACCCCTCCATAAAGGTGAGGGCCTTAAAAAGATGGCCCTGCCATATTTCGAAGCAGCCATAGCCAAAGGATCCTTTTGCAACACAGAACTTTAAATATATGATGAAGCCACAAAGCAGGGAGAGTTTTCCCACTGTCTTGCAGGGTTGGCTGAGTGTGGGCCATTGGTACTTTCTAGAAACAATTGAACTGGAAGCAAACATAGCATGAATCTATTGGCTAGGACACAAAGAACCAGTTTTGCAGGAAGACTAGTGTTACAGGTATGCATACGAGACAGCTGATGGCACAGTGTAGAAAGCATTAGGCCTGGAGTCAGGAAGACCTGAGTTCAAATCTAAACTCAGACACTTCCCAGCTATGAGATGCTGAGTAAGTCACTTAATATCTGCTTGCCTCAGTTTTCTCATCCATAAAATGGGGGTAAAAATAGCACCTACCTCCTAGGGTTGTTGTAAAGATCAAATGAGATAATAATTGTAAAGTGCTTAGCACAGTGCCTGGCACTAGAGTAGGCTACACACAGTAGGCACTATATAAATGTTAGCTGTGATGATGATGATGATGAAAATGTAGCCTCAGGGTGAGCTCTCCAAGAATTTTCAAAGACACAGGGGTCACTTTTCTAACAGGAAGTCAAGGAAGATAATGGAGAGAGAGAAAGACAGACAGACAGAGATATTTAAAGCCTTTGCACTCCCAGGTGCCTTCTCCTAACAGAAAAACTGTATTAGATCACTGGCCTCCACTGGAGGTGGTTGCCTACCAGCGAAATCTCCCAGTGCATAGCCACATCCTACAGACCAATCTGTCATGGCCAAATGGATTCTGATGCTGCCAGAGGGCATGGAGAGATGGAGTTTCCGGTGGTCAGAATAAGAATGTCCAGACCAGAAGCAACTAGAAGTGCAGTGGACAGAGTACTGGGCATGGAGTCAGGAAAACCCGAGTTCAAATCAAGTCTCAGAGACTTACTAGCTATGCAGCCCCGGGCAAGTCACCTCCCCCCTGTCTGCCCTCGTTTGCCCAAATGTAAAATGAAGGTTGATGCTCCCAGGGTTGTTGTGAGGACCAAAAGAGATGATATTTTTAAAGTGCTTAGTACAATGCCTGGCATGCATATAAATGCTAGCTATTATCATCATCATTATTATTCTTCTTAGTATTAGCTTTTCTACCATCTCCCTGGGATCCTGGACAGGGCAAGGTCCCTCTGACAGCATGCTTTGTCATATTCCTCTCTGTTCTGATTTCTCAGCCCCTTCTTTTCCTCATGGTGTTTTCAAGGGTTGGCATCTTAGGGAAATGCTTAACGTGATCCTACAGCAGAGGGTTGAGAAGGTCTAAATTGTTTAAGCTTCCACATTAACAAAGATCCCCACAGTTGAGTAATTTACGTGTTCAGGAAACATCAGAAGTTTTTTGTTTTGTTTTGTTTTAGCTTTTAGAGATTTGCTTAAAGCAAGCTCAATGAATGTCCTTCATCATGGCAAAGGATGTCCAAATTAAAGCTCAATAAAACTAAAACAATTAACTACTAATTCCTCAGCTAACCAGTGAGGGTTAAAGATGTTTCAACCCCATCCGAGGTTAACAGTTTCAACAGATCTTCCCAGAAGCCCAAATCTTACTTTGTGAAGTCCGGTGACTTTAGGCAGATACTCAACAGAATAAGTCTTGTTCTTATCACTGTCTGGAGTCACTCGTGCCTAGAAGCAAAAGCAACAAGAACTATCAGAGACTGCATTCTACTACTGAAGGAATGTCTTAGCCAGCAGTCAATATCCGGCTGGACCAGGCACTCAAGCCGTTGACTTGGGATCTCTAACCCCCTCTTCTCCAAGACATTCCTAAAAACAACAGGAATTCTAAAGTGTTTAAACAAACAACAGAAATTCACGAAAACAAAAAACCACCCCAAACTTTAATTTTCTTTTAGAGAAGGGATGGGAAGCCCAAAGTTTATATTCATTTTCAGAGACACTCACCCACCCACCTTTTGTCTTTAGGGGATGAGAAACTCTTAAATCCTAGAATATTCATGTCCAGCCATCAGTAAGTCAAAGCATCCCTTATATTTCTTAAAAATAAGCATCTGACATGAAGGTATATCCTCCATCTTTTATCCCCTCCCCCACATTACCTTTTAGTTATTTTGTATGTATTTTGTTTCCTTGATAGAAAGTAAGTTCCATGAGGGCAGGTATTGTTTCATTTCTGTCTTCATATCCCTAGGGCTTTACACAGTGTATGCCATATACTGGGTGTATAATAAATGCTTATTGATGGTGACTGAATGAGAGTTGTCTTTCTGCCAAGGATATCACTCCCCAAAACAAAAAGTCAAATATCCTTTTTGTCTTTCAACATCCTAGGAGGGTCCACCCAAAGTTCTACCCAGTAAATGCTGCCATCAACCAGTGGCTATGGATGCTTTTGGGGAAAAAATGGGACAAAGGCTGAAGGCAGGTAGTACCGTGGCTGACCTGGGTTTAACAGAGACAGCTGATAGCCCAGCTTGTGTTCTACACTATGACCAAGTACTGACCCAGCGAAGAAGTGGCATCCTCCAGCCCACATACCTCCTCTTTGTTTCCTTCAGGATCTTCCACAAAAACCATCACATCTCCTTGTCCAGCACTAATAGTGTCCACTGTAAATTTGGCTGGCTGCTTCACCATGTTTCCAGTGGGCTCAATTCCTGTTAAGCATTTACAACACGAGTTACCAAAAGTACTAGGAAGGTTATCTGAATGAGGTTACAGCATTAACTTGGGCAGTGTCCAGACAACTGAAAGTCACTTTCATAAAACTGGTATAGAAAGGCCAAGGTGGCATAAGGTGAGCCTCATCATAGTAAGACCTGGGTTCTCACACGTATTGGCTATGTGACCATGAGCGAGAGTTGCCTCAGGCAACTCTCTAAGTGGCGGGACAGCTGATGATTTGTATTCTCAGAGGGAATTTCCAAACAACACTGATGAAATCACAGATTTGGAGCAACCCCAAAAGACTAATACAACAAGCTGAAATAGCTGTAATGTAACTCTTCTCTGGAAGATAAAAAACCCCTCTACCAGTCAAGGCCACAAGCCATATATCGCCATGATGAGTCTACAATACAAGTAAGAACTTGAACTTGGTCATGGCAGGACAGTTGTTAGAAATCATTCGGTAAAACCCATGAACCTGATCTCAACAGCAGAAAAAAGTTTGTCCTGAAACCAGCTAACGTGAGTTTTTGATTCAGAGATAGCGGTCACAATCACAAATCTCAAACACAATCCCCTGATGGGTTCATTTCTGTGAACAAAAGCTACCATGCCACAAAGAAAGGACCAGAGAGGGAGGTCTTCTACACAGTCAAGATTTTTCCTCAAATAAAATAGATGAATGGATCTGTGATCCCAATGGCATAGCATGCTCCCAGTCATCTGCATAATTAAAGAGACATCTGTAGCAATATAGGTCCATCTTACCCCATCGCTCTCATGCCTCATTCACTTTAGCCAAACTATCCAAAAAAAAAAAAAAAGGTCCTGGCAACACAAGAAAGGCTAAGAAGGGGCACTTCTCTTCTAGAAGGAAAACCGCACTTGCAGCAAAGACAATGGAAATTTTCTTTCATTTCTCCCAAATGAATGGCACATTAACACGAGGAGACTCAGCCTCACTTTCCAAGAACACTGGCTGCTTCATTCCCTCTGACACACAAGGGGACAGGTGTGATGTCTCAAAAGTCAGACTTTCCATGGAGGCCCAGCTTCTGCTCCTCAACACAAAGCCATCCGTGCTGAGTCAAACCCGGACAAAGCAGCAGATGAAGGAAGAGGGTATGAGCCACTGAATTCCTGAACTACACAGTGAGGAAACTGACTCATGTTGGGTGAGGAAATATGAAAGCTGGCGATAAGCTCATTACAAACAAACCATGACGAGATTTAATCCGTCTCATCAGGTCAGTCTCCAAAACGACTGGGCTGTTTGTAACCTGTTACAAGGAAGCTCAACCACGAAAGACGTAATGCCTGAAGCCTGGCCTCAGCCTGATTTTGTCTTAGAGAAAGCAGAGATCAAAAAAAAAATTTTTTTTTTTTTTTTGAAAGAGATCACTGGCTTAGCTCTAAGGAGGCCGTGTGGCCCAGGGGTAACGAGCTAGATTTGGAGTCAGGCTTTGGGTTCAAATCTGGCCTCTGTGTGGCTTGCCAACTGGGGAGGATTCTGGTTAAGTCATTTAAACCGAGCTTCAGTCTCCTCATTAACAAAACACTGACGATAACAGCACCAACCTCACAGGTTTTCTGTGAGTCTCAAGTGAGAGAGTCTATAAAAAGCACTCGATAAATGTCAGCGGCCATTTATTCAGAGAGCCCGCCTCTTTTTAATTTTCAAAGGCAGTGTGGCCTAGGGGACAGAGCGCTGGACTCTGAGGTGGGGGGACCTGGGCTCCAATCCCACCTTTGACACTGGGTAGGTTGCTAAACCTCTGAGAGCCTCAATTTCCTTATCGGTATAATGGGGATAATAATCCTTGTCACACTCTATCTCAGAAAACTGTTATAAGTCCTTTGCAAACCTTAAAGTGCTTTAAAAATGTGAGTTTATAGGGATAGTATGTTAATTACTAATGCTGGCACTTTAAAGACTAAACTCATTCAAGGCAGGAAAATTCTCCCATAATAAAACAATAATAATAAGTAACAGTAATAACTAAGCCCTTATTATTGCATTTTAAGATTTGCAAAGGGTAGCTAGATGGCACAGTGGACAGAGCACTGGTTCTGAAGACTCATCTTCCCGAGTTCAAATCCAGCCTCAAATACTTAGTAGCTGGGCAAGTCACTTAACCCTGCTTGCCTCAGTTTCCTCATTGGTAAAATGAACAGGAAAAGGAAATGGCAAACCACTCCAGTATCTTTGCCAAGAAAACCCCAAATCGGGTTGTGGAGAATCAGAACCAGGTTTGCAAAGCAATTAACACATTTAACGTTAACACCTTAGCTCTGTGAGCCTCACAACAACCCTGGAAAGCAGGTGTTATTATTATCCCCACTTTACAGCTGAGGAAACTGAGGCAGACAGAGGTTAGTGACCTGTCCCAGGTCACACAGCTAGTGAGTGTCTGAGATTAGATTTGAACACAGATCTTCCTGACCAGGCCCAGTGCTCTGTGCTAAACCACTAAACCACAGCTGCCTAAACAGAATGAGTTTGGCTTTGGACAACCTCCACCGCTCACTGTCTGCTATCACAGAAACACAAGTTTAAAGCTGGAAGGGGCTTTGGAGGTGATTTGGTCCAAACCTTAAATTTTAAAGACAAACAGACCGAGGCCCAAACAGGTGAAGAGACTTAGCCAGGGTCACACAGGTAGCAGCTGCGGAGCCAGGATTTGAATCCAAGTGCTGTGACTCCAGGAATCAGGCCCTCCATAGTCCACACTTCTTACATCCTAAAAAAGTAATCACCGAGGGGTGCGAACTTCCTAGAAACCTGGGAAGCCTCATATGAACTGATACAGAGTGAAGTGAGCAGAACCAGGAGAAACCCAAAGACAAAGAGCTTGGACAGGCTTATGAACTCTGATCAAAACAAGACCCAACCTCGACTCCAGATGACAGATGACGTATTGTGCTCCCACCTCCTGAGAGAGGGAGGAAGGACGCAGGGGGCAGAAGGAGACACTGTTTTTTATGCCAATGCAGGAATCTGTTTTGCTTGACTATACATATTTGTCACAAGAGTTTTATTTTTCTTTTTTTTCACCATCTGAGGGAAAGAATTTTGTTCATTAAAAAAAATTTTAAAAGTTACCCCTATTTTAGACCATTGTTAAAAAGAAGTTACAAATCAGATTGTGCTCTGGGATTTGATCTCTTCAAAATGATATCTACCCGATATTTTTTTTTAAAGCAAACATAATGGAGATCATATCCAGGAGGTTTCAGCAAAGTGTTGGTCTGGTAGAGGCTAACAAGGGCTCCATTTACATCTGGAAGGGGCAGCTGCAAACACGATGTAAGCTAGCAGTTAACAGGCAGCGGGAAGGCTCAGGCAACCACATTCCACCCACAGCTCACACCTGGAGATTCCCCTGAAAAGATGGACCTTTCAGTTAGAAACAGTAACAGGTGGAGCCCGGCCTCCCAGGGCCCTCCTCACCTCGGCCATAGGCCCGGGCCTTCTTCGGATTGAGTTTGGGTTTGAGAGGGGCTCCCGGCTTGAGTTTGGCTTTGGGGAACTGGGACAGGTAAGTCATGACGGAATGTTCGTCCACATTGGGATGGATGATTTCTTCAGGAGTGATAACCTTAAAGAGAAAATAGTGATCAGTCCTCAGCTATACACCATCTTTCACTCTGACAATGAGCAAAGAAATTGTGAAAACCCCCTTTAAAAAGACCCTGGGTAGAACATAGAGATGATCAGTTCTCAACAACCTCAGGGTAAATTATCCAACGAAACCCAAGACTCCTTTTCCCCAAATTGGGCTCCAGGCTGCTGAAGGGATAGCCCAATCAGGCTATGTTAGAAAACAAAGCCAGAAACGACCCAGGCTTCTTTCTCTGTTTACCATCTCCTGCTCTCCAGCTGTTTACATGCCATCCCTCAAGGGTGGCCAGCTTCCTCACAATAGGTCCAACTCAGACCCACTGCCCAGGCTGCTACACTCGAGGCATTTACCCACAGTCCACCCACAGTCCCAGAGTCCACTGCTAGATCGGGGAACAAAAATCAGATCAATAATAGTAATAATAATAATAGCAGCCAGCATTTGAGTTTGTGTTTAAGTCAAATAGCGCTTTAAGGCAGTAATTATTTTAGTTTATGTTATCATATTTATTATTAATGAACATTCAGAAGTAGGAATTCACAGCACTCTTAACAAGATGTGTTAATTTTTCCCCTGAGATATCTCTTCAGTCTATCCCTTCCCTTCAGTTCTTACTACCACCATCATCTTTAGACCCTTTTTATCTTAAGGCAGGAATTCTTAACCTGGAGTCTCTGAACTTTACAAAAACCTATTTTGTTAACTGTACTTAAATGCAATCAGTTTCTTTTGTGCTGTTGTTCAGTATTTTTCCGCCTTGTCCAACTCTTCGTGACCTCATTTGGGGTTTTCTTGGCAGAGATACTGAAGTGGTTTGTTTCCTTCTCTGGCTCATTTGACAGATGAGGAAACTGAGGCACACGAGGTTAAGTGACTTGCCCAGGATGACACAGTTAGCAAGCACATGAGGCCAGATCTGAACTCAGAAAGATGAATCTTTCAGTCTCCAGGTCCAGTACTTTATATACCGCACCACCTCACTGCCCCTTCCTTTGTAATTCAAGATAATTTATTTTATGTATTTAAAAACGTTATTCTGAGAAGGTGCCCACAGGCTTTGCCAGAAGGCCAAAGGGTTCCAGGACACCAAAGTGGGTAAGAAGCCCTGCGTTAGGCTTGCAAGCACTTTACTTTATGGTATGTCCTTCAGTCCTCACAACACCCAGGAGAGGTAAATGCTACTATTATCACCATTTTACAGATGAGCAAACTGAGAGATGTCCTCTTGAACTTGCCCCAAGTCACATAGGTATCAAGTGCCAGAGGCTGGATTTGAATTCAGGTCTTCCTGACTCCAGGGCAGCTTTGTGGCCTATGAACCAATCAACCCTACCTCAATCAAATCATCCCACCCCGGCCGCCATTCCCTAACAGATGCTATTTCCCCTTATTTAGGAATGTAAACTCCATGAGGACAGGGCTCTCTTTCTTTGGTACTGATATCCCTAACCCTTATCCCCCTGCCTGGCACATACTCAGCTTTTAATAAATACCTTTTTATTCATTCATCTAAGCTGGAATTGGAGATACAGCCAGAGTTAGCTTTAATCCTTTCTCCATGAGATTGGCAAAAGCCAAATTCCCTCAAAGCTACGGAACAAACTAAAGGCATGGCTTAGTACGAAAGGAAGGGGCCAAGCATTTATTAAGTGCCTACTATGTGCCAGGCACTGTGCTAAGTGCTTTACAAATACCTCCTTTGACATTCACATGACATCTCCTGCAGAGCCAGGTCAATGTCTACCCCATGTCAGGCTTTTTGCCAACATTGGTTCATCCTACAATCATTCCAGGCACTAAAGGCACATCCCTTAATAGTCTGCCAAGTCTCACCAATATTAAAAATAGTAAGCCAACCAACTCTGCTTGGAAGAACCCACACTGTCTCCTGAGACAGGAAAACACACACGTTTAGCTACTTGGGGGGAAGATCTGTGTGCCTTTCCCAAAAGCGTCATCTCCTTGAGGGTAAGGGCTGTCATCTTTTCTTTGTACACCCAGTGCCTAACACAGCGCCTGGGACAGCAGGGGCTTAATCAATGCTTACTGATCGACTTGACGATAGAAAACTACTCAGACAACCAAAGTATTGAGGAGGCAGGGCTCTTACCTGTGGGACTCCCAACCAGTCATCGGCCTGCTGCATGGCTTCCCGGGCATTGTCCACGGGCTTCGCAGGATCCCAAGATTCCCAGTCAGGGCAAAGACCTGCGACACAGAGGAACTTTTAGTGAGCCACTACCCAAAGGTAAGTCATCCACTTGCTAGTATAAATGAATCTGAGCAAAGCTGCCAGTCAATCCTTCCCGTGCTTTCTTCAAAAGCCGGAGGGAGTTACATAAACTGCATCAAGAGCAGGGAACTTAGAGAAGGGAGATCCACGCTCCACCTTCCCACAATTTACAAAAGATGAGACAAAGGTCCAGCCGTGGTCATCCATTAAACACTAGGCCATGAGCCTGTTTTATCTATATGTGCTCACTCTACTTTGTGCTCACTCTTCCTTTATTGTAATACAATTAAGGCTGAAACGGAAAGAAATTCACCCTCTCAATCTGGGAGTTTTGTTGTTAGATTTTCTTCTTAAACATGAGTAGAAGATACAAACACAGACTCAGAAGGGATTTATGTCAGGTCACCTTATCTTAAAATCCCACAATTTTCCTAATATCCACTGAGAGCCTCTTTCTCAAGAAGCAATGCACTGGTCCTCCCTCTCCTGCCTTGTCCCACTTCAGTAACTGCCAATGAAATGAGTCACCACGACTCGGGGAGCCCTCCTACTTTCCAAGTGGTTCCCAAGAGTCACCTAGTTCAGACGTGGAGGCTTCCAGAACATGACCCCACTGCAGCCACCCAACCTCACCTCCGGCAGTTTTCTCAACCTTCACCCTCTTCCCTGGTCTGGTCGACCTCCTCGCCACACACACCAAGCTCATTCTGACCTATTCTCCTTCACCCATGCTGTTCCACCACGCTGTTTCTTCAGCCAGGAGAATCAGAAGTCCAGCAGGCCTTTTATTGTGTAATTATTTAATTCTAAACTTAGTAACCATCAACAAAACACTGAAATAAGCAATTTTTAATTACAGGCTACATAAAGTCATAAATTCCAAATTATTTTGTCTGTCATTTTCTTTAAAAATATGTCTGCTAGCAACTCCTAGTCCAAAGAAAAACTGAAAAAATATGCTTCTCTCTCTCTCTCTCCCCCTCTCTCTCTCTCTCTTTCTCTGGCAGAGGCGGGGGACTATGGGTGTGGAATACTACATATACAGTCAGACTCAGTGGATGTGTTGAGCAGTTTTGCATAGCTGTCTTTTTTCATTCTTTTTATTCTTTGTGACAAGGGATGGCTCTATGAGTAGAGGAGGGGAGGGATATTTTTGGACATCAAGGTGATGTACAAAAAAAGACACAGACTCAAATTGTACTGCCCGTCCTTCAGGGCCTGGCTTAAATCCCACCTGCTCTAAGAAGCTTTCTCCAGAGATTCCAGCCCAGATTATTCTCATCTTTCTTGGGTTCCTATTGCACTTATCATCTACATCACTCCCCTGAACATATAATCTTGCCACACATTTGTCTGAGACATCTCCTCCTCCTCCTATTCCTAAGCTCCTAGACTCCAGGAAGGCCTCCCAATTTCTCTCTTCCCCTAAAGATCCTCCCAGAGCACTCAAGCACAGACACTTCCTCTGATTGACTGGCTCCTCCAAACCTCCATTTTAAGTCCGACGCTCGGGCCGCCATGTCTACAGACACTTCTTCTGGTTCTAATCATGACTGGACATTTTCTCTACCGCACCCAGGTAGTACTTTCTCCTATCTCCCCCTACCCCAAATCTCCTTTTCATGTATTGTCTTCTCCTATTAGAACGGAAGCACCGTGAAGCCAGGGATCATCTTTCTGGTTTTATTTGTATTGCCAGCACTTGGTGCAGTTCCTGGAACTTAGTAAGCACTTAATAAATGCCTGACTTGACTTGACTTGAAGAATACTTCACCAAGGTCAGAGTTCATTGCCAGGAAAGGATATTTTTGTTTCTCTACTGGCTATATACCAGGGAAGATACTGCTTCATCTCATTCATCTCAAAACAAAGGCCAGGAAAAAAAATCCCAATTTTTTCCCTTGTAGTTCTACTGACTTTCCTTCCCTGTGGATCAGAATCCTCAGGCTGACAAGTATTATTTCCAAGGTTAACAAGTCAAAGAACCACACCCAGCCCCCAAATCCACTTCCCTCAACCCCACCTAGAATTCCAAACCTCAGTGCAGAGACCAGCCCGCTGAACAACTTGGCAAACCAATGATAGTCAGTGTATTTAGGGGAGACAGTGAGTAAGATTACATTAGTCAGCCTAAATTAAGACAATCAGGCACAGTCCATTCAATCATGCATAGACACTAACTAAGGTGGCCTTTTATTGAAATGAATATAAAGTTGGCTCAAACTGGGGGGGGGTTGACTTGACTGCAGCCAGGCCTGGGTGGTGGAGGCAGAGACGTGCATTAGACCTGAGACTTGTCTCCATGACTCAAGGCCTTTGGCACCAGTCAAGGTGAGGTCAACACTTTGATGGGTCAGTTGTTTCACTGCTAAGACAGGTACTTTCCCTTTCAGGTCTCAACTCCTCAGACAGGAAATTAAACCAAGGAGTCCTTCCCCAGCTACCATGAAGCCTGGAGATCAATAATCCAGGTGATCCAGACAAGCGCTTACCTGGGGCGCAGCTGTCCACGAGGGCTCCCAGTGCTTTGCCATCCTGCCAGTTCTGGTTAAAGTTGGTGATGGGCAAATAAGGGATTTTGTTCTGAATCCAGCCCAGCAGCCTCTGCTTTGGAGTTTGTTTCTTGGCATCATCATCTCCTTCATCTTCCCATACAGGCATAGAAATTGAGTAGTGAAGAATGAGGGTCCATACCAGACCCAGAATGAGCTTCAAGTTTCCATCAACGATAGCTTTGCTATCTGTAAAAGGCAGAAAGAAGGAACAAGGGATGCCTAAGTTCATTCATTCTTCAACACAGATCCTTAATGATTCCAACTGATCCAATTGGGCTGAATCTACTGGAATCCGCCATATTGCATAAAGCTATTGCTGTATGAACTATTCCTTAGGAACATACAATATCCCGGACCAGTCAGTATCAGACAAAAGTAACATCTTTGTCTCCAAAATAATCCAAAGAACTAGAGAGGCCTAAGGTCATTCATTCTTCAACACAAATCCTTTAGAATTCCAACCAGCCCATTTGGCCAGAATCTACCATATTCAACAAAGCTATGGCTTAATGAAATAATCCTTAGGAATAAACAATATCCTCACATCAATCAGCATCAAAGACAAAAGGAATCAATCAATCAATATTAGTTAAGCACCAACACTGTGCTAAGCGCTGGAATATCCTTGTCTCCACTAGTCCAAAGCGGACTTAGATAAAATCTAAGACCCGAGAAGAGCAGACAAAGACATCTTACCAGATGACTGCGCATCATTTCAATTAGGATTAAAGCATATTGTAACATTTCCAAAGCAGTGGAAAGAAAGCTAGATTTGAAGCCAGAGGACCCAGGGTTAGATTTCTCCTCTATGGCTTAACAATCTGTGGGACCCTGGACAAGTCCCTAGGCCTTGATCTCTTCATTTAAAATGAGAGTTGGACTAACTGAATTCCTAGGTCCCTTCCAGCTCTGAATCTCTGTTCCTACGATTTTACCCAGAAAGTCTCAGATAATTTCTAACACGGAAAGCCCCAGAGGGTGGGTTTTCATTTACGTCTTAGTATTTCTGGCATCAAACACGGCGTCATGTTTTGGAGGAGTGCAATGTTTGAGAAACTGAAAAACTGCATTCTGAGCCAAAATATCAATGAAGAGAAAGCAGATAATGAACTGAGACTTGGATTCCAATTCTAATTGTGCTATTAACTCCAAACGAGCTTGGGAAATTCACTTCTCTTGCCTGTAAAATCATGGAACTGGACAGAGAACCTAGACCCTGAGGTCCCTTCCAGCAGTAAAGATCCGACCATCCAGAGATTCACACAAGACCTTTGTTCCCTGCTCCCTGGGGGCCTAACTGTATAGTCCAGCTCAAACCCTCATTTGAACAAGAATAAGAACTCTGGCAATCAGCTGTGTTCAAAGAATAGACCACACACACGCAGCTGGAGCTGGCATTTCTGCTTCAAGTGCCCCATGTATAGGGCCACCAGTCACTAGGCCCATTCCAAAATGCCTTAGTCATTCCAGGGTGGCACCCAACGGCCTCTACCTGCTCCTACAGAGCTGCATACGAGAAGGATTATTTATCTGGAATACAGCCCCACGTGGACAGTGTGGAAAAATCCATCAATCAAAAAGCATTTATGAAGCAATATGTGCTAGGCACTGCTAAGCCCTGGGCAAAAACTACAGCAAAAACACGGCCCCTGCCCTCATACTAGAGGTTGCCAATTTTATTTTTTAGCATTCTAACCAATTAGCTGACAATACAAAAGATTTTTGAAAATTTAGTAGTTTCCAAAGAGCACAATTAGCTACAAAGCTTCTCCCTATGAACTTCTTCTTTTTTGGGGGGGGTGGGGGGTGGGCAGGGAGGAGAGAGGAAGGGAAAAGCACAGTTTCCACCTTTAAATTCCCAGGTGTGATACCTTCTGTATGTGTGGGTGATACTGCAATATGGTGATGATAAACACCTTGCATACGCTTCAGTTCCAATAACAATAATCACAGCTGATGTTGCCCTGGTACTTTATTGAAGGCCTACAAAGCACTTCCCACCAGGCTGTCATTGTATACATTCCACGTCATCCAGGGGTGCAAGGGGGAGGGGAATGACTGTGTAAATACTGGTCCCCTCAGCAGGGAGTCCACTCTGCCCACCCCACCCTACTCAAGCCTGATAAATTAATCCCACAGGATGTGATACTTCCTCTTCCCCAATTTCCCGGGGAACTATACTGAATTTTTTCAAATTAGAAACTTTTTTAAATGGGTTGTTGATTACTTGGGAGTTACTCTGTGTCAAAGAGTTAGAAATTCCAGGTTAGATTATTTTCCACTCCCCTTTGGCTTTTCCAAAAATGTTTGAGTAAAGAAATTAGATTCCTGAATTTTTTTTCCATGTGGGATGGTGGAAGGGTGGATAGCTAGGTGGCTCAGTGAATATAGCACAGGAGTCAGGAAGACCTGAGTTCAATTCAGCCTCAGAAACTTACTACCTGGGTGACACTAGGCAAGTCATTTCACCCTGTTTGCCTCAGTTTCCTCATCTGTAAAATGATCTGGAGAAGGAAATGGCAAACCACTCCTGTATTTCTGCCAAGAAAACTCCAAATGGAGTTAGGAAGAGTCAGACACGACTGAAACGACGAAACAACAACAACGTGGGGGAAGGGTAGTAGGCAAGGAGAAGAAGCAATCTAGAAAATCTGGACTCATTTTTTTAAGTGTTTCTATGCAGTTTGATAGGTGAAAAGATCAGTGGATTTGGAGGCAGAGGCCTGGGCCTAAATCCAGATCTTATCACTTACTATTGTGTGATCCTGGGCAAGTCACTTAAACCTCTCTCTGCCTCAGTTTCCTTTTTGACAAAAAGAGGAAGTTGAACAAGGGGATCTCTGAGGTCCCCTCCAGCTCCCAATCTTGGATTGTATGCTAATTATTTAGGGCTGAACACATTTAAGACTCTGAGATGGGGTAAGGAGGGGAGAAGGAAAAGAAGGGAGCAGTGGGAGAAAGGCGAGTCAAATCCACATGCAGTTTAGAGTTCCAAAACTAAGTCCTAAATCAAGTATTTCTCAAAATCAAATTATAAAACTTGTAAGACACTATACCTGCTAGTCGACAAAGATTGCTCTAAAAAAAGTTGTGCAAGTATCGGTGATAAAATGTTGGTGATACGTTGGTGATAAATCTTTGAATGCGCGCGCACACACACACACACACACACACAGAGGTTCATACCACTGCATCCTGAAATACATGATATGCAGTATTTCTGTTTCAAGGTGGGAGTCCAAACTTGGAAATTAACCACAAGAGTTTCCTTAAAAGAAACGACACTCTCTCCCCGCAGTGCTGCACTAATGAATAGTTCTTTCATTCCAGCAGTAACTGGGACCTTTCAGGAGGTCTCTTTCCACATTCCTGGGGGCTCCTTAGCTCACAGCTCATAGGCTCAGAAAGCATCCCTGACTTAGACCTGAAAGCCACCTCAGAGGCCCCTCATTTTCCAGATTAGAAACTGGAGACTGGCCTAGGTTCACACACAGAAAAAGCAGGGTTCCAAGGAAGGTTCTCTCCTTCTAAATCTAAGCCACATTTCAGGTACCAACCTGACCTCCCATACCCCATAAGGACACTCCTACAATGAGAACCTCCCTCATCTTAAAAATGAAGCGTTTCATTATGCTCCTGTCAAGGTTGGCTAATTACAGTAATAAGATTTTATAGACTCGAGTGGACTTAGTGATTAGTTTACTAAAGCTCGGGGACAGACATGAGAGAGAAAGGAGGCTGTGAGAGATTTTGTCAGTTGATGCAGCCCCCACCCAGGACCAAAGCACTGAACGAAATTTAACTGAGCACTGGAAAGTCATTGACGTTTACACAGGGATTTGTAGAGTTTTGATTACAATATATAATTTTGTCCTCCCAACCATCCCTAGGAGGGGATAACTAGACATCTTATAAAGGACTCCCTCATGGTTTTCCCCATAGTCCGCCCCAGTTCTCCTTATCAAGCTGGATTACCAAGTGGGTCCAAAGTGCTGCTGCCTGACATCTCCAATGATCCCCAACTACTCATCTCACTAACACCAGTAGGTTAATAAGAGCAATAGCGTTCCAAGTTTGACTTTATAGACTTGATCTCACTTGAACATCAAGATAATCCTGCAAAGTAGACCTTGTTATACTGTGGGCATTATGATTCCCTATGTGACAGATGAAGAAACGCACTTGTGTATGGGTTTATGAATTTGTACATGGTCACAAAGCTAATAAGCGTTCAAGGTGAGCCTCAAACCCAGGTCTTTCTGATTCCAAGCCCAACACTCTTCCCACCATGTCATGCCCCCCTCCTTAGCAAAGCAACTGGCTGGTAAATCATGGAACACTGCCATCTTGGAAGAATCCCTATGACAAGTAACTCAAAGTTCAATGGAAAGCTACTTGGAGAACATACATTCCTAAGAAGGGAAGGATCACTGAAGACATGCAGGACTAGAAAAGGAGGTGATCGGGCCATGTAGTGAAGAGACTCAAAGGACAGACAGTCTGAATGCTATGCAAGTGGTCTTAAGTAGTAAGAGAACCAGAGGGAGCACTCTCCCCGTGTGTTGGGTGGATCCCCTGTGGAAGATTCATGGGAAGCCTGAGACAGGAATTACCCAGGATGAGAAGCCATCAGTGAAGAGATTCACCTCCACAGACATGGCAGGTCCAAATAGAAATAAGTCAATTTCTATGTCCTTACTCCAAGACTCGGCAAAATGGGATTACAAAAAGGAAAAACTAGCTATTCCAAGAAATGTCTTTTCAAATAACATAATCCCGGCATATCTAAAGACAAGAATGTGTGTATGTCTAT